>NC_086236.1:28065000-28412500 GCF_036321145.2 Pelmatolapia mariae
ACCAGTTGTAGTCCATCATGATCACTAATGAGAAGTTAATAGACCTTGGCCTTGTCAAAATAAAAAGTACAATAAAATAAACAGTGTAGAACCTTCAGCACCACCTTTTAAAAGATACAAGTGAGTGTATGTATATATTTGAGCCTGAATGTATAATTTGACTATTTGTGGATCAGAGAAAATCCTGAGCAAATTCAAACTTTTTGAAATTATTAAACATATATGCTGGAAAATCTTTCTACCCTGGCAAAGGAACAGCTCAAAGAAATCATTAAAAGTATATGCAAACAGTGTTGGGAATACATGGAATACATGTACCGGCGTAACGTATTTAAAATACAAAACATGAGTAACTGTATTCCGTTATAGTTACCGTTTAAAAAGGTGGTATTTAGAATACAGTTTCTTTGTTGAAATAAATGGATTACATGGTGGTCTTTTCCTGTTTTATATGTAAGGTTATGCCCTCTCTACTTTTGGTAATTCCACGCCGGTGGAAATCCAAACAAAACACGCATTAAGAGGCTCTAATGCCTGTGTCTCAATCTCGCGGCCCATGTCACCCTTACTTGCGGCCCGCATAATGACGTGAAGAAATATTTTTTTAAAAATTTTTTCAGAAAGTTATTTAATATGAAGGCAATAGGCAGAGTGTTACAGGCATAGCCCTAAAGAATGTAGGCTCATGGGCAGTGTAGTCCGTGCTGCAGTGAGAATGGACTGCCATACCCATTATGTGTCTGGCGAGGGAGGAAGAAAAAGGAGAGTCGAAAAGTACGAGGTGTCACCGACCAGAAACAGGAGATGGAAGCATGTAAATATAATAATAACCACTGCAGCCAAAAAGAGTGCCTGACCAGCCCACTTGTAAGTAAGCTATTAAGACTCAACAGTACACTGTGTTCGTGTTTTCCTCCGAAACAATAAGTTCTGTTGAAGCAGCCTTTCAACACCTCTTTCTGTCTCTCGCTAGCAAAGTTGACCCAGACAACAAAGTAAAGCTAGTAGAGCCCGACACGGAACCCGACGTATTAGCCAGAGGTCCCTTTACTACGGTTCGGAGCCGTGGACCTGTTTTATATATGCGCGGAATAGTTTTCTACATGAGATCGCTGCAAAAAGTGCAGCCTTACCTAATGTCCGCCCTACTGTTACTCGTTTTATATTAAGATTTAAAAATCTAATTGGAATTGATATGGCGAGTAACCTTCAGTAATAGTAATAAATCACACAGCAATAGTACATTCATGTAGTTGTAAAAAGCATGATAATATATTAAGTAATCCAAAGTATTCAGAATACGTTACTCTCGTTGAGTAACGTAATGGAATACATGCCCCAAAAAACATTTTGGGGCATGTATTCTGTAATCCGTAGTGGAATACATTTTAAAAGTAACCTTCCCAACACTGCATACACCTACATGCCTGCTCACATATGCACAGGCAGAGGTTGAGCTTAGCTAAAGGTCTCACTTGATGGCAGTGTTCAGGAGCTGAATGTCCTCTTTCAGTTTCTGAGCCTCCTCGTGCAGCTGAGCTCTCTCCTGCTGCATCTTAGTGATGTACTCGGCGGTCTTCTGCAGTGTGGTGGCTTTGCTGATCTGCACACAGCAGAGAGAGGGATTACCATACATCAATCATATACAATAATTATTCACCATTATGAAAAATTATTTAAATTGACAAGCTGAAATCTGGTTGCACTGTTAATGCTAAGACTTAGCATTTGCATGTTACATATTACAATCTGCCTCCAACTTTTAGCATATCCATGTAAAATGAAGCAGCGCACGTTCTCACAGTACCTTTATGCTTGGCTGAGAGCTGAGTGTTGTCACGAGGTTATGTAAAGTGTCAAATCCCAGTTTGATGTTGAAACGCCTCTTCTGCTCTGCTGAGATGTGAGTTATCCTCCTGGTGTCTGTTTGCTGCACACAGCAGAGCTCAGAAATATATCTGTCACACTTCACACACATTCACATACTGAAACAACAATAAGACTCCTATGTTCTCACTCATCACTTAACAAGGACTTGATTATATTTATATGTATAAAAAAGAATATATCCAGGACGTCCTACCTTACTTGATTCTAGCTTTCCATATCCTGAGAACCCTGAGTGTGGAGACTCTGGGTTGGAGGCTTTGTCTAGAGGGTTTGGTGGTGATGTTTGTCCTTGATGTGTTGGAAAATTAACTAGAGAAAAAATAAATAACATACATGACATTTATGTATTATATTTGTTGGAAATCAGATACCCCTATGCACGTCAAACCCTGCAGTAATGAGTTTTTAATCCATTAAATCAGCTAGACATGTTGTGGCTGTGGATGCTGGCATTTAATTAAGGCTTCAGCAGTACAGTTTCAGTCAGGACCATTACGCTCAAAAGAAGATTGATATTTTTATCTGCAGTAATTATCTTTGGTATAATGGCTCTCCTCTGGGGCTTTGCATTCAATGTACCACTCAATGTTCATAACAGGAAAAGTGAAGGTGAGGAGAGCGGTAAAGGAGGAGCTTGGGTTGGGGGTGGGTTGCTAAGTAGCTTGCAGCAGCCCAGCCCCCAACTGTGCAGAGGCCAAAAACTATTAAACTGATACACTGTTACACTATATGATACTTTTTATCATGATAGGTTTTTGAATAGGCTGTGTAATAAATTTGGGTCACCAAAACTGACAAAATGTCCATCAACCATAAATAGATATAATTGTTAAATAGTGAGGGCGCACTGTAAACGGACTTGGGATGACTGAAAATAACATTTTTTATTGAATGATGAGTTTAGATTTGAGACTCCACAGAAGTCTGATAACAAAGCAACACTTTGCAAATTAAGATTGACCATTTAGATTTAGTTTCTCTTTTTGGTCATGAGCTGCAGATTAATAAATAATTAAAAAACATTTACTCTGCAGTGCTCAAGCAGGAAAACTGATTTTCAAAATAACTTTGGTTCTAAAAGAATAAACTCATTTATCAGTTGCTCATTAGTTTCTGCAAGTGAATCTCTTATTAGTTAGTCGTCAGCTCCTGTCACAGCACAACAAATATTTATATTTTGAAGCAGTCAGACTGTGCTCTGTGACTTTTAATGTTTACACTAACATTCTTTAACAGCTGCTTGTGTATTCAATGTTAAAATGACACCACGTTCTTGTTCACATACCGCTTCTCCTTTGCACATCAGAGCTTTAAGCTTTCAGGAAGTGTTCCTGACTACATGCAGTGATCATTCACGTTTTTAATGCAGTGCCGCCTGAGCCTGAAGATCACAGGCATCCAGTATTGATTATCAGTGCTGCCCCTTAAACACAGAGATTTCTCCATTCTCAGACTCTTTTGATGATATTATGTAATGTACCAGTAGTCAAGAGATAGTCAAGGTCTTCATGCTTTTTTTATGCTGATGAACATTACTTTAATATTGGCCCATAATTTAAAGAGAGTTTTTTTGTTGATTGGTGAATCGCTGCCTTTCTCTTTAAAACAAAACAAAAAAAACGTAGGAATCTTAAATTTGTGCTTAGTTGATTATTTCGTTGTTGTAATAATGCTTGCTGTCAATAAATTTTATACTGCTGGAAAGCCACATTTCCAGGGAAAATGCATTTGTGGGTTGAGTGGGTTGCACCGATGTAAAACTTTACTTCTCTACAAATGCCATGTTGTTCATTGTATTGGATAATTAAAGTCTGAAGAAACAAGTCATAGTCAGCCAACATAACCACACAGGCTGACTTACAACAAATGCTGGCTGAAGAATGTGATGCCGTCCCACAGCACTGTGTGTCCAAGCTGGTGACCAGAATGAAGAAGTGGTGGTCTTCCACATGCTACTAAGGCCCCTGTTTGTTAAATGAATAAACTGTTAAATTGCTGATATGGTTTGTTTCTTCAGAATTCAATCATCCACTCTAATGAATGACACTACACAAGAGTCAGTAGCAGAACAAGCTGTTTGGCATTTGCAGAGAAGATGGCACATTTTTCATGGGCACAACCCACATTTGATTAAAAAAAAAACCAAACAAAAATACTATCAAATCGTGCTGACCTGTTGACAGTTAAGCATCTGGTATGTTTTTCACATTCTACTGTAAATCAAATAAGGGTTTTTAAGATTTGCAAGTCATTGCTTTCTGTACCACTTTTTTATAAATGGGGTTGTATCACTGCCTGAAGCAGTGAGGTCCTACCAGTTAAGCTGCTCCTGTCAGTGCTGTAGAGCTGAACAGGTGACAGCTTCTCAGTCTTGGGAACGAGGAGGGTTGTGCCAGTGTCTGAGGTACCGTGGGTAAGCAGGGCAGACACAGCAGAGCCTCTGGAAGTGCTAGTTTGAGGTCCACTGTGGCCCAGGGTGGCACTCTGGCTTTGCAGAGGCGTCAACACGGGGATCCCTACCGACCAACCGGCCCCATGCTGCAGCTGTGATGAAGGTCGACCTACATGCGTTCCTCTGCTTGTCTGCTGAGCAACACATGGTATCCAATTAGAAGACCTGTCTCACAAAAATGAAATCACTTTCCCCTGAAAGGATGTGGCACAGAGTATTTAGAGCAGAGGTTTGAACCAACACCTATAAAAATGATTAGGAACTTATAATGGACATAAATCTGCTTGCTGAATGAAAAGAGACCACTTGCTATGTCCTCTTTTGTTTAGGTTAGATGAGTAAACTTTTAGATGTAACCTATGTATCAGGTAAGCTTTTGAAAATTTCTGCAGTCTTCTACAAAAACATTAACACTAAGGTGCGGCTTACTAAGGACACCTGTGTCTATTGCCAGCACACAGCACTCCTTCAGTTGCTCATATTTAAATACATATATCAGTAATACAATGCTGAGTGGCCTTGAGGATATGAATATCCATTCTCCAGTAGCACTTGGTAAAAGTCACTAAAGTTCATTAGTTATTTCTTGTTGACATGCTGTGCTAAGCCAGTTTTCCACACTCACTGAGGAGCTAGAGGATGATGACCTCTGAGCTTTGGCTGTCACTGGAGCAGTATCACATCCCAGGGTTGGCTTTCCTGATAACACAAATCAAAAATTAAACATAAGCCCACTGCATTTTTTATTTTTGTTTTACGTAAAAAACTGTTAGATGAGGAAGAACATGTCAGAATTCACTCACGTTCATGAGCCCCAGTGGAGAGCAGTTTAGCCAGACAGCTAGTGGGTGGGGGAGTGGATGGAAGTACAGGGGGGGCAGCTGTCCTCACCCCTCCTGTCTTTTGCTTATGCTTCCCTTTGGCCCCCGTAAATGTCACCTGTTCTGGCACTGAGAAGCAGTGAGCTGCTGTGACAGAGGGCAGCGCTGCATGGACCGGGTCAGATACAACAGCCAGGTAAGAGAGAGAGTGGCAGGGAGTCTGGGAGTACGTTTCCCCTGTGTGAGGGTATCCGTGAGTCTGCTGCGCAGCACCCTGAGCCCCCATGGTGGAGGCTGTGTGAGTGATGACAGTGGAGGTTCCACTGGTTGTCGTATAGTAACCAAACTTGTGGCATGGCAGTGGGTACAAAAAGGGGATACTTGCAGAGGCCGTCTGTTCAGTGCTGCTGCTAAATGCTATAGAAACTGGTGCATCGTGGTATGACTGATGTCCATAAGGCATGGCTTCTGTTATGATGTTGGATGTGTGGTATTCTCCACAATCCTGGCCAGAGCTGGTCTGGTTTGGCCGGGTATTAGATATAGAGGGGTGGGACAGATTGTCAGATAGTAGATTGGGCTGGGAAAAAAAATAAATCTGTTTTACTGATTAAACAAGAATAACATTAGATGCTGGAATAATTGAATAATTCTGCACAAGCAGACAATAAACACAAACAGAAGAAGCTGATAACAGCAGCAGTACCTGAGCCAGCTGCGTGTCGATGAGAAGCTGGGGAGCTGTTGCCACAGGGGAGGGAACTGGAGCAAACGCTGCACTAGAAGAACTCTCAAAATAGCTACATTCCGCAAAACCAGTGTGCTCGGTGGGCTGGCCACGGTTGTTCATAAAGATATCTGAGAAAGAGTACAGTATACATAGTATGTTATTCAGAATATCAGCTGGAAAAGGCACTGATACAACAGGAAGATAAAACATTTAAAAGAATAATCTAATTAAATAAAGTACATGTGACATATATGGACATTCAACATAACAAAATAACCAATATATAAATCAACTGTTTATAAGTAACTCAAATTTTATGCTGAAAAGGAAGTAGGAAGTAGAAACTTAAATGATCTAACCCCTCCTTCCTGTCTAATGAATGATAGAAATATTCTTCTTACTTTTAAAGGCCTGCCAGCGGCTCACACACACACACACACACACACACGCACGCACGCACGCACGCACACACACACACACACACACACACACACACACACACACACACACACACACACACACACACACACACACACCTTAGATATTTTACTTCATGGTAAAATAATATATGGAAAGCAGGATAGTGCTCTCTGGTGGACAACTGAAGAAACAGAGGTTATACCAAATAAGGATTTTGTATTTTGTGTACTGCAGTTTCTGTTACATTGTATATACAGTGACCAGTGTAGCATTCCAATAAAAACCAGTTTTTGCAGATTTTCTAGACATGGTATAACACTAGTACTTACACTGTACAGCCATGAGTATTCACACAACCATTCAAATCACTGAATTCAGGTGTTCCAGTCACTTTCATGGCCACAGGTGTATATAAAAAAAAAAAAAAAGAAAAAAATCACACACCTAGTCGTGCAGACTGCTTCTACAAACATTTCTGAATGAATGTGTCGCTCTCAGGAGCTCAGTGAATTCTAGTGACAGGATGCCGCCTGTGCAGTGAGTCTTAAAGTTTCCTAACTACTAAATATTCCAAAATCAACTGTTAGTGGTCTTATAACAAAGTGGAAGCAATTTCGAACGACAGCAACTCAGCTACAAAGTGGTAGGCGACGTAAACTCACAGAGCGGTGTCAGTGGATGCCAAGGCACATAGTTAACAGAGGTCACTAACTTTCTGCAGAGTCAGGAGAACCCTACTTGTCTAACTGCATTGTGTAAAGTTTGATGGAGGGGGGATTATAGTGTGGCATTGCTCTTCAGGAGTTGGGCTCGGCCTTTTAGTTCCAGTGATAGGAATTTAACTGGCCTACACAGAGTCCTGATCTCACAGAACACCTTTGAAATTAATAAGAGCGGAATCTGCAAGCTGGGCCTTCTCATCAGTCATCAGTTTCTGACCTCATAAATGCAGTTTTGGAAGAATGGTCAAAAATTCCCATAAACACTCCTAAACCTTGTGGAAAGCCTTCCCAGTAGAGCTGAAGCTGTAATATCTCCAAAGGGTGTGTCAACTTCATATTAAATCCTGTGGATTAAAAATGGGATGTCACTCAAGTTCATTTGCGTGTGAAGGCAGACAAGTGAATACTTTTTGCTGTATAGTGTCTCTTCTGTCTTTATTTTAAAGGTAAAAGAGACAAAGAACAGAAATGGAAAATTAAACCCTCACACAATGTGAAGCTCTCTGCATGAGATGATCAGTCAGGGTATTTACATTTTATTTGCCAGGTCACATAGTTTTAAATCTATGCTGGCAGGTTGCCAGTTGTGAGCAATTTTTTTCACATGTTATTTAAGGTTTGAGCAGTCAAATATTAATTGGCTTCACTCAAATAGGCAGTAACCCTAACTTTTCCTGAACTGAGCGTCTTTCATCAAGACACATTGTTCAGAATGCCTCTCACAGTAGGTAATGCATACCAAAAGCTCTTTTTTTTTAATCTCAGTAAAAAGAAAACTCAGTATTTCCATGTAAGAGAAATACAGAGAAATCATGAATTAATCTCATGGCTGTGTCGCTCTGACAGATATTAGCTGCCTGGTCACTGTGACAAAAAAAGCAAAGCCACCACACAGCTGATACTTCAGGAGCCTGTCAGGGCAGTGAGAACACACACACACACACACACACACACACACACACACACACACACACACACACACACACACACACACACACACACACACACACACACAGCAGTGGGCAACAGGTTGCCTGTTGGTTACAAAGACTTACTTGTGGCCATGGGGCTGCAGGATTGCATCACTGAAAGTAATACAAAGGCCAGAAAAATCACAGCCATTGTTGCCCTGAGCAAGAAACTAAACTCTAACCTGGTTCCTTCCTCTTGCCTGAAGCTTTGCTCCTCTTACGCTGCAGGCTGACTGTTCAGTATAAAGACTAAAGCAGACCCCAGGCATACCGCCATACTGGCTTCTTGTGCAGTACGTGTCAGCTTCGTAAGTTAGGTTCTCTACATTTAGTCATGCTTTACAAAGACATTTACTTTACCCTGCGTCAATTAACTTTCAGCCATTTGTAAAAGCTATGCTATCACTTTTAAGCCGGCAAGCTTGCTAACAGTTGCATATTTATACCTCTAAATGATACAAAGCAGGAGTGAAACTTGTGTGAAGCCATGTGTTGGTCCATCTAATCAATATTAGTGCAACTTTCATTCATTTCAGCTCAATTTATGTTATATTAGCTCCCTACACCATGAATTTATAAAATCCAATCAAAATTAAATGAAATCACAGACCTGAAAGCTACAGCTCAACAGGAATTGTGGCAACAACATAATTTTACTTTATAAAAAAATAGAAAATCATCATTATCTTCCAACCCATCAATATTTATTTCCCCCAGTTTCTAGGTGGTGCCAAAAGTAGCAATAGTGGTTAAATACATCCTCTTCCACTTCCCCATTTTCCCCAGTTCAACCCTGCCTCTGACAATCCTTTAACTCATGAATGCCAAACAACATACTGCTGACACAGCATAAATCAGAGGAGTGTCCCTCAAGGTTTTTTCACTCATCAACATCTGGAACAGAAACTTAATTTATGTACTACAAAAATATGATTAAGATAATCATCAGCCAAATATGGCTGATAAGAATCTAATCTTAAAAACTCATGTACTCTTCACACTATATCATGCACCGTCAGCGAGCATTTAACTGTAATCAACCTGTGATTGTATGCATTAATCAATTCTTCACATGTACATAATTTACAGATAAATAGATGGATATATGAAAGGGTAGAAATTACCTGGTATATCCATGAAATCATCCAGGTTGGGCTGCAGTGGAGTCAAGCCTGGTTGAATCATGTCAGCATTGCTGGTGTATGCTGAAGTGGAAGAGAACATAATAATAGATGCATGCGTGAGAAAGAAATGCTCTAGTGCTATTGTGGGGTTTTTTTGGTTTTTTTTGACAAGTCATCTTTCATCATAGGGAATTTCCTTATTTGTAAGGTGGGTTTCATTGGCTGAATTGCTAACCCATGTGACCAGCAGACAGAGTCACCAAACTGAGGTAGGAGCTTAGAAAGTGAAATACTTCTACATTATCTCCAAAAAGTTGATTCTGTTCATCTGGACGCTACGTCCAGATGAACAGAATCAACTTTTTGGAGATTTACTTTCCTGGATGATTGAGAATGCATCAAGACTTCTACATTATATTAAAGCATAGTTTGGATTTGTTTGCCCTCTTGCTGAGAGTCAGAAGGTGGATCTTTCATCAAAGGCTGTTTTTAACATAGATTAGCAAAAAGTGGACACTGGCAGAAACAGCCAGCTGGCTGTGTTTAAAGGCAAGCTGTCCACCTGCCAGCTGAAGAAATCACATATCTTGTTTGTTTAGGTTGCACAAGAAACAAAGTGTTGATGGTGACTTCCTGCTTTGCCTTGTTGTTCCCTTGTCACCGTGAGATGGCTTGGAAAACAGCACAGACTCCAAAATGTATTGTGCCTGATAGTCCCCAGCTCTGACTGAGCTTTAGGCGTGCTGATCCACATTGCCTTTTTACCCATGTTTTCATCTTTTTAAGCTAGGACAACCATCTGCTGGGTAAAGCCATACTTTGAACAGACAGATAATGAGAGCGTTGGGAAGTGCGAATGGATGACAGGCTACTGTTAAAAAAAAACAACCCCCCCCCCAAAAACAAACAAACAAACAAACAAACAAACAAACAAACAAACAAACAAACAAACAAACAAACAAACAAACAAACAAACAAACAAACAAACAGGTGATGTAGCACTGCAGTAAACAGGCCCCAATCCCTACTTTTATATGTTGCTGTTGCTGGTATCAAATTTTAAAGAGAAAAAATATATATATGTGTATTTCTCAATTTCTCTGCATTTTATATGATGCCCATGTATTATTTTCCATCAAATTTAACTTTTAATTATTTGAAAATAAATGCTTTCTGCTGTTATTTACCTTTTTTTTTGGAAAAGGGCATACATTTCTGAAAACGGGACCACATTAAAAATGAGAGAAATAAAAGTCCAACCATATCTCTATGATTATGTTCCTTTTTTGCTGAAAATCTGTCCCTAAAGCTCCTGTTTATGACAGACTTCAGTTAGAAATATCATTTTGGGCAATTTATTTGATTCAAAAAGTAAAATGAACCAGGATATAATTTTCAGCCCAGTAACAACTAATTGGAATCAATTATTTAATCCATGCAGCATGCAGCCTACGATCAGCCTTGCTTTTAAATGCTTCCAATCAAATTCTGCAGGATTTGAGACACAAGTCCCTGCTGAAAGTCATTCCACAAACTTGTCTACTACTCACTGTTGTGTCGCTCGCTGGTCCAGGGACATGGCTTCTGTGTCATGGTGAATAGGGTGTCAGAGATGTCGGACAGAAGGCAGTCCAGGTCAAACATGTGGACCTCCGCGGGGACAGCCTCGGGTTCCTGGTATGTCTGATAGGACCATTTGTCCTGCCTGGCTTGGCAGATCTGACCCTGCCAAACATCAACAAGGAATCAGAACACTTACAGGATCTGACAAGTTAATCCCAGATCTATCCATTAGGGGCTCAACATAAATAGAACTGGAAAGTCCTAATTCATCAATGACTTCTAGTTCTCCCAATCTGTGCCTGCAATTAGTGCTCTATGAAAACTTTGTGCCACGTTTGTTCTGCTGATAAATGACAAAATGCCTCTCAAAACTAATATTAAAACAGCAAGAAAAAAAACATCTATATCCAGTTACACACAAAACAAAACTGCACACCTACAGCATTCACACCTTCAACAGGAAACATGTGCTAAGCTGTCATTCCCCCCCACCCCCCACCCCTTCTGCCCCTTCTCCTTTGGAAACCCAGTGAACAACTCACAGAAACGAAGCGCCAGAGCCAGCCTGTTTGAGATGCTTTGTTTCACCCCGATCTTCTACTCCGCCTTTACCTTCCACTTCTAAGCCCAGGGCCACATTTATAGGGAAGCCCACCAGATTGAGCCGGAAACTATTTCTGATTACGTCTGAACACACGACATCCCCTCTTAGAATACAAGCGCGCACGAGCAGAAATGAGGTAAGATTGTTGCGCGCACATGTATGTGTGTATGTGTGCGCATATGCATGTGGGGTGCATCATGAAAAAGCTGTTTTGACACATTGTTCAGAAACACTGGGCCCTCACAGGTTTTCATTATGTTGGCTTTGTTCATTTCTTTATTTTGATGTCTCACCATTTCAATAAGGCCTTTTGTCCCTGACCTAATTCTGGGAGTCGCACACACACACACACACGTGCATGCAAACTGTAAAAGGCCCCTGCTAAACACAAACTGATGCTGCTTGGAGAAAATATACACATGCATATGAGCGGCTGAAAGACTGCAGCATCGACAGGGTGCGTTTACATCGTTTGGTGAGAAGTTTCATTTCAAAAGAGATTCTCCTAGATCTAAATCTAACTCAACTTTGGTATCCAGAAGGACGCAATTTTTTATTATAATAACCATTAGTGAACCTTATCCTACCCTACAGATTACCCCACTTTTAAAACTTTTGCATCTCCCACCTATCAAGTTTGAACTTCATTCAATGACGTTGGTCCTTCCTTTCTGGTGGAGAGGGGGCCCACCAAAATTATTGAACTGTTCCATCCCTGCACTACAAGTTGGCTTCTCTGGTCCTCAGAGAGGGGGTCTTCTTACCCCTCTCTGAGGACCGTGTGCCAGTCCAAAAACTGAGGGTGATCGTGCCTTCCACACCTTAGCTCCAAAACTGCGGAACAGCTCAATTCTCTTTCTGCCTGTTTTAAAAGGCAGCTTAACCCTGTAACACCAAGTGCTTCGTATTTAATGGGTGAGGTTTTGAGACTGCTACATTATCAGTGTGATTATTTTTCCCTGAAAAGCCTAAATATGTTGCACTAAATTGCACAAAATTCCCAGATGTAAATAAAAAAATCTTAATAATTGAAACTCATATATGCAAATTTCGCTCTTTTAAATATTTGTCAGAAGGTTCATTAAATAATGTATTCAAAAACATTAGATTTTTCTGTAAATTATTTGATGGTTCAGAGTGTACAGTGCTTGTAGTGTGTGCTCATTTTGTTTACTTATGTGTGTGTCTCCCTTTTGCAGAGTGAGATTTTTTTTTCCTTTCAAAGAGCTATAAAAATAAACTTTACTCGCTTACACAGCATTATCACCTAATAGGATATTATTTCACTCTCAGACTGAATATAAGGGCTAAGTCTAGTGATCTTAATTTTCAGCCTTTTTCGTGCTATTATTAGAGCAGCTTTCCAGCTGCCTTCTTCACTCCACACCACACACTACATCCTTCAGGTCCCTGCAACCTACTGAAATAGGGAAGGTGTGACCAGGTTTTGAAGAACAGCTCAGTGTCAGCTTCCCCTGAACCCACTGCTCCACCCCTCCCGTGCAGCTGAGCCACAAACCACACCCTGCTACAGTCTGTAAATGAACTGTGTAAAAATCTATTGAAATACATTGTCACTGTAGATAATAATCTGAACTTTATTTTACTATTCTACTTTATTAGAAAGTGGTTGATGTTAAAAATGTAAAGCCAATTAAATTTCAGACTAGGGCTGTCACAGGTTAAAAGTGCACAACTGTAACGGTGTAACCGCATATATGACATGATTACAGTATACGACATTCACACTTTTGACTAGTGTTTTTCTAAGCACTAAATGTAATCTGTTAAGAGAATGGTGTGATAAGAATATGAGTGCGCAGAGCATAAAAACACAGTGAAGTGATCTTTGACCTGTCAGCTACTTGCTGATATTGGCCTTGCCGCGTAATCCATCAAAAGACGGGTCAGACACAGCATTATTATTGGAGTTTTCCTAATGTTGAACTCAAGTAAAGCTTGGACTTCCAGTGCCACAGCACATCTACAGAAAAATGAAAAATTAGAACCCATGAAAGATGAAATATGAGGAATACTATCATGAATGAGGCACCTCCCTCTCTCTGCCCCCCCTGCTGTTTCCCCTCTCTGCCACTAAATATTTTGTCTCTGCCACCTTAGCGTCACTGTCGAAAGCCGATGCCCCTCTGCTGCCCGGTTTTTGCCAAGTGCTGCTGGAAGTAGGTCATATTTGATTAGGTTACATTCATTTTTTTCACCGTTTTTCTTGAATAAAGATTAAGAGTTATGGGTATTGTTGCAGCGGGCAGTTAGCTGGGTCAGTTGCCTTCATGTGTCAGGTTGTGACGCACAGCCCAAGTTGTTTTGCCCATTTCTATTTTCTTTTTTAAATCTCTTTTTTTCTCCCCTCCTCCCTTGTTCAGCCAGGGAGGCTAAATTCAAATGCTAAAAATAGTCGCTTGGTGGTCTTTAGTGATCATATGTCACTACAAGGACATTCAAAAGTAAACAATGCCAGCAGGTCACCCAAACATTACAATATATGTTGGGTCAGTTGGCCAGCTTCAGCCTCCACTCTTCAAAATCAATACTTTTCAACTTTAATTTCCTTGCAATATTGCAATAATGTAGCAATAATGAAGTAATGTGTGACTTCTGACTTACCTCTTGAAGCATTAATAGAATGTCATCCTTCTTTTTCTGAAGCTGCAGGAGAAAAAGACAGTGGAAATGAACCATGTTTTTGTTTCTATGCACATCACCTTAAGTTAACTAATTACAGTTTTGATCAGGTAAAAGTGTTGGTAAAAGTGTTGGAAAGTGGGGCCATTGGGGTTAATCCTTTGGGGACTATGAAAACGTGACAAACTGTCCAACCAATAGGTACTGGTACTGACTTAGAGACAGATTAAAGATGTACTGTGAATAAGGTGAGCGCTCACCCTCTTCTTATAGTAAATCCTCCACTTATGGTACTCCTTGATCACCACCTCAATCCTTCTCTTCCAGTAGCTGCCCTCTAATATGATCGCCTGTTGACACGATGCCAGAGAAACACTACGTATGTTATTTTTTTTTCAAGGATGAGCTAAAATATGCAACATGCAAATATGCTACATCATTCATTCACTCACTTCGGGCTTTCGATGTGCGTCTGCCTCCAAGCCATCCAGCGGGGTCACAAAGCCACATACTGGGTTTTTCCTCTTCTCCACATCTGAGCCAAGCAGAAAGAGGAAAAAAGGACAAGAAAAATCAGCTGCTGTGTAGACATTCATTCTGGTGAAATGTGGATTCTCTCGACCCATGTTAGGTCACCCGGTTCTTCTAGTCTCACAATTTTAAAAAAAGCACCAGCACTCACACTGAATGAACCATGCTCTCCAGATTGCATTGTTCAGACGGATCTTATCCCTCCACAGCAACCGCAGACCCTTAAAAGATTTCCATTTAGGAGAGACTATCTTACCACTGTGGAGAAAAGAAAGGTGGAATATGTATTTGTTATGGGGAAAATGTGAAAGCCCTTTCATTTATAGTCTTTGAGGCAAAAAGGCATAAACATGCATAAATGACTCTTTTAGAAAAAACAATGGGAACTCTGCCTCAAACCTGGGAGAAACCTGTCCTGATTTTGACTAATAGTAGCCAATCAACTTATTCCCCGGTATACAACCCGGCTGTATGTGCTTTTTTTCCCTCCCTCACTTTTTCTCTGCCTGCTGAGAATAGGGCTCCTAATGTGAGGTGCTCAAGGAGTTGCTAGGAAGCCTGGGGAAATCATTCTCAACATGCTTTTAATGGACTGACATGGCTGCGTATTATTCAGCCCAAACAGCACAGACAGCGTATTGCGAAAAAACAAAGAGCAATCAGCAGAGGAACCACTTTACATCAGTCTGGTTAATGATAAATAGCGGAAAGCGGAGCAGCAATCTGTGCGGAATAAGAGGCCATGTCATAGGCTTGGAAAATATATATAAATATATAATAAAGTACTTGTTTTAAATCTATATTTTTTGTGTTTGACAAATTGTGGCACTGTTTCAGGATTCATTGTGCAAGTATTATCAAACTAGACCTATAAACAAGTGCAATTTTCCACCCAGTGACAGCAGATTTAAAAAAAAAAAAAAAAAAAAAAGTCTTCTTTGGGCCAAGGGTTGATGAAAGCTCTTATAAACACGGTTTCAAAGAAAGTGGTCCTCATTTTTTAAGTAAATGAAAAATCAATGTGTAGTCTGATGTTACTGAAACGTAAGCATGTTTAGAGAGCATAGGGAGGTTTCTTTGGTATTTGGTTTGTTTTAAGTGCGGTGGCTTCCTCTGCTATAGCTGTTCATATGCAGGAGCTGTTTGTGACATCTTGTAACAAATGGCTGCTCTCAAACAGAAAAACAAATTTCTAGGGCATCGTGTCAGGAGTTTCTTTCCTTTGCATCAGTCACACTGTCCTTTGTCCAGTCCTGCCAACTAGAATCAAAGTCCACTTTTTTTTTTGGTGAAAATTTCCAAACTGGTTATGCAACAGACTGACAACACATATAAACAAACAACCACAACCTTAACTATCAGCTTTGAAGGGAAATCTATTAAGACAAATATAAATATATATATTAAAAAATATATTTTAAAATGTGGTTTAGTTTAGTTCGTTTAGTGAGCTTCAGTTAATTTACAATACTCTTATTTTAAAACAGAGACTGTAGCAGATCCTGTGCATATCACTGCTTTAAATGTCAGCTCAGAATGAGACACTTTCACATTCTTTGGAGATATTTTCTTCCACATGGTTTAGCTGAACTGAACAAGCAGAAAGCTGAAAATAAAAATGCTGATTAAAAACCCGACTTCATTCTTTCCCCCTACTACACGCAGCAGGGACCCACCTGTAGGCCAGTGACATGCATTCGAACAGGCGGGTCAGAGTGGGGTCGATGCTCAGGCTCCCGGAGCTGAGTGGACCGTAGCGGTACGTTTGACACCCCGTTTTGTTCACCGTGTCAAAGTCGTACCTCAGAGACCCTCCACTCTTCCTCCTCCGCGCTGCAGAGTCGCTGTGGGGCGAGGATACCATGAAGTGTCCGCTGTGGATCACCTGAGTGCGGGGGAAAGATTCGGGCGACGGCCCGGTGCCGGCCACCCGAGCGGGTTCCCCCTCCGGGTCAGAGTCCGATTCTAAGAAATCCTGTAGCTGGCTCTCTCCGGCCGAGCAAACACTCCCTTTGCCCGCCATTGTGCACTTTCATTCAGCGGTGAGCGTCGGACAGAAAGTGAACTTTCTCCTCAGCTGACTTCCCCCGCTTCCTGTCCTGTTTTCTTCAGATATTTGAATATTTCCTCAAGGAAGAGCCGTTTGCTATCAAGCAATGATTATCCTCATCTGTCAGTGGAGGGCTCAGCCAACCAGCTGCAGGACCTACACCTCTGGAGCACGGTGTGTGTGGACTGTTGTGTAACAGCATACTATCATTATGTCAACTTCACGAACTGGTAAAATCCCCAAGGGAATAGACAGAAAGTGGTAATTATTAATAAACCAAAGCAAATAATAAATATTAGAAAGTAGGAGTAAACCGGCTTCAACGTGAATGTGTCACAGATTCACATTATCATCACTATATATACATATATATGTATATATATTTTAATTTGCTTCTAAACTTTAACATCTTAGATGTGTTTCAGCAAGCAACAATTCTGCGCATGTGCAAGGATTTCTGCACATTTAAAACATATCACATATATCTGTGTTTAGGAATGATTATTAACAAGTTCTGATCCTTCATAATTGATATTATGGAGATTTTTTTAACCCATAAAGCAAAAAATACCGGCCTCTATTGGCGGTATTCTTTGTTGCATGTTTTCTAATTATTTCTGTGTGTGTGTGTGTGTGTGTGTGTGTGTGTGTGTTAAGCCTGAAAATATTTTCTTGAAAAATTTCCGGATAAAATAATTTAAAAAGCCTCCACAGCAAGCAGACACGACAGAGTGGGGCTTCCCATCACCTCACCTCCAATTGGTTGTAGCAGATGGCTGTCCCTCCCCGAACCTGGGTCTGCTAGAAGCTTCTTCCTGTTGAAAAGGGGTTTTTCCCTCCCACTTTTGCCAAGTGCTTGCTCATACAGGATTGTCTGATTGTTGGGGATTGTTCACCGTTCACAGTTCACTGTACTCAAATGGCCTCCAGTCACCAGATCTAAATTTAAAAGAGCACTTTTGGGATGTGGTAGAACAGCAAATTCACATCATGGATTTGGAGCCGACAAATCTTCTGTAACTCTGTGACACTTTGTTGAATCTGTGCCAGAAGCACAGATCTGAAGGCAAAAGGGGGTCCAACATGGTACAACCAAGATGTAACTAATAAAGTGTCCAACCCATACGGTAAAAAAATACATTTTTCCTGGCCAAAATATATTTCAAATATATGGTAATATATTTTGTATTTGTGATGCTCCAAAAAAATATATTTTTGAAATTGAAAATATATTTCTTTCAAACCAAAATAAATTTCAAAAGATATTTGCGTTCAAGAAAATACATTTCCAACCTTACAGTAAAATGTATATCAAAGTATCCCTTATTTAAACTGTATTTAGTGCAATAATAATAATAATAAAAGTAACAACATCTGCATCTAATCACATCTGCAAAAACAGTTGGATTCAAACAAAACAGAGTCAAAGGTCTAGCAAGAATTAGGTTATTTATTCATTTGCTTACAGTATTTCACATTACACAATATTAGCATTCACTTGACTTTGAAATTATTTGTCAGTGATACAGTACACAAAATACAGCAATTGCTATGTACACTTTAGTTTTTGACAATATATACATATAGTATACATATAGTACTTAAAGAAACAGTCCACTTTTTTTAATTAATCGCACTTTAGGACGATTAAGTGCAGTGATACCATGTGTGCCAGTTATATGTTTTAACTGTTTAGGTCTTGTTAGAGATTCAAATATCTCCTTGCATTCATTTGAGGCATCTTTCAGTAAAGTCTGGCCATAAAATGGTAAGGCCTTCTGTAGCCAGAACATTTTTACAATCTGTAGCGCAACCCCTTGAGTGCTTTTGATCATGTCTAGTAGTTTAGCATTGTAAGACTCAAACACAAAGGCGGAATGAGCCCACAAAGACCCCCAGTTAACTACACTTCTTGGTAAATGGAGGCAAAGATGGACATTATAAGTCAGATTAGCTTCCCCATAGAATAACTCCATGTCTTTCACAAAATCTGTTAGAAGTGCCTCAGACTCAGTAATCTGCTCTCTGGTTATATTTTCGCCCAACAGAAGGGATACTCCCTTGACTAGTTTAGACCAGTGATTCAGTAGTGGTTCTGGCAATACACCTTTTAGTACAGGTAAGCTATAATAAAAGAGCCACATATACCACTCATGGGCTTTCCAAAATTTCCTCAATGTGACAGACCTTGGCACACGAGGAACATTACATGGCGGTTTAATCTTTAAAAGCATTTCATCTAACAGTTTTGTAGACCTACCTATATACCAGTGCTTTTCATGGTTTTCACTTTTTAACCACAGCCCTGTTACAGTTCTTGCAACACCCAGAAGTACTGAATGCATATAGTCTGGGACAGACCCTTCGATAATATCAAAACTGGGAAGTCTACACAACATACTTGGCCCTTTAACACCCATAACAGCTTTACCAGACTGTAGCGCAGCTTCTACAAATTCATTAGTTTGTTCCTGATTGCGGAGCTGAATTTCCTTCTGAAAAGGATATACACGAGTGAATCCTCTGCCTTTTTCAACTACCTTTCCTTCATGAAGGCAGTAGGAGCATCCATATTCACCATTAAACTGTTTAAAATTCTGGATCAGAGGTCTGGCAACTGAGTCACTCATTAGAATTAGAGGGATTACTTTTGTATTGACAGAAACGCCTTTGTCATTTTCCCATGTGAAACCACTGTCCTGTAGGTCCACACACTTATCAATGAAAGGTTTTAAGAAACTTCTCATGTGAGGCTTCTCATCCCCGAACCATAGTCCACAAAGGAGTACATTATCCCGTCTTGTTTTCAATGGCAATTCATTAATGGTGCATAAAAGGGGCCAAATATTGCAAGGGGACTTTTTAAAAACTGGCACACCATCATAGCTAAATGTTAAGCTGAGGGTTTGAAGGGCCGTTTCTGAACCACACAAAGCTTTCTGATACAAAAAACCATCACAAATGTCACTGAGAGAAGTAGATGTTTCTGTTTGCCTTCCTATTAATTCATCTGTAATTCCTGGCATTCTCAAGAGATTTTTAATTTGATCTTCCAAGGAGAGGTATATGAAAAAGTTATTGGTAAACCTACTTGCTTTGTCATAGGTGATGTTGCATTGAACACAATGAACTTGGTCCAGCTCAGCTGACATTATATTACTACACTGTTCACACACATAACAGATTTTCATGATGTCTTTTGTATCATCAAAAGCTTTGTAAAATGAATATTTTGTCCTGCACGGTGAATCACTGCCACCAACAACATTAAGGATTTTCATGATATCTTCAAGACAGTCATTGGTCAAACTGTGTTTGAGCTTAAGTGCCAGAAGTAGTAGTTGGTTTTGCTCTTTAGTTTGACCTGAATCCACTGGGACCTCTATCTGAACAGGACCTGCAGTGCACTCTTCATCATTAGTCATCAGCAGAGTTCTGTCTTCTGGAAGGGTGTCTGGGATTTCCTTGAAAAGAGAAGAGAGAGAGAGAATTATGGGTCCTGTAAACATCACATTATAAATCTTCAGTGTAAGAGCATTGGCCTAGTGGACTCATAGATGCATTTATGTCTATATCGGTGAGATCTGCCCTGTAACCGTCTTCTCTCAACTTTATTTATGCATCTCTTTTTTTTTAACATTACAGCAGACATTTGAAATTGGCCTTATTCACTAATTGTGCACTATTTGACATGCCCATTCAGTCTTGCCAAAATTTAAGTGTGCTTTGGCTGTCCAAGATTAACTCTCAAAATGAATGCTTAGTGCTTTCTTTCATGATAAATTCTGTAAGAATATATGATTGCAGTAGAAAGTAGAAATTACCGTAAAAATCATAATTAGAACAATGATTATTTGTTTTATTTTTTCTTGTTCAATGCACTAATTCATGAATATTCTTTAAAAAATAATGTCTAGAAATGTAATGATCTTTTTGATTTCATTTCTTGACTTGAAAATTCAACTAACTAATGTGTACTTATTTCAACAAATTTATAGTCCAATATTCATAATAAATTCAATTTAGGTTTATGCATTAAAAGTGTTTTCATTACAGTTAACCCAAAATGTTTGTATTCCAACACTAACCTTAAAAAGAGATCAATAAGATCATTTATTAATATTAATATTAATCAATCATTTATTATTTGGTATAACTGAAGTAATTAAATGCTAAGGGATAAGATAAAATGGATGATAAGATAAAAGGAATAAAACTTTATTTTGGTAATCATCACCCTCAAGTTGTTCTAAACCTGTTTCTTTGTTCTGTTGAACACAAAAAAAGATATTTTCAAGAATGTTGGTAACCAGTTTCTTGTCCCTACTGACTTCCATAGTATTGTTATTTCATACTATGTCCATACTATGTCAATGGGGACCAGCAACTGTTTGGTTATCAACATTATTTTATGTTAAAAAGAAATTCATACAGCTTTAGAACAACTTGAGAGTGAGCAATTGATTAGAGAATTTACATTTTTGGGTGAACTGTTCATTTATGAATTTACAAAAATGCAAATTGAACCACCAATTATATCATAAGGCATACCTTTTGACATTCCTTGATAACATTCTGAAGTTCTTCTTCTGCAACCTTAATTCTGAAAAAGAAAATATACAATAAAGAAAATAGAAATTGCTTATTGCTATATTTGAACTAGCAAATAGTTCAAAATTTATCAGCCTCTCGTTGATACATTTTTCAACGAGAGGCTGAAAAATTTATCGTGTTAATAGCAGTTCACTTAAACTGCTATTAACACGATAAAAATGTGATCACTTATAAAGATGTTTATTGATCAGTAATAAGCAGATTAGACATAGCCTCGCTACAGTCCCTGTTTAAAAGAGCCAACTCCGGATCATTCATTTGGGAGCCAGAGTACATTTATCGTACCTTATGCTATGGTAATTTATAAAGATTGTCATTTTTTCCTTACAATTTTCATTGTGGTTATTAATTACATTTTATAAAATTTACTTAGAATGATGTTTATACCATTGTTTTAAGCAACTGCATGTCCTATTTTTACAAGAACATAAGCTGAAAACACTAATTATAAATCCTTCAAAGCTATTCTGGAGTATTAAGCCCCAAATGTCTATTACACATTGGCTTTGTTTAATCTTGATAAAAAACAAACAAACATCTTAAGCATGCAGTGGACGATTATTTGCCACTTTGAACGATTACATAATTGTGGCATCCTTAGTGATTGCCACTAGATTAATTGATTGTGCGGCCCTATGGCATTCATTAATGTTAAAGAGTGAGGAATAATACATTACCAACACACCTTTCTTTTTGTGCCCATCTCTGTTTGGTTCTTGAAGGAATTTCCTCTTCAGGATCAGTTAGATAACGTTTATACGAAATCTTTTCAGGAGGCTCGCTCATTTTGAATCACATGTGACCTATTGATGAAATTACAATTACATTTAAGAAAACATCGAGGATTGTAAAACAGAAACTGCAACATATAAAATAAATGTAGCATGTTACTGTGAAATATATGCTTACCGAGCAGTTTTCCAGGGAGTTCGCAAAATTGCAGCGTCTTCTTCCCAGAGCGTCTGCATGCGCAATGCACACCTTAACAAAAACTTTAAAAACTTAAACGTAAAGACCTAAAAACGTCCGTCTTTGTACGTCACAGGATTAATCGAAAAAAAGGTAAACACTTAAAACAATATAGTATGTTTTTTTCTATGAAATCTATGCTCACCAGAGATTATTCCAAAAATGCAGCGTCTTCGTTCTAGATCTGTAGGTTAATGCGCGGAGCAGAGTATGCGCATGCGCGTTGCCATTGTGCTTTTTATAAATAAAGATAAAATAAAAAGTAATACGTAAAGAGTAAATATTTAAATATTTCCAAACATGTGCAATGAACGCGCACAAAATCGGTTTATTAGTTGTTGTTGTTTCTTATTTTTCCTTATTTTTTTTTTAAAATATAACCGACGTCTGAGGCGCAATTTCCGACAGTGAGTGGAATGGCCGAGATACAGACGGGAAGACACAAGCGGATAATGTTCGCGTTAATTAAGTGGTCGGAAGATGGAAAGTTCTCAATTCTGCCAACTGAACACATTCGGGATTTTGATGAGGAGGAATACTTAGACGGTTTGGAGGAAAAGGACGTTTATTTGGTGGAGTGGCGACAAGGCGCCAAGGAGCCAAAAGGCGGGTGGCCGGTCTATGAAGCCTCCATCATCAAGCTAGCAGGTGCCTTTTCTCCAATATAATATTACTTTATTGTCGCTTATTTGTTAATCAAAATATGTAACTTAATCACTTAACTTTTTTTATTATTCTGCCTCCTCAGAAAGGGAAAAAACTTTGCAAACAAAACTTAAGGAAATTGAAGAACAACTACCCAAGCCAGAGGTGCTTAAGAGAAAAAGTAAACCTTCTATGAAACTCCTTGAGGCCACAGAGGTGAGAGACGAACCAGCAGCTAAGAAAAAGGTGAGTGTTTTGCCACACGTACACACACACAGACAGGGGTAGCTGTAGCTCAGGTGGTAGAGCAGGTCATCTAATGATTGGAAGGTTTGTGGTTCGATTCCTGGCTTCCCCTAGTCTGCATGCCAAATATCCTTAGGCAAGATACTAACCCCAAATTGCTCTCCAATGCATCCATCGGAGTATGAATGTGTGTGAATGTTAGCTATGAAGCACTTAAAAAGTGTGAATGTACAAGTTGTGTAAAGTGCTTTGAGTGCTCAGATGAGTAGAAAAGCGCTATATAAGAACCAGTCCATTTACCATATACTAATATATATATGTATGTGTAACCCCCCCAACAGCCCTTTTGAATGTCTCCGTAATTCTCAGGCCTCAAGGTTGGCAAGTATGGTTAGAACAGACTTTTCCCCGCAGCACGTTGTGTAATAAATACTCACAAAGAAAAGAGTGGCAGTTACAACTTATGTAACGTTTCATGCATCGGTTAAAACACTCAACTCCAGGTACACGACGCCCAGCTGGAAACACTTCACGCAAGTCGAGCTGCCCGAGATTCACAGAATTTACATAAAATGTTAAATTTTTGTGATTTATATTGTTATCAGGACGATAGATGTCTTATATCGGGATATGAGATTTTGGGGATATGAGATTGCACAGCCCTAGTTGAAGGTGTCTAAATAAATTGTGACTTGACTGTATACATACACACACACATACATTTGTGCTTTTTGTTTATCTTATTGAGAAATAAGAATTTATTAGTTAAACAATTTGTTATTCAATATTTTTTCCAACATTTTGCCATAACTGCTCTGAGATCATTCCTTCATACAGAATCACTAAGGTGGCTTTTAAAGAGAGAGTTTTTTGTTTCATTTTTTAGGCATACCCAGCAGACCAACAAAACGATCTAAAGTTATGGAATGAAAAGAAAATTGAACATCTACAGTGTGTCATTAATCAGTTGAGAGAAGAGAACTCGAATCTAAAAAGAGAGAACGAGAGGCTGAAAAATGAAATACTTGAAAGTAAGTACTGTACTATTGCATGTTTTATGTGTGTGTTTACACTTGTTATATACAATAACTATCAAAACCTATTCACATTTAATTTGACTTTCACAGAAATCCTCCCTCTCCTTCAGGCTACAGAGCATTTACTTACCAAGGTTAGAAACAAAGCACAGTTATGCTTCATTAATAATCACTAATTACAATGTTCGACATTTCCTTGACTTTTTAATCATTTTAAGGCCTTTTGGAGGTTTTTTTTTTGGGTTGTTTAGCAGTAATGTTTGTGCCTATTTATTTCAGCCCATGAAAATGAATGCAGATCTTCCTGATGTAAGTAAAAATGTAAGTAATTAATTTGTTTGTCATTATCATTAATTTTGTTTCTTTGTTGTTTTTGTGCAGTTTACAATCATATAAACCTAACAAGCATCAGTCAGCAGTGTGCCTAACCTAAACAGATTCTTGCTTTATTCACATAATATGTAGTTATATGTACTTGTACATTGTACCTAGGGTTGCAGCCACTTTGCACCGCCCCATTGTTTTGACAGCCCTGATTGTACTTGTACACTGCATCGGAACAGGGAACAGTCTGCCACATTAATGTATTTTTAAGTGACTTGTTTCTAATACATCAATTTTTCTCTTACAGATGTCAAAGTCTCAACCTGATGCTGCCCTCCCTCATCCTCCTAAAGTAAGTATTAGTTGTTGTGGTTTTTTACGCAGTGTCTGTGTCAGGTGATATTATGTCACATGCTAAGCATAACTATTGAAATAATAACTGTTTTATAACAGATTTTCCCAAACACTAGCTATGTTTATTGTCATTCAGATCAGTACTACTGGTTAGACATTGCTTAATAAGGATTGTGTTTTTCAGCACGATATCTTGTTTTTCACAGGAAAAAAGGAAAAAATTTGTAGATGGAAAAATCTCCATAAAAGTTCTTTGTGCATTTTGTTTTCTATTTGTTAGAATATTTACTATTTATTCAAGTTTTTTAAGGTATCTAATATTTTCATACCTAATATCCATGATCTAAATATTTTAAGAAATAGTCGTTTGTTTGTCAATTGAAAGTGTGTAGATCTTGCATTATTATGGTGTTATTTTATGATTATACACTCAAAGGCATTAAATGGTCTTAAAATGACAATGACATTACTTGTCGCAATTGTTTATGGGGCAATATACCGACCAACAAATTATTGTGACAGGCCTACAAAACAGAAGGTTTTATGATTGATAAATCATAAATCATATATAAATATATTTTGAAATGTATTTTAGCGCATATATTTTTTGGCCATTTTTTGTATATTTTGAAATATATTTCAAAATATATTTTTTACCGTATGGGAATGAGTGTAAATTAGTTCATTCTTAGTCAGGACAAAGGAAAAATAACTACAAAGTGCAGCTCTTCAAGTTGAATATACCTTTCACAGTCTCTTAGTCTGTTAGCCCAGTCAGCCTTCTGGTCACTTCTCTAAGCTTTAATGAGTCTCTGGCTGTTAATGGAGGACCCTAAAAATGCTCATATTGTGAGGGGTACACCCGCTTCGGATGTTATCAGTCCATACAATGGGCGTTATTAGCAGAAATCAGTCCCATAGATATGGACCAGGATTGACCTTCTCTACCTCCTAAACTGTTCAGAAGGTTGTTATCATCCATCCAGATGGATGATCACTAACAGGAGCATGGGAAGTACTCCAGAATCCACTCTCGCTGGAATCTGGTGAATACAGCAGAGTTTACAGGTAAGACCATTTAAACGGACAGCATTTGTAGAATGACTATTAAAAGTAAGCGAGTGTCAATAATATCAATGTGGTTATGTTAGTAATACAACGAGTGCTAATATAACAGCTTTAAGATGCATTTGTAGATAGTATTATGTGTTTTACCGTCTTTATGGTGCTATCTTAAAGTTACGGTGTAAACATTAGCTTATATTGTAGTAAAGCAGTTACTGTTTAAACCAGTCTTTTAAACAGTGGAACGCATACCACCGGTGGTATTTGGGCTCTCTCTGGTGGTATGCGGGACATGTCCAATTTTTTTTAAGATTAAATAATATACCATTGCGGAGGTACGCATAGACTATATGAGAATTCCCGAATCCCGAGGCTCTTCTGGGAGCCGGAGTCAACCAGAAAACGTCTCCCCGAGCGTGTCCTCTATGAAGAGCAGCCTTTCCTTATTGCCAGCGGTCGCAGCTGCTACAGAACGCTGGCGGGCTCATTTCCCTTAAAACTGCAAAGGCGGCAATGTGCTGTCACGCCGATGGTAAAAACACGGCCCCTTTGCGCTGTGCCACCATGCCACGATTCCAGCCACCATCGATGAGTTGGAGGACCCCGGGAGAATCGGTGGGGGCACGGGAGATGCCATCAGTGAGTTGGGAACTATCCCCTGGATCCCGAAGCTCCTGGTAGCCAGGAGAATGCGATACGCTTCTTCTGTGAGTGAGTGGTAGTCCTTCGCGGCCAGCAGTGGGGAGTTGGCGAGGCCAGCTCGCACTGGAGCCGGCAACTGTTGGAAGAAGACATCAGTGAAGAGGAATCCACCGTCATCCGTTCCTAGCAAGAACAGCATGCTCTCCATGAGCTCGAGAGCGGTACCATCACCCAGGCCTCAGAGAGAGAGAGGTTTCTAGGCCCGCTCTGCATTGGAGAGGGAGTAGCCTTGAGAGCAGTGTATTTCACTTGGGTGGGGGGATCCCGGAGGAGGGTCATCACACGGCGGGTGGACAGCGGATCCAGTGAAGCCACCACATGATGGGTTTTCGTGTCATCGGCTGAAACACCACGAAAATCCCCACAGCAAAAATTTAAACATAAAGCTCTGCTATCACTTCCAACATAAACGAAGACAGAAAACTAAACAGCAGTGACTTTTGTAGGGTTACTGAAGTTGGGCTAGCTTGTATATAATGATGTCCTACGTGGTTGGCTAGCTACACAGCTATGTTAGCATAACATAAACACAGTGAATTTGGAGGATGAATGCTAACTTTTTTCCACTCGATGAGGGTTCCTGATGGTTAGAGACAAACCCCTCGCATGGCAGGATGCTGTAAACAGACCAAACTTCAGTCAGGAGAACAACTGAGATAATCCATCCACAATAGAAGGTTAGTCATTCATATACTGCTGCATGGGCTGGGCTGTAGTTACATCGTAAGGTTTTAAAAACTGAGCTTTAAAATGAACAGTGGTAATAAAAACCGAGAGAGGCTGACAGTGATCACTGACTGTTTTTAGGGGCTTGTTCAGATTAAACAAGCCCTGAGGAACATCTACCACGAGTCAAGCTGCTGCGTCCGTACAGATAATGGGATTTCGGACTCGCTCGACATCAACAGGGAGGTCCTTCAGCGCACCACCTCATGACCGCTAGCCGATGTGGTATTGGAGCGACGATTTCGTTTTGCCGGTCACATTCTTTGCCAACATCCGGAACAATTACCGAAGGTAGCCATGTCGTGGAGACCCGCCCAGGGGTCACTGAGCTGGTTCCTAGGTTATTCAGTTAGTTTATTTGATTTCCCCTCGTGTATTTACCCCGTGTCCCTCTCCATGTATCTGTGAGTTTCCAGGCCTCATTTCTCCTCCCTGTGTTTTTTCCCATGTTTTCCCCAGCCCGTTATGTCTGTGCTCTCCCTGTGTTTTCTCTCTCCCTCCTTTCTGCGTCTCTGTGTACTTCCTGTTTAACTTTGATAGTCTCCCGTCAGTGTACATCACGTTGTGTTGATCCTGCCCTGTCTTGTTATAATTATTAGTATCAGCTGTGTTCCCTGTGTGCTCCCACGTCCCTCGTTATCCTTCTGTGTATTTATGTCCGCGTCTCCCTTAGTTCTGTGTTGCTGTTGTGTGGTGTTGGTTCAGCAGGCATTACACACATACACGCAGGTAGGAACAGAGTATCACCGGAGATAACTCCTTTTTTATTAGTTTTTCTTCTTCCCAAATACCACAACAACAACATATTCATTACCGCCCTCTAGCGTTTCTGGTAAATGCATCTACAGAACAAATGCAACAGTATGTGGACACAAGAGTCGCGTCCTCCCTCTTAGCTGTGTGACCTTCCCCATGTCTTCCCCGTGAGTTTAGCTTTCCTAGTTTAGCTTCATACTGTTGTTTGTATCGCCTTTTCCCCCGTTCTGCTAATAAAGCTATATTTTGAGTTAAGTCCCCGTTCTGGTGAGTTTGCGTTTGGGTCCCTCTCCTGCCTGCACTCAGCGTTTCATGACAGGTAATTCAAAACCCAGATATTTCATGAGGTGGCACTCACTGTGAAAAGTTTGAGAACCACTGGTTTAAACGATGTTATGACAGAAATATTAGCTTCTGTCATGACCAGAGATGGGCAGTAACGCGCTACTGTAATCCGATTATTTTTTTCAAGTAACAAGTAAAGTAAGGGATTACTATTGCAAAAAAGGTAATTAGATTACTGTTACTTTCCCGTGAGCACGCTGCGTTACTGCGCTACTAAAACCGTGATTTTGCGAGAGTGTCTCATGACAATGACGTAAGCGAGTGCAACGTTCGTGGCAACAGCTGTGTGCAGCTCAACAATGGATAATATATCAAGTTTGGGAGAGAGTATGACCATGCAGCGTTTAAAGCGTGGAAGTACTGACCTTACTTTGAGTTTGATTCCGTAAAACGTGACAAAAACATTAGCGTCCGCTGTTCGAAGAAAACGTCTTTTTACAGCGAAAAAAACCCCTAAACTTCCGCGCAGCACCGAGTAGGCTACGCTGCCACGGGAATGTGAAATTCACAGAGAAACCCCTGGATTCTTCCACTCACATGACAGCTGCGACACACCTGCACCAGGGCAAACCTCCACCTGCCTCACTCCTGCTAAACAGGTGAAAATAGAGCAACATGACTGCTGATTCTTTGATTGTATTTATTTTCTGCTGAAAATAAATGTGACATCTATTTGAAAGAGTGAGTGTAAACCAAGGTTATTATCGTTAACGAAAACTAACGAAATAACGAAAACTAGAAGTGAAAAAACATTTTCGTTAACGGAAATAAAAATAAAAACAAAAGAAGGAAAACGAACTAAAACTGTAATGAGTGTTCACAAAACTACCTAAAATTAACTGAATTTATAGCAAAAATGTGTTTAGTTTTCGTTGATGTATGCGTATCATACAATAGTCAAGGGTGAAAATGAAGTTTAGTTTCCAGATTTTTTTCTTGCTGTGTCTAATTATGCCAGCAGGTGGCAAGTAAGTTAGTCGAGTCGTCTGTGTTGCTGCTCCGTCCACGCGCAGAATCATGTCAGGAAAAGTCGGGAGAAAGCGCCAGAGTCCAATTTGGGATTACTTTGAATATGACTGTGTTTTGGATAAAGCAAGTGTCTTGTAGTGGAAAGAGACAAATTATGAGGGACATTTCTAAAGGGAAAAAAAATCCCACAAACCTTAAAGTGCACTTGAAAAGCTCACACAAGAAGGCTAAGCTAGCTTACCTTGAGAAGGTAAGGGAGCACACTCAACCCTCATCCCCAGAAAACAGAAGCTAACCCCAGGCAAGGCAGCGTGATGCATCCCGAGACAAAAGGACTGGGATATCTACATAACTGTGTGAGTCAATTGCCTTCAAAAAGTTTATCAATTCACTTGAACCAAAATTACGAACACCCAGTGCTGCAAGAGTTAATAGTCTCATTGGGGCCAAGATATACATTTTATAGTTGCCTGGTATCAATGGTTGTTCATCTGCCTTTATTTATTTATTTATTTAAAGAACCCATAGGTGGGAATGTGAGTTGTCTGTCTCTGCGTGTTAGCCCTACGACAGACAGGCGACCTGTCCAGGGTGCAGGGTATGGTAGCTGGAATAGCAACATACCCAAGGATAAGGAGAAGAGAATGACTGATATGATGAAACTGGGATTTTGTTACACTTAATTATTGCAAACACAACTAAAACTATAACTGAAACTAATCAAAACTAAACTGAAATTAAGGATTTTCAAAAAAATAAAAACTAAACTAAACTAGCAAACAATTGGTAAAAACTAATTAAAACTGATATAAAATTGAAAATCTGAAGTCAAAACTAAAAAAAAATTAAAACTAATGAAAATTGCAAAACTATTAAAACCCTGGTGTAAACACAAAAAACTATTTTATTTTATATGCTGGAGTTGGGCAGAAAATAGGTTTAAATGTTAAACAAATTTCCTCCAGTCAGAGAATGTTGCATATAATTTAATTTTTGCTTGATGCATAAAGTTAAAAGATTAAAACTAATAAAACAAGTTTTAAAAAGAGACTTTTTCCATTTGATTACATTTTATATTATGGATTATGCAGAAAAAGTAGAATTGGGATTGAAACGATTGAAGATCTATCGCTTCATTACCTATTCAGGGTGGAAATCATGTTTTTAAAAAGTAACTAAGTAACTAATTACTTTCAAAAATAAGTAATCAATAAAGTAGCAGAATTACTTTTGGGGGGAAGTAATCAGTAATTAGTTACTGATTACTTTTTTCAAGTAACTTGACCAACACTGGTCATGACTAATGAAGTTAACTGCAGCCCAAAAAACTAGTGGGGGTATTTACACACTCGCAACCAGTGGGGTAAAAAGAGCCACCAAAAAACTGTCAGCCTGAACAGCCACAGATGTGCTAGAAGCTAGAAGAGCTAGAAGCTCTGCTCATGGAGAAACTTGCTAACCCTAAGGTACTCCAGGTACACAGGTACTCCTGCCCAAATAACATGATATAACCCCACATACAGCCCAGCCACAAAGTGAACCAAGTCATTTAGTTAAAGACAGCATGGAACCAAATGCTACCCAGCCTGCACCAACCTGACTTTTCTTCCTCCTGAATTAAATGAATGGATGGATGGATGGAAATTAAATGACTACAAACCTAAAATCATAAACGCTACTAGTTCCCACACTGTTGTTCCCTGACGCTGAGTGTTAATTGTACTGAGCTTGTATCAACAGTTGTAACAGGCTAAGCTAAGACACTGCATTGAATTATTGTTTCTATCTTAATGATTTTAGCTGACTGGTTTCAGCTCAGATGTTCTGCCTTTTCCTTTCGGTAGATCAAAGCAGCTTGCGCTCTTTCTGCTTCCATTTTGATGGCAAGACGAAGAAGAATGCTTCAACGAAGTGGCATTCGTGGTCTCAGTGAACGGTGTGCCAATCATGGTCACACACTGCATGTGATTTTAAAAGCAACATGTCTGTTCACTGCAACGATCAACAAGTTTGAAAAATGTATTGTTGTTGTGAGATGTATAATATTAGTGATTGTTACAGTTTGTTATTAAAAATTGAAAACTGAACAAGGAGGTATCTGCTTTTGACTAAGCAAAGATTAATCTGATCCCATTTCCTGTCTCTACTGTTTGAAGATTTAGCTGAAGTTTGCTCCTGTAATTGTCAGGATATATATTTATTCCAGCTCTCATAAGGCAGAGTAAATCAGACTTATCAAATGTTCTTTAAATAGATACACAATGTGAAGTTCATAATTTTCATACAAATAAAACTATAATGACAAACATGAACAGCTGTGCTTATTTCTGAGACATGAATGTTTGTAAGCAACTTTATTTTTTGACTGTGTTCATATTTAGACAGTGTACATTTGTAGGCTGAAAGTGTAATGGTGAACTTGAGGTGATGGTCAACAGAAGGTAAATATATATAAATATAAAACAATTTTGAAGTAATGTCTTTACCTTGTGCAGCGTGTGGACACTGTGCACACAATCACCTCATTCACTGTAGTAAACATGCACCGCTAGCTAATGTGACAGACTCTGTCTCCAGGGTTACATCATAAAGCTATGTAAATGTCATCCGGGGAAAGATTTTTTATTATCGAGTGGTTGCATGCTTTTTGTTTTAATGTTGAGTGTATTTTAGTGTTGCATGCTTTTATTGTATTTATTGGGACTTCTCCCGGAGAGACTCCGTCCCCTTGCTTCCCCAATTAGATACACCTGGAGGGCACAGGGGACAGGAATCAATCGGGCCTCCCTTGCTGGCAGCGGCCAATACGAGGGTCTGGCAGGTCAGAGAAGGGGACGTGTGTGGCCGGACGTAGGGCAGCAGGAGAGACATGGAGCAGCGTGGCGGTGCTGTGCCAAAGCAGTTACCCCCGACAAAAATTGTTTCCCCATCTACGAGAGCGTGCAAAGTAGGAGGAGCCACTTGCCCAGCTTTGTTCTGTACACTACTTGTCACTGATCTGCAGTCGACGCAATAAAGCGTAAAAGCTGGAAAACAACAGACTCGATGTATTTTAATACTAGTTTCGTAACATTGTAATGTGCCGTGTGGAAGACAATTTACCTTAAACTGTACTAATAACTACAGTAACTTTGGAGAGGATTTCTTCTTCACAGCAAAAGTTATGGAGGGGTACAGATTTTATCAGGCTGTGTGGCATCGGCATCCAAAATGTGTGACCCCCCATCTATAATGCACATTGGCGTTGCTATCACGAAGGGTATATTTGCAAAATGAATCACAGTATAACTAATAACTACAGTAACTTTGGAGAGGATTTCTTCTTCACAGCAAAAGTTATGGAGGGGTATAAAATTTATCAGGCTGTGTGGCATCGGCTGCCAAAATGTGTGACCCCCCATCAATAATGCACATTGGCGTTGCTATCACGAAAGAGTGTATTTGCAAAATAAATCACAGTATAACTAATAACTACAGTAACTTTGGAGACCATTTTCTTTTTTTAGACTTCTTAATTTAACATCTACATCTATATATGTAGATATGTGTGTTCTCAACAATGTGTGCGATAAGAACACTAGCTGTGGACCTTTAGTGTCAACTAGTGATGTGCGGATCGATCCTGAAATACTGATTCCTCCGATACCAATCATTTATGTTCTAGAATTGATTCTCACATTAAAATATCGATATTTTAGTAATTTAGGGTAAATTTGTAGTTTATCATCAACAGGAACACAGTGGAAAGAAACTATAACATTCGGATTGTCTACAATTGAAGGAACTACTTCCTCTTCCGCCTTTCATAGTCATGTGCGAAATACGGCTGTATAAATGTCTCGCAGCCCCTTGGCATGCGCACTCACAACAATGGCTGAGCGTAATTGGAGTCATGTGCGGACGTATTTTACCTCCACAAACAGCTGAGACGTGGTTTGCGATACATGTAGCAAAAAAGTGAGGTGTTGTGGCAACACCACTAACCTTGTCAAACACCTCGGAGTAAATCATATCAGAGAATATGACGAGCGTATGTTGAGGCGAACTGAAGAGGAGGAGAGGGACAGGTGCTGCTAGGGCGAGAGAGACGTCTCTCACGTAGTCCTTTAGTGCTGCAGGCAGGCAAGGTGTTCAAATAGCGCACAACTTCAGTTTTTTTATTATGAACTCTGCATTATTAAGTAATAAGAACAAGTAATCTGATGTCCTGTAATCATTATGACGCTATAATTTGAGATACAATAAATTAAATAGGTTTTTGTACAAAGTATCTGTATCGGATCAGTATCATCGATACCACCTTGAATTTTACTTGGTATCGGATCGGAAAGAAAATCAGTGGTATTGCACATCACTAGTGTCAACTATGTACAAGCGAAACAAATAAACACGTCTTCTGGTGGTGGGCTTTTCACGCAGAGCTGGTGGAACCACCGCAAACACATCTCACACTGAATCTGTAAAAAAATAAATAAATACAAATTCCAATGTTAAAATATCATTTATGGGAATTGATCATAACATTTAGCAGTCTTTCTTGATGTCTTTACCCATTTATTGTCAGTTTCATGCTCTTCTTCCCTGCAGAAATGACAGATGTTTGTCAGGTCATCTGTTTTAAAAAATGAAAAACTAGCACATAGAGTATACTACCTACTGCACTTATTACTTCATTCAAACAACTATATGTTTTTTTTCTACAGCCATCATGATGAAAATATTCAGGATGTCAGAACACTGAATGGTGGAAAATGAGTTACCTGTCTCTAGGAGGAGAGTGGTGGCAATTTGCAGCCTGTGTGTGTTTATGGCCTTCTTTGTAGACGGAAAGTCTATTGACTCTTTTCGCAAGATCTTTTCAGCAAACTGAAAAAGAGATTCTAAGATGACTAAATAGGCTAATATCATAAATGTTATTTTATAGAAATTTGTTTTCTGTGAATCAATTTCTTTATTCTATTGTGTAATTATCTTATATTCCTTTTCCTGTCATTAACATTTATTACAACACAACATTTCCAATATTCTCGTATGTATGTATGTATTACGGTTAGGACTCGTACTTTCAATGCAAAGACTTCACATGAGGCAGCATCCACTTGTTTTGGGTGTTTGACTGTGTCACAAGTCCACCTTGAGAAGTTGCATCCTTTTTTTTGCATGAATGCCCTGAAAAACAAGTACAATTAAAACAAACAGTGGTTAATCCTTGCTCTGATGTTTGGATGGATGCCTCCCCGACCCTCTGCGAAAAATTTCTAAATCATTTTATAGATAAAATCTCAGTGTTAAGGGCCCCATATTCTCCGGTAGTAAATCAAGCCCGTTTCCGAATGTTCAACAGTTTTTCAACAGTTTGAACCTGTGTCGTTCTCGACTTTAAAGGAAATAATTAATAACCTGAGAAGCTCAAATTCTTTGCATGACATTATTCCTTCTCGTATCATTAAGGATGCATTGAATACAATCGGGTCCTGTATCTTATTTTTAATGAACTCATCACTGTTATCTGGCTGTGTTCCGACTGTCTTTAAACATGCCGTCGTGCAACCTGTTATCAAGAAAAGCAGCCTTGATCATAACACTCTAGCAAATTACAGGCCGATTTCTAAACTCCCTTTCATGTCAAAAATTTTAGAGAAAATAGTGCTTCAGCAACTACAGACCCATTTAGACATAAATGGTATAAGTGATAAATTCCAGTCTGGATTTAAACCGCGTCACAGCACCGAAACTGCCCTACTAAGAGTTTTCAATGACCTCCTTCTAATCGCTGACTCTGGGCGCTCTGCGGTCTTAGTTCTATTAGATTTGACTTCAGCCTTCGACACGGTTGACCATGATATTCTTTTGGCAAGGTTAGAACAAGTAGCAGGCCTTAAAGGAAATGTTCTCTCATGGTTTAAATCATATTTTTCTGAGAGGTTGTTCTCTGTCATGATGGGAAAATATTCCTCTTCTTCTGTCCTTTTTTGCTGTGGAGTGCCCCAGGGCTCGGTACTGGGTCCTGTGTTGTTTTCTCTGTACATGTTGCCCTTGGGCTCCATTTTTGAAAAACATAATGTCTCTTTTCACTGCTATGCTGATGATATTCAAATCTACCTCCACTTGACTGGGGATGTTTCATCTTCACTACACCCTCTGTTTGATTGTCTGAGGGATGTCAAAGACTGGTTATCACGTAACTCTCTTACTTTAAATGAAAAGAAGACAGAAATTATTGTTTTTGATAGAAATATGCCTCTGGGACAACTGACTGGTACACTCGGGCCTGTTGCTAATCACCTCACTGATGCTGCTAGGAATCTTGGAGCTTTCATGGATAGTTCCTTCAAACTAGATAAACAGGTTTCTACTGTGGTAAAAACCAGCTTTCACCAACTACGCCTAATTTCTAAGGCTAAACCTTATATACCACGCAAAGATCTGGAGAAACTCATTCATGCTTTCATCACTTCAAGACTAGATTATTGTAATTCTCTCTACTTGGGCCTCCAATCTTCCCTCCTTCAGCGATTGCAGTTGGTCCAAAATGCCGCAGCACGTCTCTTAACTGGCACTAGAAAGTATGATTCTATTACCCCTGTTCTAGCCAACTTACATTGGCTTCCTATTAAATATCGAATTGATTTTAAAATTTTATTGTTTACTTATAAAATCCTAAATAATATGGCACCTGACTACCTAGCTGATCTCCTCTGTCTGTATAGCCCTAAGAGAGCACTAAGATCATCGGGCCAACTGCTCTTAGTGCAACCTAGGTCTCGGCTGAAGACCAGAGGAGACCGTGCCTTTGCCGTTGCCGCACCCAGGTTATGGAATATTCTTCCTCTTCATATTCGCGCATCAGATTCTATTCAATCTTTTAAATCACGTCTAAAAACGTACTTGTTTAACCTGGCATTCAAGGCTAATTAGGGTAATTTACATCTGGCTTTGCATTTAGATTATGTAATTATTTTATATTTTATATCTGTAATTTATATTTTATTTTGTGATTTTTATCTGTATCATGGTTTTACTGGAAAGCACTTTGGTGTACTTCGGTCTTTAAAATGTGCTATATAAATAAATTTTGATTTTGATTTGATTATTTTTGACAAATAACATGTTTTTAAATTTTGGTGACACAAAAAGGCGAACAGTATGGAGAGCTTAAGTGTCTGTTGAACATCAAGTTAAGAACACTGACCACACTGTTTTGTTAAAATCATAACTTTTTAAAAGTTTACAACGCATTTCCGTGGACAATTACTTGAGCTTTTGTTTTCCTGTCTCCTCCCATGATATAGAAATTAATCACTTACACAGTACACTTTGAAGAGATGTGGAGGAGGACCAAAGATGAAATACACACATGTATAACCTATGTGAAATTATTTTAGACATTTGTCTGATGTTTTATTGCTAAACCTCCACAACACTTTATGCAACTACTAAACATTATTCTCCCCATGCTATATTTTCTAATGTAAAAACATCATCTCATACAGACATCAGGTCCTCAAATAAACACTGAAACATGGGGAGACTTCTCTTTAAAGGCTAAATTAACCCATAACACCACAATATCAGAAGGTCAACACAAAAATTTAAACCTGTTGCTGCTAGTTTTTTAATTCTGAGTACCAATTTTTTTTTAATTCTTTTTGATGAATATTGTAAATGCAATTTTTTTTTTTTTTACCACTAATGTCCCGTGATGATGTTCATTTACAATTCCCAGAATGACTTCATGCTCCATGGGTTTGATCTTAAATTGAAACAAAAAAATAGAAATATTAACTTCAGACATAAAAAAAGAAATGCAATAACATGTTGTTTAGAGTCCTTTTTTATTAAAGCAATTTATGATATATTATATATCATCCACTTATATAGTACTCTGCGACAGCCATGATTTACCCCTCATTTCTTTAAACTGTGCAAGAAGCTGGACTATCTTATATTTTTTATAAGTGGTTTTGCACATTACTTCCTCCAAGACTAACAAAGGTCTTTCTAAGGATTTTTTTTGGACATGGAGTATGATTTTCACTAATTTTCAATGCGATCCTTGTACCATCTGCAGAATAATGTTTAATGCTTTCTTAAGCCTCTTTAACAGTGACGTATGAATCACTTGAGAATAAAAAGGTACCTATTTAAGAGATGAAGCAGTGTTGATGATTTCAAAAGAGATATTAGCCCAATTTTTTGCAAATCTCAGCATTGATTGCAGTGTGTACAAAAAAAGGAGGAAACCAGACAAGCAGAGAACAAAAGAGAACTGGCAAGTCTAATAAACTAGCCACATCTACAAAGTCTCAATTCATTCTTTCTCCATAAGCTGTTATCAAATCTAAATCTGGATGTGGATATGATCCGAGGTACTTAAACAATACACACAAGATTCTTTCTAGAGATACCAACCTTGAGTCTTGGAGCTTTTCTCTTCCACATGGCAGTCATTGAAAATGAATCAATGAATGCTGCTTTTGCTGAATTATGGCGATTGCATTGGCTCACCATGATTGCAAGATATGCATTAATAGACTGCGAATACAAAATGTAAACATTTTTAACTGTTGTCAAGGAATAAAACACTGATACTTGCATTGTTGTCAGTAAAGATCACTGTACCTCACTTTCCAACTCCGTGTCCGGACCAATTGGTTGGATATCTGACAGGGGATTTCTTTAAATCACCCTGCCGTTCTTCAGCTGAGACGTCTGAGTCAGAAAACACAACACTGCAGTTTCTTTTACTCACGAGGACGGTCACAGAAGCGCTCGCACAGGAGACACTCATGGACTCGCGCTTTGTCACCGTCTGCGTTCTTTATTTATACAAGATTGTTCTGTGTGTATGTGTGTGTGTGTATGTGTGTGTGTGTACAAAGATAACAACATTATTCTCAGAACTCAGAGCTGAGGTTCCCCTTTTCTAAATCTGTATGTTCTAGAATAAAAAGAGGAAGCTGTAAGTTGTTTATCACAGAAGAGTTCATGTCAAAAGTTATTAGGTGAAAAGTCACGTAGACATGTGCTTCACTGATAAACATAAAGAATACATTTCATGTAACTGATCAAAACATAATTTTCTTCTGACATCCGGCCCTGTTTATCAGTGAAATGAAATGTACAATAAGTAACTGCTTGTCTTTCACATTCTCAGTTAGTACATCATTTGTTACTCTTCATCTTCATGATCTTCATTGATTTCAGTACATCTGCATATGCTGTGAATGATAAACTCATCATCTGTGAAATTACAGCTTTTAAACAAGGAATAACTCAAATAGAGAAAACAAAATAAAATCAGGAAAAGTCCAACGACAATCAACGGTCTCTTTAGCATCTGAAGCCATGTTTGAAGAATATACATTATCTGGTACGTAGGTGCAGCATGTGGTGTTGAACAAAACGCACAATCCTCGTTTCTCAGCCAGGATCATGTGCAGTGCTACACGATGTTGCATTACAGCAATTCTGAGAGCGTCTATTTCTTGATTTTGTCCCTCGTTGACCTTCCAGGATGCTTTGAGGAACAAGCCGAATCCATAGTCCATTATCTCACTTCTGAGAGCATGTTTTCCAACTCCTGCTCACAGGAAGAGTGAGTTGAGTATCTTTTATCCAGTTGTCCAGAGTTTGAATTCTTCAGGTACGTCGGTTCCCCAGATTGAGTCATGTGGTCTGAATGTTGAAGTTGAGCGTTTCTTCCTGGATGAGGATGATGATGATGTTGTTTTTACAAAAGTCATTCTGAAGGTGTGATCGGAGATCAGAATTAGTGCACCTGTTCCAGGCTGTTTCCCATATATGGTTGTGTTACTGTGCTCGGCATGTGCGAGCAGACGTAACAGTCTTTCTCTGTGGTTTTGTTAAACACATATCTGTATCAGGCATTTTTCATCCAAAGATGGATGTGATCTTGTGTCATGTCCATTAGGTGTAAGTTGTTGTACGTCCATCTTCTCTTTCTGCCTCGTGGCTCGGCTGCTGTTGGCATCACCTGGGGTCCTGTAAGGGTGAGCCTTGTAGTCAAGGTAACCACCAGGGTTCCCCTTCACACCTACACCTGGCTGCCTAAAGTTGATCGGATAGAGAGCGGAGTGCGGGCTTACCCCACGGGGGCCCAAGAATCGCACTTACCACCCTCACCCCCGAAACAACCAGGCATAGGCGCTTCCTCCTTGGTGTCGGGGCTTCCCAGGACCTCAACCTTTTTGCAGTGGCTCTGATGTATCCAAGATGGTCTCTCTGCAATTTTACAGGCTATGGGTGTTGTCAATAGCACTTGGTTTCAACCTGCAAGAGACTGGAGAAGAGTCTTACGGCAGTTTATTGTTCAAAGCAATATCCTTATTTTCTAGTAGTTTTGCCATCCATTCTGCCAGAGTTGTCTCTCCGACAGATTTTTCTAAGGGTTCACTTGTCACTGGGAGTGGAAAAGGTCTCCCATGAACAACCTCAAATGATGTCAGTTTTTGAGAGCCTTGTATTAATTTCATCCACATTTTTACTAGGCCTATGCACTCAGGCCATTCAGGCCAGAATGATTGCATAAACATTTTGCAACTGAGATTGCATCTGCTTTTTTCACTGGATAAATCTCTGGCCATTTTGAGAATACGTCTATAATCACTAGAGTATAAAAGTGTGTATTAAGGACCTGGACTACCCCCCCCTGAGGACACATGGGTCACCCCATGTGTCACTAATGCTGCTGTTCTGCACAGGGACTTGGGGAGTATCGGTTTACCTTCACAAGTCATAAGATCATTTTCTAGCTGCGCTCCACACTTTAACCATTTCTTTTGTTCTGTAGTTGGTGCTGCTATTTGTTCATCTTTAAGTACATCAAGTGGTATTTGCATAGAGGATGCAGACATTAATGTGTCTACAGATTGTTGTGAGGCTAACTTTGCTGCTTGATCTGAAAAGTTATTGCCTTTAGTTATTTTTGATTCATCTTTCTGATGTGCAGCTCATTTACATAATGCTAACTGTTTTGGCAATGTAATCACTCCTAATAGTGTTTTCAGACGATTTGCATGCTGTACTGGATGTCCAGTAGATGTAATCACTCCTCTGTTCTGCCAAATTTTTCAAAGTGACGCTGCTGAAAAAACATACTGACTGTCAGTATATATATTTATATCTTGGCCTGCGTGTGTGAGGATGTCAACGGTTTCGCTTCCGCAACTCTGTCTGTTGTAGTTACTGCATAGCCAATGGCTACTTTTAGATGCTGAGTCTAAAAGTATGTGTACATCATCTCATGTATTCCTTATGTTTATCAGTGAAGTACATGTCTACGTGACTTTTCACCTAATAACTTTTGACATGAACTCTTCTGTGATAAACAACTTACAGCTTCCTCTTTTTATTCTAGAACATACAGATTTAGAAAAGGGGAACCTCAGCTCTGAGTTCTGAGAATAATGTTGTTATCTTTGTACACACACACACATACACACAGAACAATCTTGTATAAATAAAGAACGCAGACGGTGACAAAGCGCGAGTCCATGAGTGTCTCCTGTGTGAGCGCTTCTGTGACCGTCCTCGCGAGTAAAAGAAACTGCAGTGTGTTTGTGCTTTCTACCTCAGGAGTCTTGGCTAAAGAAAGAACGGCAGGGTGATTTAAAGAAATCCCCTGTCATTTAAATTGGTCCTTCGAGCCTAGCGATGGAAACAGCAGACACGTTTCTGTGACTCCAATAAGGTCTGATTGCTGCATTCTGACGTCGTGGGAAAGCCAGAACCGAAGTCTGTCGACAGCCCTCTCCAGGTAGAGGCGAAAGCCCTGGGCGTAAATTCGCATCCAGGCCGGGCCTGGTCCACGACGTTGGGATCCAGCCAGATGACCTGATAACCAGCAAAAGACGACTGAGGGTGAGAAAACACTGTTGGTTTTAAACCGCCGGAAGGGTTTAGAAGAATGCGCAAAATAGGTTTGCTGTAGCCGTAATTACTTCGTGAAATGAGCAAAATAGGTTAGAAGTAGCCGGAATTACTTCAGGAAATACGCGTAAAATAGGTTAGAAGTAGCCGGAATTACTTCGGAAAACACGTGAAATAGGTTGAGTTCGCCGGAAGGAACTAAGTTTAGCCGTCAAATACCTCGTGACAAATAAGGTTTAAGTTCGCCACAAGGAACTGTGTTTAGAGTGGTTTTAGAAGTGGCCGTGAAATACTTCGTGACAAATTAGCGCGCAAATGTCTATCTGTGTGTATGTATATGTGTTTTGTGTATGTGTTTTGGAAGTAAGTTGATTTTACAGCACAATACGTTGCTGAACTTCTTCCATTGTTTCTTGTTTTTATTGTTTTCTTTGTGGAAAAGAGGGACATTTTGTACGTGACTGTAAGAGACAAAGAAGCAGTTCAGACTAGGAAGAACATAATAATCCCTCGTCATATAAAAGATTAGAGATCAAAGTTTAAAAAGGGCTGGATACAGACCCAACTGAATACATATAAATACAAGAGAAATAGGTGTAATAAACAAACGGTTAAATTAAATTAGAGTTTATCTTTAATGTATTCAAACTAATAATAGGAAGGATAAAAACCTGTAAATTGGTATTAACAAGTGAAATAAAATTGGGTAGACAACCATGCCCAGAATGAAAAGACTGAATGAAAGCAGATAATTCACAAGAAAACATATTAAATAAAATAGAGAGATGCATAAGGTACATTAAGGCTGCGTCATTGTTCAGCCAAGGAAAGTGTGTGAAAAGGTAAATGTCTCCAGCTTGGGAGGGGGTGAAGCTGCAGATCACCCCCAGCCCTCGATGGATACATAATAAAATATAAAATAATAAACTAACTATTAGTAGTATAGTAGTATATTGTAATATACTAATAAATATTGTAATATACTATTGCTGTTATAAAAAAGGAAAAACAAAACAATAATAATATTAATAATGACATACTATTAATAAGAAGTTAATAAGAAGTCAGTTATGATGTGAGGTGGATAATTGTTAGAAGTAGTCTGATTCAAGCTTAAGGTTTGCTCAACCTCAGTACAATGATATATGAGATGAAGAAAATAAGGAAAATACCTAATCTAATCAAGTGCATAGAGACACTTGACCTGCTTGTAAACCTGTCATCCTAGATGAGACTTTGTTGAGATGGAGAGCAAACCTGTACTAACCACTAATAAGCCAAACCCTGTATACAACAGCTGAAGCTACAGGTTTGAGAAGCTGAATTACGTATGTGGACACTAGTAAGCTAATGCGCAAGCTACACAGCAAGTTTTTTTTTTATTTGTTTTTCAGAGCAGAAGCTGAATGATATTAAAAGCTCACATATGTGGCTGCCTGTGAGATCAGTTTTTTCCTCACACTTCTGCTTTGTTTCTGACAGCAGCTTTTTCTTTTTCTTTTGTGTCCTGACTCATGTGTGTTTGTTGGTTTGAAAAACAAATTTGTGATCATACTTGTGGATCACAGTGACACATAATGATTAGGCATATGATTTACTAATGTCTAGTTTTAAAGCTGTGAGCAATGCATCCACATAGAGATTAGAAGCCTGGTGCATGATGTATATGAAGCTGCTATAGGAAGAATGGAACCTTGTGGGAAGCATTCACATAAAGAAGTTTTTAAAAAAAGGCAAAGGAAAAAAACAAAAAAACAAAAACAAAACAAAAACAAATCCTAACTTAGCAGTTTGAAATATGTGAGATGTGTGAGTTCTTTGAAAAAATAGAAATGACCTAAATGCCTTAAGTCAAAATGTAGTCTTGCACCTGAAAAGAAATAAAACAGAAGAAGCATTCAGTAACTTGAAACTAGCATTACAGATGAATATAGTTTACTTAGTGACTTCAATTTTAATCTAAGCCAATTTGTCTTACCTCACACATGCGAGACAACTCTAAAATGATGGAATCTTATTGTCGTAATCACAGATTAGAATTGATAAAAGATGTCAGTTGAACCCGAGCACACCTTTGGCCTCACCCGAAGAAGGTCATCTACACTGCTGTGTAACAAAACTAGATGAGGAGACAAAGCCGCGAGCTGACATTTACTGTACACCACAAGCTGGTTCCACTGACGTTTTGTAGACGACTCAGCGTCTAAAAGTAGCCATCGGCTATGCAGTAACTACAACAGACAGAGTTGCGGAAGCGAAACTGTTGACATTCTCACACACGCAGGCCAAGATATAAATATATATACTGACAGTCAGTATGTTTTTTCAGCAGCGTCACTTTGAAAAATTTGGCAGAACAGAGGAGTGATTACATCTACTGGACATCCAGTACAGCATGCAAATCGTCTGAAAACACTATTAGGAGTGATTACATTGCCGAAACAGTTAGCATTATGTAAATGTGCTGCACATCAGAAAGATGAATCAAAAATAACTAAAGGTAACAACTTTGCAGATCAAGCAGCAAAGTTAGCCTCACAACAATCTGTAGACACATTAATGTCTGCATCCTCTATGCAAATACAACTTGATGTACTTAAAGATGAACAAATAGCCGCCCCTGACCCATGTGTCCTCAGGGGGACACACGCTGAGTCGTCTACAAAACGTCAGTGGAACCAGCTTGTGGTGTACAGTAAATGTCAGCTCGCGGCTTTGTCTCCTCATCTAGTTTTGTTACACAGCAGTGTAGATGACCTTCTGCGGGTGAGGCCAAAGGTGTGCTCGGGTTCAACTGACATCATTTATCAATTCTAATCTGTGATTGCGACAATAAGATTCCATCATTTTAGAGTTGTCTCGCATTTGTGAGGTAAGACAAATTGGCTTAGATTAAAATTGAAGTCACTAAGTAAACTATATTCATCTGTAATGCTAGTTTCAAGTTACTAAAAGCTTCTTCTGTTTTATTTCTTTTTAGGTGCAAGACTACATTTTGACTTAAGGCATTTAGGTCATTTCTATTTTTTCAAAGAACTCACACATCTCACATATTTCAAACTGCTAAGTTAGGATTTGTTTTTGTTTTGTTTTGTTTTTTTCCTTTGCCTTTTTTTAAAAACTTCTTTATGTGAATGCTTCCCACAAGGTTCCATTCTTCCTATAGCAGCTTCATATACATCATGCACCAGGCTTCTAATCTCTATGTGGATGCATTGCTCACAGCTTTAAAACTAGACATTAGTAAATCATATGCCTAATCATTATGTGTCACTGTGATCCACAAGTATGATCACAAATTTGTTTTTCAAACCAACAAACACACATGAGTCAGGACACAAAAGAAAAAGAAAAAGCTGCTGTCAGAAACAAAGCAGAAGTGTGAGGAAAAAACTGATCTCACACTTGGCAGCCACATATGTGAGCTTTTAATATCATTCAGCTTCTGCTCTGAATAACAAAAAAAAAAAAAAAAAAACTTGCTGTGTAGCTTGCTCATTAGCTTAGTAGTGTCCACATATGTAATTCAGCTTCTCAAACCTGTAGCTTCAGCTGTTGTATACAGGGTTTGGCTTATTAGTGGTTAGTACAGGTTTGCTCTCCATCTCAACAAAGTCTCATCTAGGATGACAGGTTTACAAGCAGGTCAAGTGTCTCTATGCACTTGATTAGATTAGGTATTTTCCTTATTTTCTTCATCTCATATATCATTGTACTGAGGTTGAGCAAACCTTAAGCTTGAATCAGACTACTTTTAACAATTATCCACCTCACATCATAACTGACTTCTTATTAACTTCTTATTAATAGTACGTCATTATTAATATTATTGTTTTGTTTTTCCTTTTTTATAACAGCAATAGTATATTACAATATACTACTATACTACTAATATACAACAGTTTATCATTTTATATTTTATTATGTATCCATCGAGGGCTGGGGGTGATCTGCAGTTTCACCCCTCCCAAGCTGGAGACATTTACCTTTTCACACACTTTCCTTGGCTGAACAATGACACAGCCTTAATATACCTTATGCATCTCTCTATTTTATTTTAAGATGTTTTCGTGTGAATTATCTACTTTCATTCATTCTATTCATTCTGGGCATGGTTGTCTACCCAATTTTGTTTCACTGAACAACCAGCAGTTTCACTTGTTAATACCAGTTTACAGGTTGTTATCCTTCCTATTATTAGTTTGAATATAGTACAGATAAGCTCTAATTTAATTTAACCTTTTATTTATTACACCTATTTCTCTTGTATTTATATGTATTCAGTTGGGTCTGTATCCAGCCCTTTTTAAACTTTGATCTCTAATCTTTTATATGACCAAGGATTATTATGTTCTTCCTAGTCTGAACTGCTTCTTTGTTTCTTACAGTCACGTACAAAATGTCCCTCTTTTCCACACCTCCAGCATATAGTAATAGAGTCACTTTTTGGTGTGTGTTTAGGTCTACCTCTACCTCTTGCTGTTCCACTATGCATTCCTCTGTCTTTCTTTTGGATTAGTCCTACTCTGGTTTGTTGTTTTTCTAAACATTTCTCATCAGGTGTTAATTTTGCTTGTTTATTCTCCATACTCAAAGATTTTGCTGGGCCGTCACTGGCACGCTTGACTTCAGGGTGGTGACTGACACGCCCTTCTACTCTGCACACGGAGCGGTGTCTCAACCTTCCCCTTTGTCGCCAGTACGTGAGCCTCAGCAAAGAAAACAATAAAAAAACAAAGATCAAAAAACAATGGAAGTAGTTCAGCAGCGTAGTGTGCTGTAAAATCAACTTACTTCCAAAACACAACACAAAACACATATACATACACACAGATAGACATTTGCGTGCTAATTTGTCACGAAGTATTTCACGGCCACTTCTAAAACCACTCTAAACACAGTTCCTTGTGGCGAACTTAAACCTTATTTGTCACGAAGTATTTGACGGCTACTTCTAAAACCAATCTAAACTTAGTTCCTTCCGGCGAACTCAACCTATTTCACGTGTTTTCCGAAGTAATTCCGGCTACTTCTAACCTATTTTGCGCATTTCACGAAGTAATTACGGCTACAGCAAACCTATTTTGCGCATTCTTCTAAACCCTTCCGGCGGTTTAAAACCAACAGTGTTTTCTCACCCTCAGTCGTCTTTTGCTGGTTATCAGGTCATCTGGCTGGATCCCAACGTCGTGGACCAGGCCCGGCCTGGATGCGAATTTACGCCCAGGGCTTTCGCCTCTACCTGGAGAGGGCTGTCGACAGACTTCGGTTCTGGCTTTCCCACGACGTCAGAATGCAGCAATCAGACCTTATTGGAGTCACAGAAACGTGTCTGCTGTTTCCATCGCTAGGCTCGAAGGACCAATTTAAATGACAGGGGATTTCTTTAAATCACCCTGCCGTTCTTCAGCTGAGACGTCTGAGTCAGAAAACACAACACTGCAGTTTCTTTTACTCGCGAGGACGGTCACAGAAGCGCTCGCACAGGAGACACTCATGGACTCGCGCTTTGTCACCGTCTGCGTTCTTTATTTATACAAGATTGTTCTGTGTGTATGTGTGTGTGTGTATGTGTGTGTGTGTACAAAGATAACAACATTATTCTCAGAACTCAGAGCTGAGGTTCCCCTTTTCTAAATCTGTATGTTCTAGAATAAAAAGAGGAAGCTGTAAGTTGTTTATCACAGAAGAGTTCATGTCAAAAGTTATTAGGTGAAAAGTCACGTAGACATGTGCTTCACTGAAAAACATAAAGAATACATTTCGTGTAACTGATCAAAACATAATTTTCTTCTGACAATATCCCTGTAGAATAATTTGCACCAATTTTTGAGAGTAGAACGTGAGAACTCTTTCCAGCCCAGGCATCCATTATAGCTACAAAAAGTAATGAGAAAAAGAGATAAGTCAGCAGGACAAAATGTAAATCAAAATTTAAAATGCATAATTTCTTATGTAGTTGTCTGAGAAAAGATGTGTTTCAGGGTAAATACTCTTAAGACGCTGATAAAATGGGCACATGGTTTAACATTGTATTTTGTAGAAAAAAAAAAGAGCACTTAAATTTGCTTTTATTTGGGGGTAAAGTTATACTTACAATTTTCTCTAAATAAATTTAAATAAATTCACATTAATAAAAGAAAAGGAATTTAAATACATAGCAATAGAAATGCTCTTGCCCCCTATCAATTCTTTTTTCCAGCAACAAACAACAAAATTTTTTAATTATGTTTTGTTGAAGCTACATGAATATATTTTAAAATACTCAGGCTCAAGGCTTGCACCTGTGGCCTTTACATAACCGTTTCTGGAAAAAATGTTATTTTTCTCCTCCAAAACTAGTATTATAATCTTTAAAATAGAGTGTTAATTTCTGGGCTCTTAAAAGCAGCATCTTAAAGAGTATTTGATCTTTCAAACTATTGCTGGCAGGCAGTCATCATCACAACATTAATATACTGCTTGCAGTGGGCATTCTATGTCACTAACAGCATATATGACAGCAACTTTAGAAAAGAAGAAAATGATGAACATACACTATTAGTCAAAATTAGGGACACACCTTCCCATTCAGTGTTTTTTCTGTGTGTTCATGCTTTTCATGCAGTGACAATCATCTTAGGTGACTACCCCATGAAGCTCACTGACAGAAGGCCTGGAGTGTGCAAAGCAGTGATCAAAGCAAAGGGTGGCTAATTTGAAGAATCTAAGATATAAAAAATATTTTTGGTTCTTTCAAACTTTTTGGTTTACTACATCATTTGTGTTAGGGTTAGTGCTCCATATGTGTCCATTCATAGTTTTGATGCCTCCAGTTCTAATCAACAATGAATATACAAAATAGACATGGAAATTAAGAAACAACATTAAAATCAAGGTGTGTCCAAACTTTTCACTCTTAGTGTACATCAGATGTACAATATCAGTCATGAACATTCTGGGTTACACGACAACAAAAGAAATATTCACAGTTTTGAAGGACTCACTTTTTCATTTGTGTAATTTTACACATGTGGCTTACATCCTTTTAAAAGTTTTCTATAATGTTTTGCTCCATGAAGGTTATTTTATTTTATTTTTTTTTAAAAAGCATTAACATATTGTTGAATTTAAAGATTCTTTTAGGAAATATACCTAAAAAATCTGGTTAAAGGTGTAAAATATGCTATGCCATGATCTACAGAGTACTGAAACAAAGACTGTCATAGGAACAAAAGTCCTTTTTAAATAAATAAAAAAATATTATATTTATTTACATTTCTCTGCAACAGGTTCAGTGTATCTTTGAGCTGGTGATGCTGGAGGTGGTGCAGGGGTAGCTTGTGAGGCTGTTGCTGGGGCTGCTGTCACTAGTAGAACTGTTGCTTCTATGGTTTGTGCTGTAGATTGCTGGGCTGTAATCTGTGGAGCTGAGTTGTGGTCTTTGAGGCTGGGTCTGCTGCCGTTGTGGTCTGTGAGGCTGGGTCTGCTGTTGTGGTCTGTGAGGCTGGGTCTGCTGTTGTGGTCTTTGAGGCTTGGTCTGCTGTTGTGGTCTGTGAGGCTGGGTCTGCTGTTGTGGTCTTTGAGGCTGGGTCTGCTGCTGTTTGGGATTTGAGCTGTAGCGTGTTCTGGTGCTGTAGCACTTGTGGCTGGTTCTGGTGGTTCGTTCTCTTTCTGTGCTGTTGCTCCTGACCCTGGATCTGATACCGTTGTTGCTATACCTTGTGTAACTGGAGAATGATGTTGGGTTTGAACTGGTAGTGATGCAAGTGATGCCATTGGTGCTGTAGTCTGTGTAGCTATAGGAGGTGGTGGTGATGGTGCTACTGCCACTGGCGCTGCTGTAGTCTTTGGAGCTAGAGCAGATGCTGGTGCTGCTGCAGCTTGTGGTGCTGCTGGACCTGGTTGTGCTGTTAGTAATGTGGCTGCTGTTTTCTTTAAACCCCAGTGTGACACTCTTGGCATGCTGTCTTTGCTTAACTTTAGTTGGTCAATATTTACTTTTGGAATGATTGTCCCATTGGAATCCTGAAGATCTGCACTTTTACCTTGGATTGCTGTAATAATGTAAGGGCCTAAAAACTTTGCTTCAAGTTTTCCCCCTTTCCTCTGCTGGCTTCTTATGTTAGCTCTTAAAACTTTGTCACCAACTTTGAAGACGACATCTCTCTTCATCATTTTTATTTTGCCCTTTGTTTTTTCCTGAGCTTTGACCACATTGTCCTTCACCAGTTCCAACAGCTTTTGATGCTTTTGAATGTCTTCCGACAGATCCTCCTGCCCCACTATGTCTTCCACACTCTCGTCAACCTTTGAAGCAAAAGACATGTCTATCATTACTATAATTTGTGTAAGATACACAGATAATAGATAAAAGAACCGAGAAATATAGTGAAAATTTACATTAAGTGTCTTTGGTAAGGTTTTAAGACACATCTTGGGATTGATTGTACATGACGAAAACTGTTATTCAGGGTTGGAACAATCCATAAAAATATTCAGTGGTGTAGTGCTTTTATGGTGGTGATGTAGCATCCATTGAAGCTGATCTGCCTGCGCCTCAAAAACATGCAAAGTTTCGTTGTGTGGGATTTTCGTGTAGTTTGTCACAGACAGAAAGACATACCATGAACTCTTCTGGGATTTTGGAAGGATAGCGAGCCTCTCTGCCAAACATTAGGTAATAAGGTGAGTATTTGGTGGTCACTTGCTTTTTAATTCTGAATCCAAACATTACAGCATCCAGATACTCATCCCACATTTCTGGATGGTCGCCAACAACCTTACACAGGGCTCTGACAATGAAAGCACATAGAAGACATTCATATGAAAGATCATTTAAATTTTTTAATAGTTTAATGTCATGCACTAATGTTTTGGTTGAAGGGAACCCCATAAATGTATAACGTGTTATGCATTAAGCTGCATGTACTCCAAGAATTTACCTCTGAATGGTGCCATTCATTCTCTCCACCAAGCCATTTGTTTGTGGGTGAAGTGGGAGCAGAGGCTTCTTTTAATTTTTAACAATTCGCAAACCCTTTTGTTGAGCTGCAAAAGCAAGTAATATACACTGACTATAAGCACATTACAATAAGAATTTAAATAAACAGCTGTCATACTAATATCTCAAAAATAGAGTTATAAAGACCAGAAATTTAACCATTTTCAAAAAATTTGTCAAATATGAGTTCACATATTTTTGCCAAAGACTAAAGTACTTACAGAATTGACAAATTCTTTGCCTTGGTCAGTAAGAACCCTTTTCGGGGCTTCGAACTGGTGGACAAATTTTATGAGACAGTTTGTCACTGATTTTGACTTTAAAGGGTATGCTTGTGGCCATTTTGTAAAATAATCAATAAAAACACATATGTATTGATGTCCGTTGTTGGTTTCAGTAAGTTTCCCAATAAGGTCCATCCCAACCAGTTCAAATGGCTGAGAGACCTTAAAAACAAAATCATAGTTAAGTTAATAATACTGAAATTACACAGAATGCTAGTCTACTGTTCTAATTTTTTCAATTATATAATCAGTAGGTTTCTAAGCAATGAAAACATTCTGTGATTAGATGTGATTATTTGCTATGGACGATGACTAACCTTTATCGGAATGTATTCTGCTGGTTTTTTAATTGTTGTAGCACTTGCCTGGCAAAGTGCACACTGGGAAACCTAATCAAAAACAAAAGCAATTCACTAAGAAACACAACAGTTGATGATCAAGGTTGACATAACTTAATTTGAGAGATACAGAAACATTGCTGTGTTCATCTTAAAATAAGTTAGCTGTAGTAGAATTACATAGAGTTTGTTTTGGAGTACCCACCCAATTATTGATGTCCACTGACATCCCTGGCCAGTAGAACCGCTTTGAAATGGCTTCTCTTGTTTTTGTTTGCCCGCAATGGGCCCCAGTAGGACTGGCATGAAAATCTGAAAAAATTGTGTTTGCCTCATCAGCCCCACAGACTACCGTTGTCTTTATGGTTTTGTCTGTGCCTTTGTAGCGCCAGTAAAACAGCTGCTCCCCTAAACATAAACAAGAAAATAGAAAAGTTTATCATAGCTGTTTAAACAAGTCTATATGTGGTAAAAGTCATGACAATACATCTTGAATGTAATGAATCAATTATGTATGTGATACAATTTCGGGGTGACTATTGGACTGGTTCTCTATATTTATGACAGCATGGCTACTTCAGAAGCCAAAAAGATTATGCCACACACAAGACTGTATTAGTGATACTAAAAAAAAGTGATGGATGTGTAAAGTCATTATAACCAATGGCCTTCAGATATCATGGAGTTATTTTTCGTACAAATATCAATTCAAAATAGTTTAATTTCACATTTCCTGCTGTCCGTAGTTTTCCACATATGTAATTTAAAGACATAAAGACATAACAGTGGGTACACCTGTGTAAAAGGGTGTGGCACATGACACTCTAAAAGTAATTACGACGTAATATATTGTAGTTAAGATATAAAAGGACAAAAGCAGTTCTTAGTTAACGCTGTCTACTTAATAGCAAACCTTAAAACTTTTACTTTAATAAACGCCCATGTGCCTATTAACTGGGGTTAACTAGGTCAAAGAAAGGTCAAGCTAATTAAATCGGTTAGTGCAAATTAAGACTACGCATTTTGCTATTGTATATGTGTTAATATATGTATTGATGACATTTATAAACGCTACGAAGTTGCTGTTAAATGTCATCAACAGCTGCTATTTACAATGTCGTAAATAGCAGCTTTTCTTCGGAGAAGAAATTTCTCTTTTTTCGTGAAAAGCGCTGGATACTCGCCTTTTAGTTTATATGCAACCAAAATCTTGTACTCGTCTGGTTCCATCCTCTTGTGGTGTTGGTTATTTTCGAAAACAAATTGTAAAGTAATCTTCCAGAGGCACTCTGGTTTTCGGTTCATGCGCACATCATGAACTAATTTGCATAATTGACGAGGAAAACCCACGTGACCTAAGATTTTGGAAAAATTTGCCAATGTTGGAGTCGAGTAGGCCTACAAAAGGTTCGCCAAAACTAACTTGCAAAATTTTGAAAAGCCCTGTTACTTACAAAGACATATATATTTAAATGTTGTTTTAAGTTTTATTTATTTACAAAGAAGAATTCTGCCAATGTGCATTATTGATGGGGGGTCACACATTTTGGCAGCCGATGCCACACAGCCTGATAAAATCTGTACCCCTCCATAACTTTTGTTGTGAAGAAGAAATCCTCTCCAAAGTTACTGTACTTATTGGTTATACTGTGATTTATTTTGCAAACATACCCTTCGTGATAGCAACGCCAATGTGGATTACAGATGGGGAGGGGGGCACACATTTTGGCAGATGCTGCCACACAGCCTGATAAAATCTGTACCCCTCCATAACTTTTGCTGTGAAGAAGAAATCCTCTCCAAAGTTACTGTAGTTATTAGTCATACTGTGATTGATTTTGCAAATACACTCCTTCATGATAGCTTCGCTACAAAGTATAAACCCAGTGTAAATTCACCGGAGAGCGACGTGTTGCCATGATCGCGCCTGGTTTTACAGTATTATAGTACCAAAGTCTTTTTCTAGACAAAGTATTCCCAGCAGGTTATTTCAGTGTACAGTTTAAGGTAAATTATCTTCCACACGGCACATTACAATGTCACGAAACTAGTATTAAAATACATCGAGTCTGTTGTTTTCCAGCTTTTACGCTTTATTGCATCGACTGCAAATCAGTGACAAGTAGCGTACAGAACGAAGCTGGGCAAGTGGCTTCTCCTACTTTGCGCGCTCTCATAGATGGGGAAACAATTTTTGCCGGGGGTAACTACTTTGGCACAACAGTGGCAGGCGCAGCCACAAGAAGTGGCTGTGCGGGAGAACACCACCAAAGGTAGCGCAAGCCACGGAGCGGGACAGCGGAGCCTGACTGCGAACTTTGGGACTTAGCTCATGGACTCAGCAGCATTATATTTTTATTGTGCCGAGTTTTATGTTTTTATTTTTCTCTCCCCTGATCAGGGTATTTTTTTTTACAGAAGAGGATTAGGGCCACTGGGAAAAAAAAAGAATTCTGAGATTAAAGTCAGAATTCTGACTTTTTCTCAGAATTCTGAGGTGGGTACAGTGATGTGTCCTGTAGTGCAGGCGGAGAACTAACTCACGAAATATGGTGGATATAAGTGATTTTTTTGCGTGGCCGAGGGGTCCCTGAAGATGGTATTTTATTAATGGAAGAGCAGAAGATGAGTAAAAAAAAACAGAGATAGTTTGGTGTTACGGTTAGCTTATACTGTTATATAGGAATGAACGTGTTTCATGACGTTTTAACTTGATCACAGGATCATCCCAGATGGGTTCGTTGCATTTTATTTTATAGCTCTACTATTTCATAGTTTTTCAAGGCAGTTAAGCAGAGCTGTGTTACAGATGCTAGCCACCTACCAATATCAGTAATATATTTGCTGTGTACAAGTAAGTTACACTTAGTACAGCGGAGGAGAGAAACTATAATGAATGCTTATGCGGATATTTCACTCAGAAAAATGGATGGCGTTCATACACAGCCAGCGACACAGCCCCGGTTGATGTTCTGACGGTGGTTGACCGACGATCCCCTCACACCATATTAGCTAATACAAACTAATGTTGTACATGTAACTGTTGTCCCAAATTCTTTGATGTTGGGCTGAGAACAAACAACCAGAGCAGGTCAACAATTATTTATTTAGCCCGCATGGGAGATGTACACAAATGGCCTGCATTTGTATAGCGCTTTACTTAGTCCCTAAGGACCCCAGCTTTACACTACATTCAGTCATTCACACACTGGTGATGGCAAGCTACATTATAGCCACAGCTGCCCTGGGGCGTACTGACAGAGGCGAGGCTGCCGGACACTGGCGCCACCGGGCCCTCTGACCAAACATGGGGTTAGTATTTTGCCCATGCAGCCAGGAGGCAGCCTGGGATCGAACCACTAACCTTCTGGTTAGTGGCTGACCTGCTCTGCCACCTGAGCTACAGTCACCCCGACAATACCACCTTCCGCGTAGATCTCAAAGAGGAAGCACTTAGATACACAGTTTTATATGTCAGGGTCCACGCCCCTTCATGCATAAGCAGATAACATAACATGCATCAGTTACAGTTAGTGACAGTTAGATATAATTCCTCTTTTGGTAATCTTCTATAACACTTAAAAAAACTATCTCAACTGTCTCTCACCCCAGCTGTTTCCTGTTGTTCTCACTTTGGGGCCCATGATGTATATAGCACATCCTGAGTACATCCTGTTCTGTGCAAGCACATATGCTGTTACGAGCAGATCACTTATAATAATAACCTATGATTGTGCACATTTTATTAGCTGCTGGATTAATATGACATTTGCCAATATACTTCTACAGAATATATTCTCCACAAACTCCCCCTTTTGACCTTTTTAAAAAAAGGTCACCATTCTTCTGATGCTGCTACTCCCCTGTCAGCTTGGCAGACTCCACCTCCAGCAAGGGTATCATGGTCGCAGGGCCTTCCCGCGTCCAAGGCCTTCGCTATCACCCTTTCCGACAGCCGTCTGGTACTTAGGATTAGACAACATCCACACGTGAACAGGATAGCTATAAAAGTGGATAAAGAAAGCATAATAGACATAACAAATCCCTTCCATTGCCCAAACACAGATGTCATCCAGCTCTACAGCGGATTATCAATTCCCGAATGCTCGTGCATGGTATTAGACAGCGTTTTCAATCCCTCCAGAGCTCGGGTTACAGAGCCACCTGGAGCCGTGTTGTTGGGAATAAAGGTACAGCACATATCTCCAAACATGGCACAAACACCTCCCTTCTTGGCCAACAACATGTCTAGGGCCATTCGATTTTGCACGGACATCAGCGAGGTTGGCCTCATTTGTTCTGCGAACCCCTCCATCGCGTCCCTGGTAAGGTTGAATAGTCTCAGCACATTGTAATGGACATAGTTTATGCGGTCAATATTTTTGTTTGGAGTTACGAACAGAGCTAAGCTTTCAAACCCCGCAGCTATTTGATACTCATTTGGAACTCCCCTTGGCACCCCTATTGCATCTATCCATGTGGGTGAGTTCAGTCTAGGATCATAAGCATGTGTCCCCTGGGTCCCCCTTTTTACTAAGACATGTCTCCTACATCTCGCTGTCAGTGTGCGTGTGTCATGTTGTGGTATAGCTCTTACCTTGTTCCCAACCAGCATCAGAGGAGCTCCTAGACGCACCATGGCACACACTCCTACACTCCCTATGGGAATGCGAACTAAAAGTGTGCGGTGGCCGCAATAGTAATACAAACCACCTCTGACCCATGTGCCTTTTTTAGTCATTGGGTCACTTACATTGTTTGTGGTTCTTCCTGTGAGTGTGACACCACACCAACTCAAGTCAATTTCTCCCAAAGTGTACTTAACTGTGTTGGTTGTGAACTTAAAACATGTATAATTATTGGGATTGGGAAGAAACGGTCCTACCTATGTGCGCTTGACAATTGGTGGAAATAAGCTTGAAAGTGTGGTGCAGTTACCAGTGCTCATGGCCTCTCTGGTTAACCTCATCATACAATTGAAACCCCACTTGTCCTCCGAGTACAGAGGCGCGGGTTTAGTGAACAAACGGGGTCTGGGCGTGGCACAGGCAACACAGTCGGATAAGCGCTGTTCCCTAGCATTTTGGGCCACCCAGTCCAGCCAGTGGTTACTGTCACTGTACCCAGTGGCCCATTCAATCAAATCCTTGGGCTCCAACCTAGTGTAATCTACCATCAGGACCTTTTTCTCTTTTACTTCTTCCCAATTTTGACCTGAGGGTACCAACGCGTTCCCTAATTGGCTTGTTGTGTTCAAGGCAGGGTTTCCTGTGACCGGCTTGGGCTTGGGGTTTACTAAGTTCACTCTGATCACCCCAATTGGGTCAGATCCTGATACGTCCATCCCAATTAATAAATAAAATACCCCTACCGGGCTGCTGGACTTGGGCAGAGTGTTCCATGGTCCCAAAGACAACGTGACTGGATTCTGTGAATTAGAAAAATCCCTCTGTATGGCTATTCCTTTCAGTCCTTCGGGCACCGATGGTTGCCACCCAACCCCAGTCCAGCTCACCACATTATTCCACAGACACCATTCCCCTGCAGTGTATGTTCCCACTTACGTGATGCCCTCCTGACATTGTGCATATCATGGGATGACTACAAACCCACACATCATATCCTCTCCAGCTACTATTTTTTTTCCCCACAATCAATCAAGTCGCACACATTAAATGTGTACGAGATTGTGGACCCTTTAACGTAGTCCAGCTCTACTCCACCATATCTGCTGAGACATCCATCCCTTTTACCGGACACTTCGCGCTTGGCTCTCTTTGGCAGCCGTGTTGCGGAGAGTTGTACCTCAAGTGGTGCTGGACAGGATAGGCGTCCGTGCTCGGGCAAATCACAAGGACTGTAAATATCAATACTTCACCGAGTTCTTTTGATTCCTCAGAGGCATCCGATGGAAGACAAAAAACTGCTCAGTAGACCATTTAACACTTTATTACTTCTAGAAGGGAGATGCGTCCTGCATGACACGTTGCTGCGGATCTCAAAATTGTGGTGTGCTCCTGACAGTTTTATTACAGAAGCTCTCTCATTCTAGTCTAAACAACAGTGTCTCAGTAACTTTCCACTAGAGATGGTCCCCTCTTATCTACATTTTCCCAGGCAAGTGTGAGCGACACATGGTCTCATGCCTTTATTTTTCAGGGCTGTGTCCACTTAATACTACACTATATAACTTTATAACACTTATTAATAAAAAAGCATAGCATTATTGAGGCACTGCAACTTATTTAATTCCAACACTCCCTCCTTTGATCTGATCAGATCAGATCAGAGCATCATCATGTTTTCTCCAGATCCCCAACAGCCCTGTTAACCAACCTTACCAATAATCCTTGGATAGAAGGCACACTTCCCCAAATTACCCAACTAGCTGTAAAAACGAATAAGGAAACCCTAATGGACCTAATTCACCCCTTCCATTGCCCAAGGACAGACTTCATCCACTCCTCCAATGGATCAATTCCAAAATATTCATGCATTTATTATTTTCATAAATGATGTTCTGAATCTTCCCAGGGCTCTAGTTACAGAACCATCTCGTGCCATGTTCTTGAGCATGAAAGTGCAGCACATCTCTCCAGACATTACACACACACCCTTTTTACCCACTAGGTGTCAGTTCTCTTAGTTATCATGCTTCTTTTCCCTCTCTGGCCCTCTGTCCCCCTTTAACAGGTGGGCCATATATGAGATGACTGCTGTGTTTGGGCAATTGTCATAACATAAAAATCACAGGCTACTACTAACGCTAATTCTCAGATCTCCCATTACTTTTCAGCTTCCCCGATCCCCATTCTGGTTGTTTTCTGCTTTCACCTTTGTGCTCAGACTAGAACCTCTGTCTGAGGGGCTTTTGACCTTCTTTACACTTAATCAACTAATCTTCCGGGACGGGCGATTCTCTGCGCTCTTCTCCTCTTCTTTCTCCAGCATCAGGGTTTAGACTACCCTTCAGCTCATTGCATAGATCAGGGGATTTATTCTGCCCCGACTGGCGTCTATGTCTATCTATGTTTTTTGGGGTCTCAGCCAAGTCCCCCTTTCTTAGCCAGACCCTCCTTGGTCTGGTGCTTCTGGATTTCCGCCAACCTCTTTGGGGTCCTGCTAGTCACGAGAGGATGGATTCCATAACCACAGCAATAACCACAAACGACATGACCCTTGACCCCAATTGCTATCTTGGCAGTCTCTGTGTCTGTCTCTGCTGCAAAGGATCCTCATATCTCCGTGACCTCGTCTGGTGTCTGCTCCTTCCTCTGTAGAAGACAGAAATGGAAAACACCTCTCTGCCTAGCGTCAATAATCTAATTTTATTATCCATTGTTCTTCTAGGGGGCGATCGTGGCTCAAGAGTTGGCAGTTCGTCTTGTAATTGGAAGGTTGCCGGTTCGAGTCCCGGCTCGGACAGTCTCGGTCGTTGTGTCCTTGGGCACGACACTTCACCCGTTGCCTACTGGTGGTGGGCAACGGGTGCCAGTATCCGGCAGCCTCGCCTCTGTCAGTGTGCCCCAGAGCAGCTGGGGCTACAATGTAGCTTGCCGTCACCAGTGTGTGAATGTGTGTGTGAATGACTGAATGTAGTGTAAAGCGCTTTGGGGTCCTTAGGGACTAAGTAACGTGCTATACAAATACAGGCCATTTACCATTTATTTCTAGTGATTCAAAGTTGGTTTAGAATATCATGTTTGGGACTCTCTGACCTAGAGAATTAGTCTAATTATTATCTATGTGTGTAAGCGTGTTTGCATTTACCCCTCTGCACTGTAAGTCATTTCCTACAATATATCAGTCCGGACAGTCATGCCGAACGAAGCTTATGACCTTCAGAAGACTGAGTGCCAACTCTCATGAGCACACATTCACACACTGGTGACGGTGTGTATGAAAATGATTATAACCACTTATTTTAGTAAAAGAAATCAAAAAGAAATCAACCATTTTCAATCTTAACATCTTCCCTCCTTTCACAAAAGCATGTGTTTCATTCAGCCTAGTGTCCCACAGTTTCCCCTCCAGTGTGATACTCAGCTTCTCATGAACACAGGCATTTTACCTTCTAAACGCGATTCAGTTTATTTTAATCATTAAAGCTTAAACATGGAAATAATGATTTATGCTTAAGTTTGACCAAAAAAGTCATAAAACTGATCATAGAAACCATTGTTTCATGTTAAACCTGGAATACCCCCCTTTTTGACACACTCCCATGTGTCAATTCACCAGAGCTAGAAATTAAAAGAAACCATTAGTAACATAATTTCTCATAAAACATCACAAATTCTCCTCTCGAGTATCTTTGCTCCAGCTCTGCCACCCTGTGTTAGGGAATTAAATCAATTTAATTACCATGTTAAATCTGTTGAACTCCTGGTTCCGCCCAGAGCCTGCATCCGCAGGACTGCCTAGAAACAAAACCTGTGTGTTATTATGAACTTCCCATTTGCAACTCCATTTCCCCCCATTTCCTCACTGACCACAGCAGGGGAATTTATGTCTTGATTCAGCCATGAATCCAGCTCACCTGATTCATCACTGAGCCCAACCGTCACTGGCATCTGATAGTGTGGCACTGCGTCTTTTCCCTTAATGTCGCTGTTTTCAATCTGTCAATTAGAGTCCCTTAACATGAAATAGACCGCATCCACAACAAGTCAATACACCTGTGAATATGGCCAATTATCCATCAGTTATCAATCAATTGTGGTGTGGTCAAAATAATAATAGTTTTATTTTCTGCATGCTTCAGTCAACCACTCACCCAGAGGATCTTCAACCCCAGAAAATTCCTTCTCCTCATTTAATAATGTCTGTCATCCTTCCATGCCCTGGTACCTGACCCATCCGGAGCTGTATCATTTTGAAATGTATGTACAATAAGCCGAACCACACCTTCATCACACCAACCCTTTTTGACCCTGAGGATGTCCAACGCCATCCTAGTCTGGAATGTCAAAGGTGACTTTAACGCTGACTGTTCTGACAGTCCTTGGTCCTGGGCATATTAGCCAATCTCTGCACACTAGAATAAACATAATCAACATGGTCAACATTTTATTGTGTGTTTTTGCAAAATATTATAGATTCCAAACCTCCATCCCTATGGGGTTTGCTAAATTATGTTTATCCAGAACTCCTCTCTCCCAAAATTTTGGAGAATTTTATGCAGGTGTCAAATTTTAGGAATTTGACCATAAATGAAATTTATGGTGTTATCACCCCCATCGGGGCTTACCTTATCCAATTTTGGTGATATTCCTCCCTCGAACATTTGCAATCTTCCTCCTTTGGCATGAAAACTGGTGGTGTGGTGAAGTGGGTGCTATAAAAAACAAAAGCTCAGGAGAGAACAGTTATCAGTCATGTGCTTCATACAAAATTTGCATATATTTTGATTTCATGTTGATCCTCTTAGTGTAATGGTACATTTTGATTTGAGTTTATTAAAACTAAACAGTGGGTTTTCTTTCTTTACTTTGCTCTTGTTCTTTTGCAGTACCACATCCTAGCACATGCCCCTGTCGGCTGTATTCTACTTTTAATAATTTACTATTTTAACCTCCTAGGACCTGCCGTCCACATATGTGGACATCACATTTTTGTGGTTATTTAGACCGAAATACTCAATTTTGATCTACAATGGTCTGATATCCACTTATGAGGACATTATACTGCTACTGTTCTATCGAAATTTTAAACGAATATCCTCATATGTGGCTCTCATTTTTCTTAGAAACAAAAATCAGGTAAAAAAAAAAAAAAAAAAAAAAAAAAAAAATCAGGTAATTCTTTGTTTTTACAGTCATCGGGTCCCAATATGCCCAAATATCAAAGAGAAATTTAAAATGCATGCTGTGGAAGAGTTTGGGTCTCAGGAGGTTAAGGGGAAAAACCTCGGACACGTGGACCAGTGTTTGTTATTCCATAACTCTATTTTGAACCATTCCACTTTTATTCATTCCACTTCATTTTGGTTATTTTCCTCTATTTCCACTATAAAATTTAATTGATTTTTTACAGTGGCCGGCTATGGTTAATAGTAACATATTCCAGCCATAAGTGATATCAAAAGTTTTCTCCACTGTAGCATTTGGCATTCTCAACAATATAAGGTGATACCATAATCAAAACACAGCCAATTAAATCACAATTTTCTTAATGCAAACATCAGTAACTCAAAATTAGCAGCCAAAGGGTTAAGTCTGCAGTTCCACACTCTCATGTGAAGCTACAGTCTCCCCCTCCGGTCTCTCTTGTCCTCCTGCTCCTGCAAAAATCAAAACAAAGCATCCACCCTTTTCTTACTGGCTGGGTGAATCGTTTGTCAACATTTACTAATCCTAAAGTTGGTGCAGTCTTTTTCTCAGTATCAAGTCAGTCAAAACTTTAGTCTACATCGTCAGTCCATCACAGTCCAGTCACATGCATTCATTCACACACATCCATACCAGATATTGCTGATAATGGAGTCTCACGCGCAGCATATTCCAGTCTCCATCACCAGCAAGATGACGTCATCATTTTAAACGGAAAACAATGATTTATGATTTTAGACTGGACTGACTCGCTGCAATCCTTTTAGACACAGGACTTACCATCTCATGTGATCAGTGTCCCATATAAGTGAATTTCTCCGAAGCCCATTATAATCATGGAGAAACTCATTTTGCCACTGTTTCCAGTAAGAATATTTCATAGCACTTTAAATTTCAATCTTGCAGGCATGAGTATAAGAGAGCTGATTGTTAAATCATGAACTCACAAAATATCACTACCTCTCAGATTTCTTACCTCGGTGCACTGCAACAAAAGCAAAAAACAAAAGTAAATCATAAAATAATAATAAGACAAACCAATAGTAGGGCCAGTTCCAGACATGTCCAAGCATAAAGCTGTCTCTCTCATTGTTACGACCCGGCTCGTAATGACCGTAACCAGCGCAGGACGTCCCGCGACTTCCCACGCCCAAACAGACACAGCCACAGCGTTAGATTCTTAACAATAATTTATTTACAATAATGGCACAATGGGGGAGTATATACTTCGGGGTGAGCCAAGGCCAAAACAATAAACAAAACTCAACCTATGCTTCGGTTCCCCTAAACTCACATTTAGTCAGGTTTACAGTGAGCGATGCTTCCTCGAAACGCCTGAAAACAGTGGAGAGAGTTTGGAGATGACTGCTCCAGGAAGCAGAATAAATGACCACATCATCTAAGTAGGCGTCACAGTTTGGGACCCCGGCCAGAACCTTGGCCATCAGGCGCTGAAAGGTCGCCGGCGCATTACGCAAGCCAAAAGGCATCACGGTATACTGAAGGAAGTGATCGGGGGTAACGAATGCAGAGATCTCAGACGCTCTTGCCGATAAAGGGACCTGCCAATATCCCTTCAATAAATCCAATTTGGTCACATAAGTAGCGGACCCCACCCGATCAACACAATCATCCATCCTAGGTAACGGGAAAGAGTCGGCTTTAGTGGCTGCATTCACCTTTCGATAATCTGTGCAGAATCGAGGAGTGTTGTCTGATTTGGGCACTAACACGCATGGTGAGCTCCACGCGCTAGCACTAGGAACGGCCAAGCCATGCTCTAGGAGATAATTAACTTCTCTCTGCATTATCTCCCTTTTCAGTGGGTTCACCCAGTACGCATGTTGTTTAATTGGTTTATGCCCCTCCACATCAATGTCATGACATAACACAGTCGTTTGGCGCGGGTGATCAGAGAAAAGCGACAAGTTGTTCCTTATCAGAGTTATGATGTCAGTCTGAGCAGCTTCAGGTAATTCGTCAACAAATGATTCAAGATCATTTAAAACCACTGAGTTCTTCAGCCCACTACCTAAGACATCTTCCTTCCCAGATAACCCATCATCCGATGGTTTGTAAGCGGAGAGGGTGGCAACAGCGCACACCGAGTGCGCTGTTGTATTCTGCTTGCGAGGATGGAACAGTTTCAAGGTGTTCACATGGCAAACCCTGGTTTTTCGCCGCCGATTCGGAGTGCGTATCACATAATGGCTGTTGTCGAGTTTACGTTCAACACTGTAAGGACCAGTGAACTGCGTAGATAAACTGGACCCCACTACAGGCAATAACAACAGCACCTTCTCCCCTGGTTGAAAACTTCTGTCTACAGCTTTCTTGTCAAAACGAGTTTTCATTTTGGTTTGCACTTGCTTTAGGTTTTCCCCGGCTAATTTCCACGCCAGGCGAAGCCTGTCTCGAAGCTGGCTTACGTAGTCATGTACACTACACGGCTCCTCCGGAGCCTCCGACAACCATTTTTCCCTCAAAAGTCGGAGAGGGCCTCGGACCACATGTCCGAAAACCAACTCCGCGGGGCTAAAACCCAGCGACTCCTGTCTAGCCTCCCTAATGGCAAATAACAGTAAGGGCAACCCCCTCATCCCATTCTTTACCAGACTCCAAACAAAACTTACGTAGCATAACTTTAAGGGTTTGATGGAACCTTTCCAAAGCCCCTTGACTTTCGGGGTGGTATGGACTGGAGGTAACATGCTTAGCATGTAGTACATCAACAACCTGCGCAAAAACTCTGGACATGAAGTTGGTGCCTTGGTCCGTTTGAATAATTTTCGGCAACCCAAACACAGAAAAGAATCTGATCATAGCTTTAATGACCGCTTTGGCTTTCACAGTACGCAGCGGAATGGCTTCCGGAAATCTCGTTGCTGAGCACATTATAGTAAGTATGTACTGATTACCGGCTTTTGTTCTCGGCAACGGTCCCACACAATCCAGTATTACCTTCTCAAAAGGTTCACTCATCACTGGAATAGGTGATAACGGCGCAGGTGGAATGGGTTTGTTAGGTTTGCCCACCAACTGGCAGGTGGCACAAGACCGACAGTAAGCAGCCACATGTTTCTTTAAGCCAGGCCAAAAGAAATTACGCAGCACTCTGTAATAAGTTTTATTTACTCCGAGATGCCCAGCCATGCCGGCATCATGTGCTAAACTTAGCACCTGATCACGATGTTGAGATGGTACCACCACCTGTGTAACACTTGATGTGCCACTCTGATCAGAGGACCACCGCCTCATTAACACGCCATCCTGCAGAAAAAAAACGGGGAAGGCTGCTTTCCTCAGCCGTGGCAACGGCTGCAAAACAGGGATTCAAAGACCTGTCATTTTCCTGAGCACTTATCAATGCTTCTTTATTCATATCTCCGCTCAACGCCGGTGTTAAATTTAGCACACTGCATTTATCCCCCACACTGTCTTTCACCCCAACACAAGGTTTTTGCTCCCCAGCCACAAACGTATCTGCGATATTAATGACATCCGCAAACTTGCGCGCTTGCGCCCGTGTAACAGCGCAAACGGGAAAAACTGTCGCTTTTGACTCGGTAACATCTGAGGCAGCCACAGGGGTATCCGTCACCTCAGGCGGTGGAAACACTTTTCCCCCAGCCAGATCGTTGCCCAAAATAAATGACACACCTTTAAACGGTAACTGTCGTCTTATGGCAACCTTCACAGGCCCAGTTGTGATAGGTGAGTGTAAATATACTCGGTGGAGGGGCGCCCGAAGAACATTCATCTCAATCCCCCACACTAACACATCCGTGTGGCAGGCAGTTTTATCCGACAGTGGTAACACATCGTCTAACATAAAAGATTGATGCGCCCCGGTGTCTCGGAGAATAGTAATGGGAACCCTGTCCTCTTTCCCTGCCACCGAAACGAAGCCGTGGGAAAGGAAAGGTTTAAAACGTGAATCTTCCTCCATTTCTGGGTCACACCGCTGCACCTGTTCAGGACAGGTAGGTGGGGAGACTACTTTAATGAACCCCACGGGTCCCTTAGAACCCCTGCGCTGCTCTTTCCTCCGCAGCGCAGGACAACTGGCGATCAGGTGACCAGACTCACGGCAATAAAAACATTCCCGCCTGTCAGTTTCCTCCTGCCTCGCCCTTTGGGTCTGTTTAGGGAATTTCTGTCTCTTTTCCTGTACCCCTCCCACTTCTCGTGCCGTCCCGGGTGAAAAAACAACTTTATGTGTGAGGATGAACTCATCCGCTAAAACCGCTGCTTTTGCTAGGGACGTCACCTTCTGCTCATTTAAATACACTACCAGCTGACCCGGGAGACACTTTTTAAATTCTTCTAAAAGAACCAACTCCTTCAATCCCTCAACATCCTTCACACTGCTGGCTTGCATCCAGCGTTCAAACAAGCGCTGTTTCTCTCGGGCAAACTCCACAAAGGTTTGTTCGGCGGTCTTTTCACTCTTACGAAATTTCTGTCGATAAGCCTCAGGAACTAATTCATACGCGTGCAAAATTGATTTCTTCACAATATCATATTGGAGGCTGTCGTTAACGGAAAGGCTAGTACATACTTCCTGAGCCTTGCCGATTAACTTACACTGAAGTAGCAGCGCCCAAAACTCCTTAGGCCAACTCAAAGCAGCTGCTATACGCTCAAAAGCGCTAAAATAGGAATCAACCTCAGCCTCCCGAAACGGAGGCACTAGTCTAACGTGTTTGGTGATGTCAAAACCTGGTGGAGAAACTGTGGATGCGTCAGGGTGACCTGAGACGGGCGTGGAGGCAGCGGCCACAGGTGTTAAGACAACGGCGGGCTTGCGCTCCAGCTCCAGAGCTCTAACACGGAGGTGCATAGCCTGCACTTCAAGCTCCTTAGCACGCACCTCCGCCTCCCTAACACACACACACACACACACACACCCCCACACACAAAAGAAAAGCCGACCGAACAAACCACAGACCACAAAACGGGACAAAGGGACGAGCCCCCAAAATTGTTACGACCCGGCTCGTAATGACCGTAACCAGCGCAGGACGTCCCGCGACTTCCCACGCCCAAACAGACACAGCCACAGCGTTAGATTCTTAACAATAATTTATTTACAATAATGGCACAATGGGGGAGTATATACTTCGGGGTGAGCCAAGGCCAAAACAATAAACAAAACTCAACCTATGCTTCGGTTCCCCTCTAACCTATCCACGGAAAAGAAAACAAAGGAATAACACAGACTGACCTCCCTGGTCTAAAAAACACAGGAGAAAAGGCATCTCAAAATAATCGGCAGCTCACCCCTACTTACTCCGCACCTCACACACATGCCCGACTTTAATACTAAAAGACTGTAGCTGCGGCCGCGCCGTCAGGGCTAGAGGCAGGTGCATGGCAAGTCTGCCACACATCCCAACCAGTGCAGCTCTTCAGTCGCCCTTTTGTAGCTCACGGCCACCGCAGGAACCAGTCACATCAGGCCGGTCATCAGGTCCACCAATCACAGCCGAGTCCCTGCACAGGTGAATTTACATACACACGTCACACAACAGAGAAACCAACAGCACACGTAACACTCATATAGGAAGAAAACAATCCAAACCTCACTGATAAAATCAACCTACTGCTCAGAAAAATCAACAGAAAACTCACAGGAAAAGCTGATTTTTCCTCATGGAACAATATTGTTTGGGAATTAGAACCTCGGGTGCCGTAGCATGCAGAGTTGCATTCACTGCTCCTGGCTTTAATTAGTTTCTGATACTTTCTTGGTCTGAACTCAGACTTAAGTGTCACTCCGTGACTTTGCCAATTGCGAGCTCTGTTACAATTGTCCATAAATATGTCCAGATTTTTCTACCTGCTGTCACTAGACCTATCAAGGGGAAATGCAACTTATTTTGTTCCTCCAGGAATTAAATCTAAATTATAGAAAATGTAGCGCTCCGAATTAAACATTACACAGTTAGTTTATCAATCTCACTCTGTGCCACTGCTCCTCATATCTCTCATCAGGCTGTGTGAAGCACAGTGAACAATTCAGCCCAGGCCTTGAGCAGCCATAAACATCCTGAGGCATGCAGTCACGTGCAAGAAACTCCACTAATTCACCACACACAGACATTGTTTTCATAAGCAGAGAATTTTAGACCTTGTTTCTTAAATGTACGGAAGTGCCCTCTGGATGACATAAAACACGTTCTATGTAATCAAAATCAATGGCTTCTTGTAACAGATTCTGTATGTGGGTGTGTGTGTGTGTATATGTAGCATTTTGCATTTCAACATAAGCATTTGTTAGCAAAGCATTCTTCATTGCATGTGTGTGTGTGTGCATCACTCTACATTGCATGAGCGTGTGCATGTGTATTTTGTGTGTGGATCACTTCTCACTGAATCAGCATTTCAATTTATGTGTGGGTGTCATTTCTCACTCAATCAACGAGTGTACATGTGTTCGTGTGTGTATCACTTCATACTGAGTCAGTATGTGTGTAGGTGTGTGTGTGTGTTCATCACTTTCCTGTTCTGGTGTCTTGGGTAAACCACGGCCTGAAGCGTGCCCTGGGGTCCTGCCCTCCTCCTTTTCAGTCTGTTTGCAACCATTGCTGCTGCTGCTCACAGTGCTGTCCATCCTGGTTCTGACGCCAATTGGGGCAGTCCTTTCTCCAGTGTTCATGCTCGCCGGAGGTGAAACCTGAATCTTCTTCTGTGTTTTGTCCGTTCTGAGGTGGCTTTTGACCTTAGTTGCTCCTTCTGTCTCTGGCATGCCCTTTTCTCTGCTCCCCGCTCATCCGTGTTGGTCCATCACTGCCCTGCACAGTGTTAATGCAGAGTTATCAAGGTCAGCATTCTTCTGCTCTGCCTCACTTTTCATCCGGGCTTAATGGGCATCTCGTCACAGCTCTGTCAGCTGAAGTTGTCTGGGAATTTCACCGTGTAGTGAAACGGGCCTTGGGTTAACACCCTCCATCTCCACCTGTGTGAGATCGCTTTCCTGCAGCACCGTTGTTTCAGGTTGTTGTTGTGGGTCCAGCTGCTGCAGCGTTTGGTCAGGGTCACGTTGAAGATGGTAGAGGGGAGAGCAGGAGTCCAGGTCAGCCTCGGCTTTCAGGGCCTGCAAAGCAGCCTGAAATCAAGCATAAAGAGGAAAACAAAAAACAAAACAAAAATAGACAGGAGTGTACGAACAGGAAAATGATGTTCTGTTTGCTGTGTTACACGGAGAGGGGAGAAACGCTGGGCCGGGCCCTGTGTCAGCCTTCCCTCCCCCACTTGTTTTTTAAAAATAATATAATTAACTCATAGCTCACCAAGATGACAGGACAACAGAGATGCATATTTAAAATATTACCATATTACCACAAAATAGAATTTTCTTCATACGGTAATCACTTGTGTTGCTCAATCAACAGAAAACATCTTAAAATCTTAATCACTACATTTATTGTTTCATCACTGGCGAGTCATTCCAGTCTCTTTCTTTTTAGTTAAACTGTTGTCCTGCCATCTGGAGAGTTTGTTTTGTCAGTAGTGGATAAACTCAGCATTTAACAACAAGTGTGTGTTAAGCTTCCCTGCTTTAATATTGCTGAAAAGTATTTACGTGTTCATAAGTGTAAGCTGATTTTCATTGCATGTGTTGGTTAGTAACCAGTTCAATGTATGCGTATGGCGCGGAGCTGTGGATTCAAACTTCTCTACAAAAAGCATTTCATGTCTCTCTGTTTGGGTGTGTGTGTGTGTGTGTGTGTGTATGCTCTTTTTTTATTACCATTTTACTGCGATAGTCTGGACACTTTCTCAGCCTCCACAAGTCCATCAGCCTTACCTTTCAACTAAATTTTAACACACTTTTGTCTTCAGGGAGAGATTGACCGTCCTCAAAGCTTCTACATGGAGGTGGAGATGTGAAATTTTCAGCCAAAACATGGCCAGTTGTGGTTCCAATTATTTTAATCTATCCTTTTGCCCCGGCCGATGTGCTTGTGAAGGACCAGGTCCGTGATCACCTGTATTAACACACTAAGAGATTTATTTAATATCATTTTCATACCTGGTTATCTGACACTCTCATTTCTCTGATTCTTTAAACATATTTCCTCTTGTTTCTAATTTAAATATTCCCATGTTTTCTTTTCCCCATTTCCTCCTGTTCTGTTTTAGCTTTAATGCATAATTTATAATAATTTTACCCCTTTATTTGCTCTTGACTCTCTGTTTTAGGCACTTTCCCCTGCAGTCACACAGACTCTCCTTGCTCCTCCTTGGGTCCACCTCACACTCAGCTCCTCCCCTCTGAGTTGGGCTACCTGCCCCTCCTTCTTCTGTCAGTCTGCTTCACTCCGCTCTGGGAGACACTTCTCCCTCACACTCAACACACCATACAGAGCGCGTGTCTCGCTCTGCAAAACCCAAACACAGTTTTAGATGCAAATTCAACAAGTCAGCCCCAAATTTAACCCTGACAGTCTAGAGGCACTATAGCCTGCAAACATAGCCCGGGATCTAGATTATCAACCGAACGAACGCGGCCCCATTGCAACATAAAGACTATCGAACGAATATACACACTCACAATCTAAAACCACTGTAGCGGGAATCCCAATCCCTGACTTGGATTCAAACCGGCTAAGGAACTTGGGCCCGCATGCATACAGTGTAATAAACTGTGGTGAATTTAGCCACTCAATTTCAATCAAGACACGAGACGCAACCTCTTGCGCTTCACATACACACACACAGCCCAGAAACGCTGCTGCAGAGACTTCGCTCACGCCCCTCCGCGGCCCATCTGTCCAGCGGAGTATGTGGGGGAGCCTATTCTCATACACACTTCAACTGTGGCAGGATCCCCGACCCTGACTGGTTCTTTAAGATGTCCCACGGGTCTCGCCCTCGCGTCCGCGAGCGAGTGGGGCAGCCAAGCCCAGAACAATTACTCTTACTCTCACTTTCAGCCGTCATCCGCAACAACCAATTCGTGTACTCGGCTCATTATACCCACAATTTAGTTGCTTTTCCACCTCTTCCAGATCTTTGTTCTTGAAGTGGGTCCCATTATCTGACCGAATTCATTTGGGGAACCCATGTCTGGGAATATAGTGATTTATCAGACAGTTGATAACACTCTTGGCATCTTCCCTTTTAGCTGCCCACGCCTCTGGCCAGCTGGTCAGAACGTCCACACACACTAAGAGATACCCCACCCCTCCGGGCCCCATCTCTATCATGTCCATAAAATCAATGATAATTTCTGGGAGAGGAAACTTACCTGCTTCTGGTCTCACCACCGGTTTCGGGTTACGTCTTCCACAGACCAGACACGTGCTGGCCTTTTCTCTGATCATGTCCTTTAGGTAGGGGTGCCACAAGTAACACAGGTTTCGCTCAATCTGGGCGACACCCACATGCCCCAATCCATGTGCTTCTGTGATCTTCTCCTTAGCCATCTTAGCCATCAGGACTGGTCACCCGTCAGGTCCTCTCCATAGATCTCCTTCTTTCCATGCTCCTCTTCTCTTTCACACCCCCTTTTCCTCCGGGGATGCGTCCTTCTGCGCTTTTCGGGCTTCCTCCACCATGTTGATCCCTGGTTCCTCCTCTGGACTTACCTGCATCATTTACCTTCGTCCTTCGTACCCTGCAGCTTCCTTCGTGGCTTCATCCGCTTACTGGTTTTCTTTAGCCACCATATCCGTTCCTTTAGAGTGCCTCTTACATTTTATAACGCTGACCTCTTCCGGGTCCCCCACAGCTTGTTCCAGCTCCTCCATTTCCCTCTGATGGCGGATGGGTGCGTTCCCCGCCGTCCGGAATCCTGCCCTTCTCCACTGGGCGAACGCCACGTGAGCGGCTCCGAATGCATAGGCAGAATCCATGTAAATGTTTACCCTTTTCCCTTTGGCGAGCCTCAGGGCCCGACTTAGTGCCATCACTTCTGCTCTCTACGCCGACTGCTGCCCTTCAATCCTGCTGGCTTCTTTAATTTTTAACTCAGTTTCTTTTCTGCAAACTACCGTGTAGCCTGCTTTTAGTCCTTCTTCATCTTGATGGCAGCAGCCGTCTGTGAACCAGTCCTCAGCTCCAGGGATGGGTTCCGCCTTCAGGTCTGCTCTGATCTTTTCTTCAGCTTCCGCTCTTTTGGCGCAGTCGTGCGGTTCCCCCAACCCCATTAAATCTGCCATATTAATTCCTTCATGTGTGAATGTCAGATTTGGGGTGTCTAGTACTTTACTCAGTCTCTGCTGTGTCAGGGGTGTCATGGTGAATGCCTGTGAGTTGACCAGTGTTGGGCAAGTTACTTTGAAAAAGTAATTAATTATAGTTACTAGTTACTTCTTCAAAAAAGTAACTGAGTTAGTAACTGAGTTACAATATTCTAAAAGTAATTAATTACTTGAAAAGTAACTATTGCATTACTTTAAAAAACATTTAAGCCTCTGGGGTCCAGGGTATAATTGGCCATTTAACTACTTTTGATTTTCCCTCCGCATTTTACCTTTACAATCTATTTACTTTGCCTTGTTTGGTATCATCCTTTTCAGCACAACCTCACGTGTCTGAATTTACGGTTATGTTTTCATTTTGACATACTGTATTAACACAATTGATCTAAAATCAGACAAAAACATAAAATCAGAGTAGAAAAGGTTATATATTTTTACTGTAACAACCACAAACATGTTTAATGAATCATATTTCATAACTTTAAATGCAAATATAAATTGTCAATTTTAAAATCCCATTCACAAGTTTTGCAAACAAAGTTTGCAAACAAATAACAAAGTTATTTGCATCCATTTACCTTTTACCTTGATTTTTAAATAACCATTTCAAACTATTTACAGTACAACCAGCTGTTCTGCATTCAATAAGATGCCACACAAATTATTTGTGCCACTCCAAAAAAATAATTTCTGTCCACTATAAAGGAGAACATCACAGCCTGATACCTGCAGGTCTGACAGCAGCAGGTGTATCACTCCTTTTTCTACCTGGAGACAGCAGTCGCCTCATTGTTCTGACACACAACACAAAACTATCCACAACACTACACACTAACTACACAAGACAACACATTAACTACACACTCCAAACACGCTAAACGTCACAAATCTCTCACATCTCAAAACTCGCTCTCTCTTTTTCTGCTCTCTCGCTCTCCCTCTCTCTCTCTCTCTCACCGTCACTCCTAAAACGTCTCGGTTTTTTTTTTCCTCATAAGCAGAGAGTGCTTGTTAGCGCTGTCCTTAGACAGTAAACGTGACGAAACTATTGAGGAAAAAACGCAGCGTATATATTGTTTATCATGACTCTGGTTTTACGTGGCCTATCAACACAATTTAAAAACTGGTATATATCACCTTGTTGCTTTGTCATCTTGAAGTGGTCATGTGATTGGCTTACCACGACTACTTTATTCTTCCTCAGTCAAACAGCAGCACTCCTGCGATTGTTTTGACCCCTTAGCTCCAGGTGTTGTGCTAAACAGTGATCGTGATTACCAACCGCGGGAGCGCGCGCAGCTGCTTAAAGTTCATCTTCCCGACCTTCGACACCCCTTGAAGAAAAGCACATATATGTGTTACTGACAGTCTGACTTGGACAATCTGCCCTAAAGTGACCTGTTTGACCACAAGAGTGACACACTAAAGGCCCACGTTTCTTGATTTCCCTAGCCCGACTACTAGTGGAATTATGGGGGCCCTGCCTGAAATTCCTAGTTTTTTGACTGTTCCCACTCTCCGTCCTACCCGCTATTACTGGGGCTAATTGTTTGGGACTTGCATAGTTCTTTAATGGCCGACGGGCTGCAAGAAAAGCATCAGCCAGCTCTGCTGCTTGCTTAGACGTGGTTGGGTTATGCTCCTTTATCCATGTGCGCAGATCAGGACTGAGAACTCTCAGGAACTGCTCTAAAACAATGACATCACCAATTTCATCTTTGGACTTTTCTTTTGGAACTATCCACTTATCATACAGTTCTTTCAAGAGTGTCCTTAACTCTTTAGGTGTCTCACCATCGCCCAACGTAGTAGAGCGAAATCTGAGTCTGTAAGTCTCTGCCAACCCGTTCTCACTCCCAAATCGTAACATTTTACGCTAGGTGACAAATCGTCAACATATTACGTTTTCGGGCACCCAAGGCGTTCCTACGTCACGACATCGGAAAACTGCGGACACATGAGAACCGTTTGGACTCAATCTACACATCTTCGCTTTTTCCCTTAAAATCGCTTTAGAAAACACTATTTCACCTCATTAAAGTGCTGGTTAAGGTTAGGAATAAGGTTATGGTTAGGTTTAGCGATAAGGTTAGGTTTAGGCTTAGGCATACGGTTATGGTTAGGCGTAGGGATACGGTTATGGTTAAGGTTAGGAATAAGGTTATGGTTAGGCATAAGGTTATGGTTAGGGTTAGGCATAAGGTTATGGTTAGGCTTAGTGATAAGGTTAAGTTTAGGGCTGCAGTACAGGGCTGGAAACCGCCGCGTACCATAACAACGTGGAAGGTCACCTTTCGCGTTCCTCAGGAACGCCGCAGGACGTGACAAAACGTCGGGATGTTACGCCTCGGGAGTGAGAACGGGCTCCGCACATATTTCAAACTTTTCAAGAACAGCTTTCTTCACCTTTACATAGTCCATAATCTCATCAATGTCCATGGCTGCAAAAGCAGCTCGTGCCTTACCAGTGAGAAGTGGAGCAAGATGTAGTGCCGAATCCTCGCGTGGCCACTGGCATCCGCTTGCGATCCTCTCAAAAGTTGTTAGGTAATGCTCAATGTCTTCGTCCTCGTTAAAAGGCTGCATTTTAGGCCCTTTCCAAGCTGGTGGTCTTGTTAAGGAGGCAGACTGAGTTGCTGTAGTGGCCTCCATGACGTTATATTGTGGCTGAGGCATTGCTGGATGCTCCACAGTAGGCCTCAAACGCGTCTCTGTGTCAGCTGTTGCACCTTCCAACAGCAGCTGGTGCTCTTGACGTTCTGATTGCACTTCATGCTGGAGCTGAGTGAACTGGTGCTGAATTTTCCGCCAGCGATCTTCCTGCCGCTGCTTCTCCAGTTCCCATCAGGCCTCTCTGTCACTTTGTTGCCTCATAAAACCACGCAGGAGGTTAGAAAGTTCAGCAAGGCTATGCGATTCAATACCTTGCTCTTGCTCTGCTTCCTCTAACTGATTGAGCACTGGAGGCTCCTCACTTGCAGAGTCCGCTGGCACTTGATGCTTTTTTGGTCTAGCCCCTTTCTGCATTGCTGCTACCTACTGGCCTGGAGCCAGTGCTGCCACCATTTGTGAGGTAGTCAGACTCGAACGTCAAGGAAGGTGGTAGGGAAGCAGACTATGCAGACATTTCAGGTTGCCAAGGTGAGCAATTTATTTACAGTGAACTTAATTTAATGTAACTTAACAAAACTTCCCCCCCAAATCAACTCTATTAGCAAAACTCAACATAACATGGCTCTGGTAACACAGCTCACCTCTCCTCTCCTGCATCTGGTAGAGACTGGCTTTAAATAGGGCCATCAATTTCCCTCCAATTGCCCAGCCAGTACCACTCACTCAAACTGAGGGATGTAAAACTCTACACAGATGATTTAAAAACACAAAACCTCTTCACACTTCTAATATGCACATTTACACAACTAAATGGCAGTATTAACAAAAAGAAAAACATTCAACAAATTCCTTTAAACCTTAACACAAACAAAAGGAAGCATCTCTATGGAAAAAGAAACCCCTCCACTTGGTTTGACCTGCTGATGTCATGTTTGACATCATCAGGATTTTAAAATGAGGAAATGCCAGGCGGGCGTTTCCCCACACCTGACACTCATGAAGACTGAAAAGACAAACAAAGTAAGTATGAACAAATGACTTAATCTGTAACATAATAAAATATAAAGAAACATAACTTAGTGTTTGTCTTAATTTGCAGAATGTTTGATTTGCCGGCAACAAAACGTTTACACAAACAAACCCGGGATAGTGAGTGAAGCAATGTTACTTGACAAATAGCAAATCATAGCAAATACATAGAAACAAAATAATGTGTACAATGTGCAAAAAAAGGTAAACACATATGGGACAAATGGAGAGCACTGCAACTGCTCCTCCACTTTGTCACAGACACATGCAACACATTCACAGAGGAAGAGGACACAAAGGGAGGACACGCAGAGGCTGTGTTAAAGTCAGAAATCCAAATCTTTAGTGAAAAACAGGCGGCAGTTACAAACAGGAAGACAAGCAGTCTATTAAACAGTCTACAGGGTCAAACATTCAGAGAATTTAAACAACAGTAAAAAAATAACTGGACACTGAAAAACTTAAAGCAATGTGTGATGCAATAAAAGGAAGCAGCACAGTATATTCACTGAATTATCATCAATTACAAAAGAGAAAAACGACGATTTCTAAGGATTATTTTCTTAATTGCAGGTAGAGTGTGGCTGGTAAAGATGGAAACATACAGAATGTAAACTGTGTGAGTTTGGTGAACTTTGTTAGTAAGAAATGAGGTTAAACCCCCCCCCCCCCCCCCCCCCCCCCCAAAAAAAAACAGACAAAACACAGAAAGAGGCTCTCAGTATTCATTAATAATTAGAAAGCATCTAAACATTCTGGTCATGGATTTTTACAGTCTTAGTTCCGCTCGCTGTCATCATTATAATCATCATGATCAATGGCGAGGTCCTGAGGTGGGCGGGGCTGTCTCTGGTGATGAAACCATGAAGGAACAGCGTCTGGCACGTGTTGGTGAAACATCCCAGTACACTGGTGTAGTTTCCTCTCCAGCTGTTTGACATTTGACACTTCAACATTAAGGGGAAGAAGAAGAAACAGTGTTAGGTCAGGTGACCACATGGTTTCTAAAATAACTGACAGGAAGTAACCAGGCCGTTAGAAATGGATGGCATGCGTATAGAGTTACTGTAGTTAGGTAACTCTACTTACCAGAAGCAAAGCTGCTGAATGTTGCAGGAACATGCTCATGTGTGGTGATCATTCAGTGCTGCTCCGGCAGGTTAGACTGTCCAAGACTGATATCCTGCCCATCTGAGAGTTTCAAAACACACATGCAAAGATTTAATTGTATTACAGTCAAAGTGGGATGTTCATTTTTGTCCTTTAAAAATGTTTGTGTATTTGAAAGCACTAACATTTAAGGATGACTCGGATCGTCTCTCTCTAAGAGTATCTCCTTTAAAGGGGAGACAAGTGTATCCACTGATCCACGTCACTGATCCAAGTCAGAATCATCATTACAGTACTGTGGACTTAATGCTTGGGTAATAGTGATAAACTTCAGGGGAGATCGTGATGACAGAAAACTGTAAACAACACTCTGAAGTCAAGCTGCTTTTCTTGTTTCTGTGACCTCAGCATGCTGACAGACTTGAAGTTACTACAGATTTTAAAAAGTGATAATCATAGGGAAGAAACTTCTCTTTTTCATCCATTTAATCAAACAGTTGATGCCTCAGCTGTCTCAGTCCTATAGCATTCTGCAACTACAACTAACCTGAGGAGGCTTGGATTTGGCTGCAGGTGCCCTTGTACATCCTTCTCAGCAGCACACATGTGGGTACAATTTAATCACACTTCTTCCTGAGCTTTGCTTCATCACAAGACTAAAGGTGGCATCCCGTGTCACAGTCTTATCATCATCCAACTGGAGAAGAAACATTTACAGGCCTCCTGGTTTTGTTTTCTGATCCTGCAAAAAGACTGAGGACAACAAAGCCCAGAGAACACGAGATACACAACATCCAACATTCAGACTCAACAGCCTCCATAAATGAAGAGCACCAGGTTGGTTCAGTTATACTAGATATAAGCATACTTCACATTACTGTGTATGAATAATAATCAAGAGACAAACTTTGAAGATGCAGAGCATGATGTCCCATTATCAGACTGCAAACAAACATCCACCAGGCTTCTTTGTTGGCAGAGGTGATGATTCTCCCCTCAGGGATCAGTAGCATGTATTAACCTGTGGTATAAGCAACGGTCACTGAAATATTACTGTTTCAGATAAGAAATCTAGCACATAAAAGCCAGGGTGGGAGGGATCTCTACAAACTGACTCACCTCTGCAAGTGTGAGGCTGTTCCTCCAGCTTCAACAAAAATCTGACTCTCCAGTCACAGACAAACAAAAAACTCCAGCTGGGAGATAGAAAACGCTGTCTGGGTCTTGCTGGATGTTGCTTGTCAGAGTCCACACATTAGCAGTGTGCTTCTTGGTCCCACTGACCCATGTGGACAGCGACTGTGTAGAACTGTTCTGGAAAATGGAAAAGAGAATTAATATGACAAAAAGCCAAACAGGATTTCCACAAAGACTCTCTTGGAATCAGCAATCAGAAAATCATATTTATATTCATATTACAATTAAATTACAATTGTAATACATATTACAATTAAATATGAACAGGTTCCTTAAATGTAAGCAGTTAAGATCTGATTTGATTTACATTCTTCACACAGCACATTTGTCCAGGCTGTCAGGTAAACATAGAATTAATCTCAGGCAACATGACTCACAGTAGAGATTTAGTAAGAAAGACTGCTAGCTCTAATATTATTACCACACCAACAGCTCAGATTTCTAGAAGTATTTAAACAAATGTCAGTCTATCCATTCATTTTCTTCTGAATATTCAATTCAGGTTCACAGTGGGAGGGTGGGGGGTATCATGAAATTTTGTAAATAAAGTCTGCAACACAGAAAGAGCTGTGATCAAGCTATTTATTACTGCGCGCAGGAGAGCCAACACACATCAAACATCACAGTTCACAGTCATGTCAGCTCTGCCACAGAAGTCGTGCTCCTACTCTTTTATGCATTCCAAGGAAGAGGGAGGAAGTTACAAACTGATCATACCACACTTCACGCGCCTCGCTATGAAACCTAACGGATCAATGGTTAAGTTGTTTTGTGCCCTTGGCCTTATCAGCACCTGTAAAGGGAGTTGTTTTCTCAAACTGCTGATGCTGAAGTAAGTTCATCTAGTTTTAGAAACTTTCACTGAACAGTCTATAACAGTGTCACAACTAAGCATATGCATAAGCACTTAAATACTTTAAATGAGAATAATAGAAAATTTCTATTACAGGAGCCAGAGCCTGTCCCAGTAGTCATAGGTAGAGCACACCTGGACAGGTACCAGTCTGTCAGAGGACTAACAGAGAGACAGACATCAGAGTAACAAATCTATTTAAAATTAATGTAAGCTTGCTGCAGCTGTATGTATGAACATGTGTCATTGGCCTCATCCAGGATGGTGATGAGTCTGCATACCGGCAGGAAGTTGAGCGGCTGGTACTCTGGTGCAGTCAGCACAATCTGGAGCTGAACATGCTTAAGACTGTAGAGATGACAGTGGACTTCAGGAGACATCCCTCAACACTGCTCCCCCTTACCATATCAGACAGTCCTGTGTCGACTGTGAAGATCTTCAAGTTCCTGGGTACCACCATCTCCCAGGACCTGAAGTGGGAGACCAACATCAACTCCATCCCCAAAAAGACCCAGCAGAGGATGTACTTCCTGAGACAACTGGGGAAGTACAGTCTTCCACAGGAGCTGCTGATCCAGTTCTACACTACAGTCATTGAGTCTGTTCTGTGCTCCTCCATCACAGTCTGGTATGGTGCAGCCACTAAACAGGACAGGAGCAGACTGCAGCGGACTGTACAGGCAGCAGAAAGGATCATCGGCGCCCCCCTGCCCTCCATCCATGATCTGTACCTCTCAAGAACCAGGAAACGGGCAGGGAAAATCATCACAGACCCCTCACACCCTGGACACAGACTTTTTGATCTGCTGCCCTCTGGCAGACGGTACAGAAGCCTGCAGACCAGGACCACCCGACACAGGAACAGTTTCTTTCCCCTCGCCATCTCCCTTCTAAATAGTTGACCTGTCACACTGCTCCCACTGCCAGACTGCAACTGCACCTTATGTACATTCTGTAGTATTCATTCCACCTCATTTCATTTCTGTATTTTATGTATATAAGTTTAGATGATACACAGCTTTGTGTATGTATGTATGTGTATGCATGTGTATGTATATATAGACGTGTGTGTGTGTGTGTGTGAGATTTACATTGCTGTGCTTGAGAGCCACCATCTACCGGAACCAAATTCCTTGTATTTGTCTGCACATATACTTGGCCAGTAAACACGATTCTGATTCTGATATGTTTCTGTGCTCACAGTCCACCTCTCAGGAACCTGGAGTTCATTTTTAGTCTACTTTAAACAGACCTCACAAAAGGCTGATGTGGCTAGGTCAGTAGTCTGATTTAAGTACGATACCTTTGGCCAGGGATTAATCTGGTACATCGCTTCACTGCAGTCTTACGTATTTTCCCCACACCTGAATAAAAAATACTGATATTTACATATAACAGCTTCAGCTGATGCAGCCTGACTCAATCTGATTCCAGATTCTCAGCACACACAGAAACACAGAGGTACTGTTTAAAGTTTAGTGTTAACCTGAGTCACTGATCATTTACAGTATTACAGAGTCTGGCAGTCTTTGCATGATGTCCACGTCACTGTAAGTTTCTAGCTGACTCTCAGGTGTGACAGGTGTGCCAGCAGGAAAGAGTATTAATAACCTGCATCCTGAGGTTTGTCATGCAGGATTAAACGAGCCAGACTTTGTTCACACAGCTAGGATTGTATTTTACACTGACCCTGGGTCAGTATAAGTATCATACAGTTTAAACGAAGCACTGAAACTTGCTCATATTTATTAGAGATGCATTGAAGCTAATCGGGATATTTGTGGCTGCGATTAAACACTTTGATGGAAACTTTATTAACTAGTAACTTCATCAGTCATGACAGAAGCTAATATTTCTGTCCTAACATCGTTTAAACAGTAACAGCTTTACTACAATGTGAGCTAACGTTTACACCGTAACTTTAAGCTAGCACTATAAAGATGGTAAAACACGTAATAATATCTACAAATGCATCTTAAAGCTGTTATATTAGCACTCGGTGTATTACTAACATAACCACATTAACATTATTGATACTCAACATTGATATATTGATTCTATAAATGCTGTCCGTTTAAATGGTCTTACCTGTAAACACTGCTGTATCCACCGGATTCCAGCCAGAGTGGATTCTGGAGTCTTCCCACGCTCCTGTTAGTGATCCTCCATCTGGATGGATAATAACAACCTTCTGAACAATCTAGCAGGTGGAGATGGCCCATATCTATGGGACTGATTTCTGCTAATAACGCCCCCTGTATGGACTGATAACAGCCGAAGCGGGTGAATAAAGTCACCCAGTCGCTAGCTGTGCCATTACCCAGCATACACCTCTCCCTCCATAAATGCAATAAACGATACAAAAGTTATAGCTGTATTTAGTTTATCTGCTGTATCTGCTGTTTCTCAGGTAGTTGTTTACATTATATAATATATTGTGTTCAGTACACGTCACTACAATGTGATTTCGGAAATGTATAAATATACGGACAAAAGGCTCTTCCGCGGCAATCTCTTGTAGTCAATAAACAACGTTTAGGGAGCAGTATAGTATTCAATAAGAGGACCCACCACGTCAATTCTCGTCAATAAGTGAAGCAGAGGGAGCCTGACCATGCGTCACACATTTGACGAGTTGGGAGTGAGAACCTGTTGCTCAAACAGCTGCAAAACCTATTTCCCCAGCACGGAGATGCCGAATTCTATACGGCAAAGCCATAAATATGTGTGTCTGAGTCTTCTATCAAAAGTTTTTGCTATCCTTATGAAGTTGATGAAAAACGCTTTATGTCACCACGTTAGTGCGTTTCTCGCTATTACATGCATTTGAATGGAGTTCTCGCCCAAAACAAAGTATAGGTTTTCATTCTGTGAATAACTTGAAAATCTTAGATCAAACAGCCGCAAAACCTATTTTCCACATGGGCGTGTTGAATTCTATAAGACAAAGCCATAAATATATATATCTGAGTCTTCTATCAAAAGTTACATCTGTCTGTATGAAGTTGTAGAAAAAGGCTTTATTTCTTCAAGACAGTGCGTTTCTCGCTATTACATGCATTTGAATGGAGTTCTCGCCCAAAACAAAGTATAGGTTTTCATTTTGTGAATAACTTGAAAATCTCTGCTCAAACAGCCGCAAAACCTATTTTCCCAGGACGGGCGTGTTGAATTCTATAAGACAAAGCCTTAAATACGTGTGTCTGAGTCTTCTATCAAAAGTTACATCTGTTTGCATGAAGTTGTAGAAAAAGGCTTTACTTCGCCAAGACAGTGCGTTTCTCGCTATCACATGCATTTGAATGGAGTTCTCGCCCCAAACAAAGTATAGGTTTTCATTTTGTGAATAACTTGAAAATCTTAGCTCAAACAGCTGCAAAACCTATTTCCCCAGCACAGAAATGCTGAATTCTATAAGGCAAAGCCTTAAATATCTGTGTCCCAGTCTTCTATCAAAAGCTACAGCTGTCTTCATCTAGTAAATGAAAATCGCTTTATTTCGCCAAGACAGTGCGTTCCTCGCTATTACATGCATTTGAATGGAGTTCTCGCCTGAAACAAAGTATAGGTTTTCATTTTGTGAATAACTTGAAAATCTTAGCTCAAACAGCTGCAAAACCTATTTCCCCAGCACAGAAATGCTGAATTCTATAAGGCAAAGCCTTAAATATCTGTGTCCCAGTCTTCTATCAAAAGCTACAGCTGTCTTCATCTAGTAAATGAAAATCGCTTTATTTCGCCAAGACAGTGCGTTCCTCGCTATTACATGCATTTGAATGGAGTTCTCGCCTGAAACAAAGTATAGGTTTTCATTTTGTGAATAACTTGAAAATCTTAGCTCAAACAGCTGCAAAACCTATTTCCCCAGCACAGAAATGCTGAATTCTATAAGGCAAAGCCTTAAATATCTGTGTCCGAGTCTTCTATCAAAAGTTACAGCTGTCTTCATCTAGTAAATGAAAATCGCTTTATTTCGCCAAGACAGTACGTTCCTCGCTATTACATGCATTTGAATGGAGTTCTCGCCTGAAACAAATTATAGGTTTTCATTTTGTGAATAACTTGAAAATCTTAGCTCAAACAGCTGCAAAACCTATTTCCCCAGCACAGAAATGCTGAATTCTATAAGGTAAAGCCTTAAATATCAGTGTCCGAGTCGTCTATCAAAAGTTACATCTCCTTGCATGAAGTTGTAGAAAAAGGCTTTACTTTGCCAAGACAGTGCGTTTCTCGCTATCACATGCATTTGAATGGAGTTCTCGCCCCAAACAAAGTATAGGTTTTCATTTTGTGAATAACTTGAAAATCTTAGCTCAAACAGCTGCAAAACCTATTTCCCCAGCACAGAAATGCTGAATTCTATAAGGCAAAGCCTTAAATATCTGTGTCCCAGTCTTCTATCAAAAGCTACAGCTGTCTTCATCTAGTAAATGAAAATCGCTTTATTTCGCCAAGACAGTGCGTTCCTCGCTATTACATGCATTTGAATGGAGTTCTCGCCTGAAACAAAGTATAGGTTTTCATTTTGTGAATAACTTGAAAATCTTAGCTCAAACAGCTGCAAAACCTATTTCCCCAGCACAGAAATGCTGAATTCTATAAGGCAAAGCCTTAAATATCTGTGTCCGAGTCTTCTATCAAAAGTTACAGCTGTCTTCATCTAGTAAATGAAAATCGCTTTATTTCGCCAAGACAGTACGTTCCTCGCTATTACATGCATTTGAATGGAGTTCTCGCCTGAAACAAATTATAGGTTTTCATTTTGTGAATAACTTGAAAATCTTAGCTCAAACACCTGCAAAACCTATTTCCCCAGCACAGAAATGCTGAATTCTATAAGGTAAAGCCTTAAATATCTGTGTCCGAGTCGTCTATCAAAAGTTACATGTCTTTGCATGAAGTTGTAGAAAAAGGCTTTACTTCGCCAAGACAGTGCGTTTCTCGCTATCACATGCATTTGAATGGAGTTCTCGCCCCAAACAAAGTATAGGTTTTCATTTTGTGAATAACTTGAAAATCTTAGCTTAAACAGCTGCAAAACCTATTTCCCCAGCACAGAAATGCTGAATTCTATAAGGCAAAGCCTTAAATATCTGTGTCCGAGTCTTCTATCAAAAGTTACAGCTGTCTTCATCTAGTAAATGAAAATCGCTTTATTTCGCCAAGACAGTACGTTCCTCGCTATTACATGCATTTGAATGGAGTTCTCGCCTGAAACAAATTATAGGTTTTCATTTTGTGAATAACTTGAAAATCTTAGCTCAAACAGCTGCAAAACCTATTTCCCCAGCACAGAAATGCTGAATTCTATAAGGTAAAGCCTTAAATATCTGTGTCCGAGTCGTCTATCAAAAGTTACATCTGTTTGCATGAAGTTGTAGAAAAAGGCTTTACTTCGCCAAGACAGTGCGTTTCTAGCTATCACATGCATTTGAATGGAGTTCTCGCCCCAAACAAAGTATAGGTTTTCATTTTGTGAATAACTTGAAAATCTTAGCTCAAACACCTGCAAAACCTATTTCCCCAGCACAGAAATGCTGAATTCTATAAGGCAAAGCCTTAAATATCTGTGTCCGAGTCTTCTATCAAAAGTTACAGCTGTTTTCATCTAGTAAATGAAAATCGCTTTATTTCGCCAAGACAGTGCGTTTGTCGCTATTACATGCATTTGAATGGAGTTCTGCCTGAAACAAAGTATAGGTTTTCATTTTGTGAATAACTTGAAAATTTTAGCTCAAGCACCTGCAAAACCTATTTCCCCAGCACAGAAATGCTGAATTCTATAAGGCAAAGCCTTAAATATCTGTGTCCGAGTCTTCTATCAAAAGCTACAGCTGTCTTCATCTAGTAAATGAAAATCGCTTTATTTCGCCAAGACAGTGCGTTCCTCGCTATTACATGCATTTGAATGGAGTTCTGCCTGAAACAAAATATAGGTTTTCATTTTGTGAATAACTTGAAAATCTTAGCTCAAACACCTGCAAAACCTATTTCCCCAGCACAGAAATGCTGAATTCTATAAGGCAAAGCCTTAAATATCTGTGTCCCAGTCTTCTATCAAAAGTTACAGCTGTCTTCATCTAGTAAATGAAAATCGCTTTATTTCGCCCAGACAGTGCGTTCCTCGCTATTACATGCATTTGAATGGAGTTCTCGCCCCAAACAAAGTATAGGTTTTCATTTTGTGAATAACTTGAAAATCTTAGCTCAAACACCTGCAAAATCTATTTCCCCAGCACAGAAATGCTGAATTCTATTAGGCAAAGCCTTAAATATCTGTGTCCGAGTCTTCTATCAAAAGCTACAGCTGTCTTTATGAAGTTAATGAAAAGAGCTTTATTTCGCCAAGACAGTGCGTTTGTCGCTATTACATGCATTTGAATGGAGTTCTGCCTGAAACAAAGTATAGGTTTTCATTTTGTGAATAACTTGAAAATTTTAGCTCAAGCACCTGCAAAACCTATTTCCCCAGCACAGAAATGCTGAATTCTATTAGGCAAAGCCTTAAATATCTGTGTCCGAGTCTTCTATCAAAAGCTACAGCTGTCTTTATGAAGTTAATGAAAAGAGCTTTATTTCGCCAAGACAGTGCGTTTGTCGCTATTACATGCATTTGAATGGAGTTCTGCCTGAAACAAAGTATAGGTTTTCATTTTGTGAATAACTTGAAAATTTTAGCTCAAGCACCTGCAAAACCTATTTCCCCAGCACAGAAATGCTGAATTCTATAAGGCAAAGCCTTAAATATCTGTGTCCCAGTCTTCTATCAAAAGTTACAGCTGTCTTCATCTAGTAAATGAAAATCGCTTTATTTCGCCCAGACAGTGCGTTCCTCGCTATTACATGCATTTGAATGGAGTTCTCGCCCCAAACAAAGTATAGGTTTTCATTTTGTGAATAACTTGAAAATCTTAGCTCAAACACCTGCAAAATCTATTTCCCCAGCACAGAAATGCTGAATTCTATTAGGCAAAGCCTTAAATATCTGTGTCCGAGTCTTCTATCAAAAGCTACAGCTGTCTTTATGAAGTTAATGAAAAGAGCTTTATTTCGCCAAGACAGTGCGTTTGTCGCTATTACATGCATTTGAATGGAGTTCTGCCTGAAACAAAGTATAGGTTTTCATTTTGTGAATAACTTGAAAATTTTAGCTCAAGCACCTGCAAAACCTATTTCCCCAGCACAGAAATGCTGAATTCTATAAGGCAAAGCCTTAAATATCTGTGTCCCAGTCTTCTATCAAAAGTTACAGCTGTCTTTATCTAGTAAATGAAAATCGCTTTATTTCGCCTCGCTATTACATGCATTTGAATGGAGTTCTCGCCTGAAACAAAGTATAGGTTTTCATTTTGTGAATAACTTGAAAATTTTAGCTCAATCACCTGCAAAACCTATTTCCCCAGCACAGAAATGCTGAATTCTATAAGGCAAAGCCTTAAATATCTGTGTCCGAGTCTTCTATCAAAAGCTACAGCTGTCTTTATGAAGTTAATGAAAAGAGCTTTATTTCGCCAAGACAGTGCGTTCCTCGCTATTACATGCATTTGAATGGAGTTCTGCCTGAAACAAAGTATAGGTTTTCATTTTGTGAATAACTTGAAAATTTTAGCTCAAGCACCTGCAAAACCTATTTCCCCAGCACAGAAATGCTGAATTCTATAAGGCAAAGCCTTAAATATCTGTGTCCCAGTCTTCTATCAAAAGTTACAGCTGTCTTTATCTAGTAAATGAAAATCGCTTTATTTCGCCTCGCTATTACATGCATTTGAATGGAGTTCTCGCCTGAAACAAAGTATAGGTTTTCATTTTGTGAATAACTTGAAAATTTTAGCTCAATCACCTGCAAAACCTATTTCCCCAGCACAGAAATGCTGAATTCTATAAGGCAAAGCCTTAAATATCTGTGTCCGAGTCTTCTATCAAAAGCTACAGCTGTCTTTATGAAGTTAATGAAAAGAGCTTTATTTCGCCAAGACAGTGCGTTTGTCGCTATTACATGCATTTGAATGGAGTTCTGCCTGAAACAAAGTATAGGTTTTCATTTTGTGAATAACTTGAAAATTTTAGCTCAAGCACCTGCAAAACCTATTTCCCCAGCACAGAAATGCTGAATTCTATTAGGCAAAGCCTTAAATATCTGTGTCCGAGTCTTCTATCAAAAGCTACAGCTGTCTTTATGAAGTTAATGAAAAGAGCTTTATTTCGCCAAGACACTGCGTTTGTCGCTATTACATGCATTTGAATGGAGTTCTCGCCTGAAACAAATTATAGGTTTTCATTTTGTGAATAACTTGAAAATCTTAGCTCAAACACCTGCAAAACCTATTTCCCCAGCACAGAAATGCTGAATTCTATAAGGCAAAGCCTTAAATATCTGTGTCCCAGTCTTCTATCAAAAGTTACAGCTGTCTTCATCTAGTAAATGAAAATCGCTTTATTTCGCCTCGCTATTACATGCATTTGAATGGAGTTCTCGCCTGAAACAAAGTATAGGTTTTCATTTTGTGAATAACTTGAAAATTTTAGCTCAATCACCTGCAAAACCTATTTCCCCAGCACAGAAATGCTGAATTCTATTAGGCAAAGCCTTAAATATCTGTGTCCGAGTCTTCTATCAAAAGCTACAGCTGTCTTTATGAAGTTAGTGAAAAGAGCTTTATTTCGCCAAGACAGTGCGTTTGTCGCTATTACATGCATTTGAATGGAGTTCTGCCTGAAACAAAGTATAGGTTTTCATTTTGTGAATAACTTGAAAATTTTAGCTCAAGCACCTGCAAAACCTATTTCCCCAGCACAGAAATGCTGAATTCTATAAGGCAAAGCCTTAAATATCTGTGTCCCAGTCTTCTATCAAAAGTTACAGCTGTCTTTATCTAGTAAATGAAAATCGCTTTATTTCGCCTCGCTATTACATGCATTTGAATGGAGTTCTCGCCTGAAACAAAGTATAGGTTTTCATTTTGTGAATAACTTGAAAATTTTAGCTCAATCACCTGCAAAACCTATTTCCCCAGCACAGAAATGCTGAATTCTATAAGGCAAAGCCTTAAATATCTGTGTCCGAGTCTTCTATCAAAAGTTACAGCTGTCTTCATCTAGTAAATGAAAATCGCTTTATTTCGCCAAGACAGTGCGTTCCTCGCTATTACATGCATTTGAATGGAGTTCTCGCCTGAAACAAAGTATAGGTTTTCATTTTGTGAATAACTTGAAAATCTTAGCTCAAACAGCTGCAAAACCTATTTCCCCAGCACAGAAATGCTGAATTCTATAAGGCAAAGCCTTAAATATCTGTGTCCGAGTCTTCTATCAAAAGCTACAGCTGTCTTTATGAAGTTAATGAAAAGAGCTTTATTTCGCCAAGACAGTGCGTTCCTCGCTATTACATGCATTTGAATGGAGTTCTGCCTGAAACAAAGTATAGGTTTTCATTTTGTGAATAACTTGAAAATCTTAGCTCAAACATCTGCAAAACCTATTTCCCCAGCACAGAAATGCTGAATTCTATAAGGCAAAGCCTTAAATATCTGTGTCCGAGTCTTCTATCAAAAGCTACAGCTGTCTTTATGAAGTTAATGAAAAGAGCTTTATTTCGCCAAGACAGTGCGTTCCTCGCTATTACATGCATTTGAATGGAGTTCTGCCTGAAACAAATTATAGGTTTTCATTTTGTGAATAACTTGAAAATCTTAGCTCAAACACCTGCAAAACCTATTTCCCCAGCACAGAAATGCTGAATTCTATAAGGCAAAGCCTTAAATATCTGTGTCCGAGTCTTCTATCAAAAGCTACAGCTGTCTTTATGAAGTTAATGAAAATCGCTTTATTTCGCCAAGACAGTGCGTTCCTCGCTATTACATGCATTTGAATGGAGTTCTGCCTGAAACAAAGTATAGGTTTTCATTTTGTGAATAACTTGAAAATCTTAGCTCAAACAGCTGCAAAACCTATTTCCCCAGCACAGAAATGCTGAATTCTATAAGGCAAAGCCTTAAATATCTGTGTCCGAGTCTTCTATCAAAAGCTACAGCTGTCTTTATGAAGTTAATGAAAATCGCTTTATTTCGCCAAGACAGTGCGTTCCTCGCTATTAAATGCATTTGAATGGAGTTCTGCCTGAAACAAAGTATAGGTTTTCATTTTGTGAATAACTTGAAAATTTTAGCTCAAGCACCTGCAAAACCTATTTCCCCAGCACAGAAATGCTGAATTCTATAAGGCAAAGCCTTAAATATCTGTGTCCGAGTCTTCTATCAAAAGCTACAGCTGTCTTTATGAAGTTAATGAAAATCGCTTTATTTCGCCAAGACAGTGCGTTCCTAGCTATTACATGCATTTGAATGGAGTTCTGCCTGAAACAAAGTATAGGTTTTCATTTTGTGAATAACTTGAAAATCTTAGCTCAAACACCTGCAACACCTATTTCCCCAGCACAGAAATGCTGAATTCTATAAGGCAAAGCCTTAAATATCTGTGTCCGAGTCTTCTATCAAAAGTTACAGCTGTCTTCATCTAGTAAATGAAAATCGCTTTATTTCGCCTCGCTATTACATGCATTTGAATGGAGTTCTCGCCTGAAACAAAGTATAGGTTTTCATTTTGTGAATAACTTGAAAATCTTAGCTCAAACATCTGCAAAACCTATTTCCCCAGCACAGAAATGCTGAATTCTATAAGGCAAAGCCTTAAATATCTGTGTCCCAGTCTTCTATCAAAAGTTACAGCTGTCTTCATCTAGTAAATGAAAATCGCTTTATTTCGCCAAGACAGTGCGTTCCTCGCTATTACATGCATTTGAATGGAGTTCTGCCTGAAATAAAGTATAGGTTTTCATTTTGTGAATAACTTGAAAATTTTAGCTCAAGCACCTGCAAAACCTATTTCCCCAGCACAGAAATGCTGAATTCTATAAGGCAAAGCCTTAAATATCTGTGTCCGAGTCTTCTATCAAAAGTTACAGCTGTCTTCATCTAGTAAATGAAAATCGCTTTATTTCGCTAAGACAGTGCGTTCCTCACTATTACATGCATTTGAATGGAGTTCTGCCTGAAACAAAGTATAGGTTTTCAATTTGTGAATAACTTGAAAATTTTAGCTTAATCACCTGCAAAACCTATTTCCCCAGCACAGAAATGCTGAATTCTATAAGGCAAAGCCTTAAATATCTGTGTCCGAGTCTTCTATCAAAAGTTACAGCTGTCTTCATCTAGTAAATGAAAATTGCTTTATTTTGCCAAGACAGTGCGTTCCTCGCTATTACATAAATTTGAATGGAGTTCTGCCTGAAATAAAGTATAGGTTTTCATTTTGTGAATAACTTGAAAATCTTAGCTCAAACAGCTGCAAAACCTATTTCCCCAGCACAGAAATGCTGAATTCTATAAGGCAAAGCCTTAAATATCTGTGTCCGAGTCTTCTATCAAAAGCTACAGCTGTCTTTATGAAGTTAATGAAAAGAGCTTTATTTCGCCAAGACAGTGCGTTCCTCGCTATTACATGCATTTGAATGGAGTTCTCGCCTGAAACAAATTATAGGTTTTCATTTTGTGAATAACTTGAAAATCTTAGCTCAAACACCTGCAAAACCTATATCCCCAGCACAGAAATGCTGAATTCTATAAGGCAAAGCCTTAAATATCTGTGTCCGAGTCTTCTATCAAAAGCTACAGCTGTCTTTATGAAGTTAATGAAAAGAGCTTTATTTCGCCAAGACAGTGCGTTCCTCGCTATTACATGCATTTGAATGGAGTTCCGCCTGAAACAAAGTATAGGTTTTCATTTTGTGAATAACTTGAAAATCTTAGCTCAAACATCTGCAAAACCTATTTCCCCAGCACAGAAATGCTGAATTCTATAAGGCAAAGCCTTAAATATCTGTGTCCGAGTCTTCTATCAAAAGCTACAGCTGTCTTTATGAAGTTAATGAAAAGAGCTTTATTTCGCCAAGACAGTGCGTTCCTCGCTATTACATGCATTTGAATGGAGTTCTGCCTGAAACAAAGTATAGGTTTTCATTTTGTGAATAACTTGAAAATCTTAGCTCAAACACCTGCAAAACCTATTTCCCCAGCACAGAAATGCTGAATTCTATAAGGCAAAGCCTTAAATATCTGTGTCCGAGTCTTCTATCAAAAGCTACAGCTGTCTTTATGAAGTTAATGAAAATCGCTTTATTTCGCCAAGACAGTGCGTTCCTCGCTATTACATGCATTTGAATGGAGTTCTGCCTGAAACAAAGTATAGGTTTTCATTTTGTGAATAACTTGAAAATCTTAGCTCAAACAGCTGCAAAACCTATCTCCCCAGCACAGAAATGCTGAATTCTATAAGGCAAAGCCTTAAATATCTGTGTCCGAGTCTTCTATCAAAAGCTACAGCTGTCTTTATGAAGTTAATGAAAATCGCTTTATTTCGCCAAGACAGTGCGTTCCTCGCTATTACATGCATTTGAATGGAGTTCTGCCTGAAACAAAGTATAGGTTTTCATTTTGTGAATAACTTGAAAATTTTAGCTCAAGCACCTGCAAAACCTATTTCCCCAGCACAGAAATGCTGAATTCTATAAGGCAAAGCCTTAAATATCTGTGTCCGAGTCTTCTATCAAAAGCTACAGCTGTCTTTATGAAGTTAATGAAAATCGCTTTATTTCGCCAAGACAGTGCGTTCCTAGCTATTACATGCATTTGAATGGAGTTCTGCCTGAAACAAAGTATAGGTTTTCATTTTGTGAATAACTTGAAAATCTTAGCTCAAACACCTGCAAAACCTTTTTCCCCAGCACAGAAATGCTGAATTCTATAAGGCAAAGCCTTAAATATCTGTGTCCGAGTCTTCTATCAAAAGTTACAGCTGTCTTCATCTAGTAAATGAAAATCGCTTTATTTCGCCTCGCTATTACATGCATTTGAATGGAGTTCTCGCCTGAAACAAAGTATAGGTTTTCATTTTGTGAATAACTTGAAATTCTTAGCTCAAACAGCTGCAAAACCTATTTCCCCAGCACAGAAATGCTGAATTCTATAAGGCAAAGCCTTAAATATCTGTGTCCGAGTCTTCTATCAAAAGCTACAGCTGTCTTTATGAAGTTAATGAAAATCGCTTTATTTCGCCAAGACAGTGCGTTCCTCGCTATTACATGCATTTGAATGGAGTTCTGCCTGAAACAAAGTATAGGTTTTCATTTTGTGAATAACTTGAAAATCTTAGCTCAAACAGCTGCAAAACCTATTTCCCCAGCACAGAAATGCTGAATTCTATAAGGCAAAGCCTTAAATATCTGTGTCCGAGTCTTCTATCAAAAGCTACAGCTGTCTTTATGAAGTTAATGAAAAGAGCTTTATTTCGCCAAGACAGTGCGTTCCTCGCTATTACATGCATTTGAATGGAGTTCTCGCCTGAAACAAATTATAGGTTTTCATTTTGTGAATAACTTGAAAATCTTAGCTCAAACACCTGCAAAACCTTTATCCCCAGCACAGAAATGCTGAATTCTATAAGGCAAAGCCTTAAATATCTGTGTCCGAGTCTTCTATCAAAAGCTACAGCTGTCTTTATGAAGTTAATGAAAAGAGCTTTATTTCGCCAAGACAGTGCGTTCCTCGCTATTACATGCATTTGAATGGAGTTCCGCCTGAAACAAAGTATAGGTTTTCATTTTGTGAATAACTTGAAAATCTTAGCTCAAACATCTGCAAAACCTATTTCCCCAGCACAGAAATGCTGAATTCTATAAGGCAAAGCCTTAAATATCTGTGTCCGAGTCTTCTATCAAAAGCTACAGCTGTCTTTATGAAGTTAATGAAAAGAGCTTTATTTCGCCAAGACAGTGCGTTCCTCGCTATTACATGCATTTGAATGGAGTTCTGCCTGAAACAAAGTATAGGTTTTCATTTTGTGAATAACTTGAAAATCTTAGCTCAAACACCTGCAAAACCTATTTCCCCAGCACAGAAATGCTGAATTCTATAAGGCAAAGCCTTAAATATCTGTGTCCCAGTCTTCTATCAAAAGCTACAGCTGTCTTTATGAAGTTAATGAAAATCGCTTTATTTCGCCAAGAGAGTGCGTTCCTCGCTATTACATGCATTTGAATGGAGTTCTGCCTGAAACAAAGTATAGGTTTTCATTTTGTGAATAACTTGAAAATCTTAGCTCAAACAGCTGCAAAACCTATTTCCCCAGCACAGAAATGCTGAATTCTATAAGGCAAAGCCTTAAATATCTGTGTCCGAGTCTTCTATCAAAAGCTACAGCTGTCTTTATGAAGTTAATGAAAATCGCTTTATTTCGCCAAGACAGTGCGTTCCTCGCTATTACATGCATTTGAATGGAGTTCTGCCTGAAACAAAGTATAGGTTTTCATTTTGTGAATAACTTGAAAATTTTAGCTCAAGCACCTGCAAAACCTATTTCCCCAGCACAGAAATGCTGAATTCTATAAGGCAAAGCCTTAAATATCTGTGTCCGAGTCTTCTATCAAAAGCTACAGCTGTCTTTATGAAGTTAATGAAAATCGCTTTATTTCGCCAAGACAGTGCGTTCCTAGCTATTACATGCATTTGAATGGAGTTCTGCCTGAAACAAAGTATAGGTTTTCATTTTGTGAATAACTTGAAAATCTTAGCTCAAACACCTGCAAAACCTTTTTCCCCAGCACAGAAATGCTGAATTCTATAAGGCAAAGCCTTAAATATCTGTGTCCGAGTCTTCTATCAAAAGTTACAGCTGTCTTCATCTAGTAAATGAAAATCGCTTTATTTCGCCTCGCTATTACATGCATTTGAATGGAGTTCTCGCCTGAAACAAAGTATAGGTTTTCATTTTGTGAATAACTTGAAATTCTTAGCTCAAACAGCTGCAAAACCTATTTCCCCAGCACAGAAATGCTGAATTCTATAAGGCAAAGCCTTAAATATCTGTGTCCGAGTCTTCTATCAAAAGCTACAGCTGTCTTTATGAAGTTAATGAAAATCGCTTTATTTCGCCAAGACAGTGCGTTCCTCGCTATTACATGCATTTGAATGGAGTTCTGCCTGAAACAAAGTATAGGTTTTCATTTTGTGAATAACTTGAAAATCTTAGCTCAAACACCTGCAAAACCTATTTCCCCAGCACAGAAATGCTGAATTCTATAAGGCAAAGCCTTAAATATCTGTGTCCGAGTCTTCTATCAAAAGCTACAGCTGTCTTTATGAAGTTAATGAAAAGAGCTTTATTTCGCCAAGACAGTGCGTTTGTCGCTATTACATGCATTTGAATGGAGTTCTCGCCTGAAACAAAGTATAGGTTTTCATTTTGTGAATAACTTGAAAATTTTAGCTCAAGCACCTGCAAAACCTATTTCCCCAGCACAGAAATGCTGAATTCTATAAGGCAAAGCCTTAAATATCTGTGTCCGAGTCTTCTATCAAAAGCTACAGCTGTCTTTATGAAGTTAATGAAAAGAGCTTTATTTCGCCAAGACAGTGCGTTTGTCGCTATTACATGCATTTGAATGGAGTTCTCGCCTGAAACAAAGTATAGGTTTTCATTTTGTGAATAACTTGAAAATTTTAGCTCAAGCACCTGCAAAACCTATTTCCCCAGCACAGAAATGCTGAATTCTATAAGGCAAAGCCTTAAATATCTGTGTCCGAGTCTTCTATCAAAAGTTACAGCTGTCTTCATCTAGTAAATGAAAATCGCTTTATTTCGCCAAGACAGTGCGTTCCTCGCTATTACATGCATTTGAATGGAGTTCTCGCCTGAAACAAAGTATAGGTTTTCATTTTGTGAATAACTTGAAATTCTTAGCTCAAACAGCTGCAAAACCTATTTCCCCAGCACAGAAATGCTGAATTCTATAAGGCAAAGCCTTAAATATCTGTGTCCGAGTCTTCTATCAAAAGCTACAGCTGTCTTTATGAAGTTAATGAAAAGAGCTTTATTTCGCCAAGACAGTGCGTTCCTCGCTATTACATGCATTTGAATGGAGTTCTCGCCTGAAACAAATTATAGGTTTTCATTTTGTGAATAACTTGAAAATCTTAGCTCAAACACCTGCAAAACCTATATCCCCAGCACAGAAATGCTGAATTCTATAAGGCAAAGCCTTAAATATCTGTGTCCGAGTCTTCTATCAAAAGCTACAGCTGTCTTTATGAAGTTAATGAAAAGAGCTTTATTTCGCCAAGACAGTGCGTTCCTCGCTATTACATGCATTTGAATGGAGTTCTGCCTGAAACAAAGTATAGGTTTTCATTTTGTGAATAACTTGAAAATCTTAGCTCAAACATCTGCAAAACCTATTTCCCCAGCACAGAAATGCTGAATTCTATAAGGCAAAGCCTTAAATATCTGTGTCCGAGTCTTCTATCAAAAGCTACAGCTGTCTTTATGAAGTTAATGAAAATCGCTTTATTTCGCCAAGACAGTGCGTTCCTCGCTATTACATGCATTTGAATGGAGTTCTGCCTGAAACAAAGTATAGGTTTTCATTTTGTGAATAACTTGAAAATCTTAGCTCAAACAGCTGCAAAACCTATTTCCCCAGCACAGAAATGCTGAATTCTATAAGGCAAAGCCTTAAATATCTGTGTCCGAGTCTTCTATCAAAAGCTACAGCTGTCTTTATGAAGTTAATGAAAATCGCTTTATTTCGCCAAGACAGTGCGTTCCTCGCTATTACATGCATTTGAATGGAGTTCTGCCTGAAACAAAGTATAGGTTTTCATTTTGTGAATAACTTGAAAATTTTAGCTCAAGCACCTGCAAAACCTATTTCCCCAGCACAGAAATGCTGAATTCTATAAGGCAAAGCCTTAAATATCTGTGTCCGAGTCTTCTATCAAAAGCTACAGCTGTCTTTATGAAGTTAATGAAACGAGCTTTATTTCGCCTTTGTTTCTTAGCTCAAACAGCTGCAAAACCTATTTCCCCAGCACAGAAATGCTGAATTCTATAAGGCAAAGCCTTAAATATCTGTGTCCGAGTCTTCTATCAAAAGTTACAGCTGTCTTTATCTAGTAAATGAAAATCGCTTTATTTCAGAACTCCATTCAAACGCTATTACATGCATTTGAATGGAGTTCTGCCTGAAACAAAGTATAGGTTTTCATTTTGTGAATAACTTGAAAATCTTAGCTCAAACAGCTGCAAAACCTATTTCCCCAGCACAGAAATGCTGAATTCTATAAGGCAAAGCCTTAAATATCTGTGTCCGAGTCTTCTATCAAAAGTTACAGCTGTCTTCATCTAGTAAATGAAAATCGCTTTATTTCGCCAAGACAGTGCGTTCCTCGCTATTACATGCATTTGAATGGAGTTCTCGCCTGAAACAAAGTATAGGTTTTCATTTTGTGAATAACTTGAAATTCTTAGCTCAAACAGCTGCAAAACCTATTTCCCCAGCACAGAAATGCTGAATTCTATAAGGCAAAGCCTTAAATATCTGTGTCCGAGTCTTCTATCAAAAGTTACAGCTGTCTTCATCTAGTAAATGAAAATCGCTTTATTTCGCCAAGACAGTGCGTTCCTCGCTATTACATGCATTTGAATGGAGTTCTCACCTGAAACAAATTATAGATTTTCATTTTGTGAACAACTTGAAAATCTTAGCTCAAACAGCTGCAAAACCTATTTCCCCAGCACAGAAATGCTGAATTCTATAAGGCAAAGCCTTAAATATCTGTGTCCGAGTCTTCTATCAAAAGCTACAGCTGTCTTTATGAAGTTAATGAAAATCGCTTTATTTCGCTAAGACAGTGCGTTCCTCGCTATTACATGCATTTGAATGGAGTTCTCGCCTGAAACAAATTATAGGTTTTCATTTTGTGAATAACTTGAAAATCTTAGCTCAAACACCTGCAAAACCTATATCCCCAGCACAGAAATGCTGAATTCTATAAGGCAAAGCCTTAAATATCTGTGTCCGAGTCTTCTATCAAAAGCTACAGCTGTCTTTATGAAGTTAATGAAAATCGCTTTATTTCGCCAAGACAGTGCGTTCCTCGCTATTACATGCATTTGAATGGAGTTCCGCCTGAAACAAAGTATAGGTTTTCATTTTGTGAATAACTTGAAAATCTTAGCTCAAACATCTGCAAAACCTATTTCCCCAGCACAGAAATGCTGAATTCTATAAGGCAAAGCCTTAAATATCTGTGTCCGAGTCTTCTATCAAAAGCTACAGCTGTCTTTATGAAGTTAATGAAAAGAGCTTTATTTCGCCAAGACAGTGCGTTCCTCGCTATTACATGCATTTGAATGGAGTTCTGCCTGAAACAAAGTATAGGTTTTCATTTTGTGAATAACTTGAAAATCTTAGCTCAAACACCTGCAAAACCTATTTCCCCAGCACAGAAATGCTGAATTCTATAAGGCAAAGCCTTAAATATCTGTGTCCGAGTCTTCTATCAAAAGCTACAGCTGTCTTTATGAAGTTAATGAAAATCGCTTTATTTCGCCAAGACAGTGCGTTCCTCGCTATTACATGCATTTGAATGGAGTTCTGCCTGAAACAAAGTATAGGTTTTCATTTTGTGAATAACTTGAAAATCTTAGCTCAAACAGCTGCAAAACCTATTTCCCCAGCACAGAAATGCTGAATTCTATAAGGCAAAGCCTTAAATATCTGTGTCCGAGTCTTCTATCAAAAGCTACAGCTGTCTTTATGAAGTTAATGAAAATCGCTTTATTTCGCCAAGACAGTGCGTTCCTCGCTATTACATGCATTTGAATGGAGTTCTGCCTGAAACAAAGTATAGGTTTTCATTTTGTGAATAACTTGAAAATTTTAGCTCAAGCACCTGCAAAACCTATTTCCCCAGCACAGAAATGCTGAATTCTATAAGGCAAAGCCTTAAATATCTGTGTCCGAGTCTTCTATCAAAAGTTACAGCTGTCTTCATCTAGTAAATGAAAATCGCTTTATTTCGCCTCGCTATTACATGCATTTGAATGGAGTTCTCGCCTGAAACAAAGTATAGGTTTTCATTTTGTGAATAACTTGAAATTCTTAGCTCAAACAGCTGCAAAACCTATTTCCCCAGCACAGAAATGCTGAATTCTATAAGGCAAAGCCTTAAATATCTGTGTCCGAGTCTTCTATCAAAAGCTACAGCTGTCTTTATGAAGTTAATGAAAATCGCTTTATTTCGCCAAGACAGTGCGTTCCTCGCTATTACATGCATTTGAATGGAGTTCTGCCTGAAACAAAGTATAGGTTTTCATTTTGTGAATAACTTGAAAATCTTAGCTCAAACACCTGCAAAACCTATTTCCCCAGCACAGAAATGCTGAATTCTATAAGGCAAAGCCTTAAATATCTGTGTCCGAGTCTTCTATCAAAAGCTACAGCTGTCTTTATGAAGTTAATGAAAAGAGCTTTATTTCGCCAAGACAGTGCGTTTGTCGCTATTACATGCATTTGAATGGAGTTCTGCCTGAAACAAAGTATAGGTTTTCATTTTGTGAATAACTTGAAAATCTTAGCTCAAACAGCTGCAAAACCTATTTCCCCAGCACAGAAATGCTGAATTCTATAAGGCAAAGCCTTAAATATCTGTGTCCGAGTCTTCTATCAAAAGTTACAGCTGTCTTCATCTAGTAAATGAAAATCGCTTTATTTCGCCAAGACAGTGCGTTCCTCGCTATTACATGCATTTGAATGGAGTTCTCGCCTGAAACAAAGTATAGGTTTTCATTTTGTGAATAACTTGAAATTCTTAGCTCAAACAGCTGCAAAACCTATTTCCCCAGCACAGAAATGCTGAATTCTATAAGGCAAAGCCTTAAATATCTGTGTCCGAGTCTTCTATCAAAAGCTACAGCTGTCTTTATGAAGTTAATGAAAAGAGCTTTATTTCGCCAAGACAGTGCGTTCCTCGCTATTACATGCATTTGAATGGAGTTCTCGCCTGAAACAAATTATAGGTTTTCATTTTGTGAATAACTTGAAAATCTTAGCTCAAACACCTGCAAAACCTATATCCCCAGCACAGAAATGCTGAATTCTATAAGGCAAAGCCTTAAATATCTGTGTCCGAGTCTTCTATCAAAAGCTACAGCTGTCTTTATGAAGTTAATGAAAATCGCTTTATTTCGCCAAGACAGTGCGTTCCTCGCTATTACATGCATTTGAATGGAGTTCTGCCTGAAACAAAGTATAGGTTTTCATTTTGTGAATAACTTGAAAATTTTAGCTCAAGCACCTGCAAAACCTATTTCCCCAGCACAGAAATGCTGAATTCTATAAGGCAAAGCCTTAAATATCTGTGTCCGAGTCTTCTATCAAAAGCTACAGCTGTCTTTATGAAGTTAATGAAAATCGCTTTATTTCGCCAAGACAGTGCGTTCCTAGCTATTACATGCATTTGAATGGAGTTCTGCCTGAAACAAAGTATAGGTTTTCATTTTGTGAATAACTTGAAAATCTTAGCTCAAACACCTGCAAAACCTTTTTCCCCAGCACAGAAATGCTGAATTCTATAAGGCAAAGCCTTAAATATCTGTGTCCGAGTCTTCTATCAAAAGTTACAGCTGTCTTCATCTAGTAAATGAAAATCGCTTTATTTCGCCTCGCTATTACATGCATTTGAATGGAGTTCTCGCCTGAAACAAAGTATAGGTTTTCATTTTGTGAATAACTTGAAATTCTTAGCTCAAACAGCTGCAAAACCTATTTCCCCAGCACAGAAATGCTGAATTCTATAAGGCAAAGCCTTAAATATCTGTGTCCGAGTCTTCTATCAAAAGCTACAGCTGTCTTTATGAAGTTAATGAAAATCGCTTTATTTCGCCAAGACAGTGCGTTCCTCGCTATTACATGCATTTGAATGGAGTTCTGCCTGAAACAAAGTATAGGTTTTCATTTTGTGAATAACTTGAAAATCTTAGCTCAAACACCTGCAAAACCTATTTCCCCAGCACAGAAATGCTGAATTCTATAAGGCAAAGCCTTAAATATCTGTGTCCGAGTCTTCTATCAAAAGCTACAGCTGTCTTTATGAAGTTAATGAAAAGAGCTTTATTTCGCCAAGACAGTGCGTTTGTCGCTATTACATGCATTTGAATGGAGTTCTCGCCTGAAACAAAGTATAGGTTTTCATTTTGTGAATAACTTGAAAATTTTAGCTCAAGCACCTGCAAAACCTATTTCCCCAGCACAGAAATGCTGAATTCTATAAGGCAAAGCCTTAAATATCTGTGTCCGAGTCTTCTATCAAAAGTTACAGCTGTCTTTATCTAGTAAATGAAAATCGCTTTATTTCAGAACTCCATTCAAACGCTATTACATGCATTTGAATGGAGTTCTGCCTGAAACAAATTATAGGTTTTCATTTTGTGAATAACTTGAAAATCTTAGCTCAAACACCTGCAAAACCTATTTCCCCAGCACAGAAATGCTGAATTCTATAAGGCAAAGCCTTAAATATCTGTGTCCGAGTCTTCTATCAAAAGTTACAGCTGTCTTCATCTAGTAAATGAAAATCGCTTTATTTCGCCAAGACAGTGCGTTCCTCGCTATTACATGCATTTGAATGGAGTTCTCGCCTGAAACAAAGTATAGGTTTTCATTTTGTGAATAACTTGAAATTCTTAGCTCAAACAGCTGCAAAACCTATTTCCCCAGCACAGAAATGCTGAATTCTATAAGGCAAAGCCTTAAATATCTGTGTCCGAGTCTTCTATCAAAAGCTACAGCTGTCTTTATGAAGTTAATGAAAAGAGCTTTATTTCGCCAAGACAGTGCGTTCCTCGCTATTACATGCATTTGAATGGAGTTCTGCCTGAAACAAAGTATAGGTTTTCATTTTGTGAATAACTTGAAAATCTTAGCTCAAACATCTGCAAAACCTATTTCCCCAGCACAGAAATGCTGAATTCTATAAGGCAAAGCCTTAAATATCTGTGTCCGAGTCTTCTATCAAAAGCTACAGCTGTCTTTATGAAGTTAATGAAAAGAGCTTTATTTCGCCAAGACAGTGCGTTCCTCGCTATTACATGCATTTGAATGGAGTTCTGCCTGAAACAAAGTATAGGTTTTCATTTTGTGAATAACTTGAAAATCTTAGCTCAAACAGCTGCAAAACCTATTTCCCCAGCACAGAAATGCTGAATTCTATAAGGCAAAGCCTTAAATATCTGTGTCCGAGTCTTCTATCAAAAGCTACAGCTGTCTTTATGAAGTTAATGAAAATCGCTTTATTTCGCCAAGACAGTGCGTTCCTCGCTATTACATGCATTTGAATGGAGTTCTGCCTGAAACAAAGTATAGGTTTTCATTTTGTGAATAACTTGAAAATTTTAGCTCAAGCACCTGCAAAACCTATTTCCCCAGCACAGAAATGCTGAATTCTATAAGGCAAAGCCTTAAATATCTGTGTCCGAGTCTTCTATCAAAAGCTACAGCTGTCTTTATGAAGTTAATGAAACGAGCTTTATTTCGCCTTTGTTTCTTAGCTCAAACAGCTGCAAAACCTATTTCCCCAGCACAGAAATGCTGAATTCTATAAGGCAAAGCCTTAAATATCTGTGTCCGAGTCTTCTATCAAAAGTTACAGCTGTCTTTATCTAGTAAATGAAAATCGCTTTATTTCAGAACTCCATTCAAACGCTATTACATGCATTTGAATGGAGTTCTGCCTGAAAGAAAGTATAGGTTTTCATTTTGTGAATAACTTGAAAATCTTAGCTCAAACAGCTGCAAAACCTATTTCCCCAGCACAGAAATGCTGAATTCTATAAGGCAAAGCCTTAAATATCTGTGTCCGAGTCTTCTATCAAAAGTTACAGCTGTCTTCATCTAGTAAATGAAAATCGCTTTATTTCGCCAAGACAGTGCGTTCCTCGCTATTACATGCATTTGAATGGAGTTCTCGCCTGAAACAAAGTATAGGTTTTCATTTTGTGAATAACTTGAAATTCTTAGCTCAAACAGCTGCAAAACCTATTTCCCCAGCACAGAAATGCTGAATTCTATAAGGCAAAGCCTTAAATATCTGTGTCCGAGTCTTCTATCAAAAGTTACAGCTGTCTTCATCTAGTAAATGAAAATCGCTTTATTTCGCCAAGACAGTGCGTTCCTCGCTATTACATGCATTTGAATGGAGTTCTCACCTGAAACAAATTATAGATTTTCATTTTGTGAACAACTTGAAAATCTTAGCTTAAACAGTTGCAAAACCTATTTCCCCAGCACAGAAATGCTGAATTCTATAAGGCAAAGCCTTAAATATCTGTGTCCGAGTCTTCTATCAAAAGCTACAGCTGTCTTTATGAAGTTAATGAAACGAGCTTTATTTCGCCTTTGTTTCTTAGCTCAAACAGCTGCAAAACCTATTTCCCCAGCACAGAAATGCTGAATTCTATAAGGCAAAGCCTTAAATATCTGTGTCCGAGTCTTCTATCAAAAGCTACAGCTGTCTTTATGAAGTTAATGAAAATCGCTTTATTTCGCTAAGACAGTGCGTTCCTCGCTATTACATGCATTTGAATGGAGTTCTCGCCTGAAACAAATTATAGGTTTTCATTTTGTGAATAACTTGAAAATCTTAGCTCAAACACCTGCAAAACCTATATCCCCAGCACAGAAATGCTGAATTCTATAAGGCAAAGCCTTAAATATCTGTGTCCGAGTCTTCTATCAAAAGCTACAGCTGTCTTTATGAAGTTAATGAAAATCGCTTTATTTCGCCAAGACAGTGCGTTCCTCGCTATTACATGCATTTGAATGGAGTTCCGCCTGAAACAAAGTATAGGTTTTCATTTTGTGAATAACTTGAAAATCTTAGCTCAAACATCTGCAAAACCTATTTCCCCAGCACAGAAATGCTGAATTCTATAAGGCAAAGCCTTAAATATCTGTGTCCGAGTCTTCTATCAAAAGCTACAGCTGTCTTTATGAAGTTAATGAAAAGAGCTTTATTTCGCCAAGACAGTGCGTTCCTCGCTATTACATGCATTTGAATGGAGTTCTGCCTGAAACAAAGTATAGGTTTTCATTTTGTGAATAACTTGAAAATCTTAGCTCAAACACCTGCAAAACCTATTTCCCCAGCACAGAAATGCTGAATTCTATAAGGCAAAGCCTTAAATATCTGTGTCCGAGTCTTCTATCAAAAGCTACAGCTGTCTTTATGAAGTTAATGAAAATCGCTTTATTTCGCCAAGACAGTGCGTTCCTCGCTATTACATGCATTTGAATGGAGTTCTGCCTGAAACAAAGTATAGGTTTTCATTTTGTGAATAACTTGAAAATTTTAGCTCAAGCACCTGCAAAACCTATTTCCCCAGCACAGAAATGCTGAATTCTATAAGGCAAAGCCTTAAATATCTGTGTCCGAGTCTTCTATCAAAAGCTACAGCTGTCTTTATGAAGTTAATGAAAATCGCTTTATTTCGCCAAGACAGTGCGTTCCTAGCTATTACATGCATTTGAATGGAGTTCTGCCTGAAACAAAGTATAGGTTTTCATTTTGTGAATAACTTGAAAATCTTAGCTCAAACACCTGCAAAACCTTTTTCCCCAGCACAGAAATGCTGAATTCTATAAGGCAAAGCCTTAAATATCTGTGTCCGAGTCTTCTATCAAAAGTTACAGCTGTCTTCATCTAGTAAATGAAAATCGCTTTATTTCGCCTCGCTATTACATGCATTTGAATGGAGTTCTCGCCTGAAACAAAGTATAGGTTTTCATTTTGTGAATAACTTGAAATTCTTAGCTCAAACAGCTGCAAAACCTATTTCCCCAGCACAGAAATGCTGAATTCTATAAGGCAAAGCCTTAAATATCTGTGTCCGAGTCTTCTATCAAAAGCTACAGCTGTCTTTATGAAGTTAATGAAAATCGCTTTATTTCGCCAAGACAGTGCGTTCCTCGCTATTACATGCATTTGAATGGAGTTCTGCCTGAAACAAAGTATAGGTTTTCATTTTGTGAATAACTTGAAAATCTTAGCTCAAACACCTGCAAAACCTATTTCCCCAGCACAGAAATGCTGAATTCTATAAGGCAAAGCCTTAAATATCTGTGTCCGAGTCTTCTATCAAAAGCTACAGCTGTCTTTATGAAGTTAATGAAAATCGCTTTATTTCGCCAAGACAGTGCGTTCCTCGCTATTACATGCATTTGAATGGAGTTCCGCCTGAAACAAAGTATAGGTTTTCATTTTGTGAATAACTTGAAAATCTTAGCTCAAACATCTGCAAAACCTATTTCCCCAGCACAGAAATGCTGAATTCTATAAGGCAAAGCCTTAAATATCTGTGTCCGAGTCTTCTATCAAAAGCTACAGCTGTCTTTATGAAGTTAATGAAAAGAGCTTTATTTCGCCAAGACAGTGCGTTCCTCGCTATTACATGCATTTGAATGGAGTTCTGCCTGAAACAAAGTATAGGTTTTCATTTTGTGAATAACTTGAAAATCTTAGCTCAAACACCTGCAAAACCTATTTCCCCAGCACAGAAATGCTGAATTCTATAAGGCAAAGCCTTAAATATCTGTGTCCGAGTCTTCTATCAAAAGCTACAGCTGTCTTTATGAAGTTAATGAAAATCGCTTTATTTCGCCAAGACAGTGCGTTCCTCGCTATTACATGCATTTGAATGGAGTTCTGCCTGAAACAAAGTATAGGTTTTCATTTTGTGAATAACTTGAAAATCTTAGCTCAAACAGCTGCAAAACCTATTTCCCCAGCACAGAAATGCTGAATTCTATAAGGCAAAGCCTTAAATATCTGTGTCCGAGTCTTCTATCAAAAGCTACAGCTGTCTTTATGAAGTTAATGAAAATCGCTTTATTTCGCCAAGACAGTGCGTTCCTAGCTATTACATGCATTTGAATGGAGTTCTGCCTGAAACAAAGTATAGGTTTTCATTTTGTGAATAACTTGAAAATCTTAGCTCAAACACCTGCAAAACCTTTTTCCCCAGCACAGAAATGCTGAATTCTATAAGGCAAAGCCTTAAATATCTGTGTCCGAGTCTTCTATCAAAAGTTACAGCTGTCTTCATCTAGTAAATGAAAATCGCTTTATTTCGCCTCGCTATTACATGCATTTGAATGGAGTTCTCGCCTGAAACAAAGTATAGGTTTTCATTTTGTGAATAACTTGAAATTCTTAGCTCAAACAGCTGCAAAACCTATTTCCCCAGCACAGAAATGCTGAATTCTATAAGGCAAAGCCTTAAATATCTGTGTCCGAGTCTTCTATCAAAAGCTACAGCTGTCTTTATGAAGTTAATGAAAATCGCTTTATTTCGCCAAGACAGTGCGTTCCTCGCTATTACATGCATTTGAATGGAGTTCTGCCTGAAACAAAGTATAGGTTTTCATTTTGTGAATAACTTGAAAATCTTAGCTCAAACACCTGCAAAACCTATTTCCCCAGCACAGAAATGCTGAATTCTATAAGGCAAAGCCTTAAATATCTGTGTCCGAGTCTTCTATCAAAAGCTACAGCTGTCTTTATGAAGTTAATGAAAAGAGCTTTATTTCGCCAAGACAGTGCGTTTGTCGCTATTACATGCATTTGAATGGAGTTCTGCCTGAAACAAAGTATAGGTTTTCATTTTGTGAATAACTTGAAAATCTTAGCTCAAACAGCTGCAAAACCTATTTCCCCAGCACAGAAATGCTGAATTCTATAAGGCAAAGCCTTAAATATCTGTGTCCGAGTCTTCTATCAAAAGTTACAGCTGTCTTCATCTAGTAAATGAAAATCGCTTTATTTCGCCAAGACAGTGCGTTCCTCGCTATTACATGCATTTGAATGGAGTTCTCGCCTGAAACAAAGTATAGGTTTTCATTTTGTGAATAACTTGAAATTCTTAGCTCAAACAGCTGCAAAACCTATTTCCCCAGCACAGAAATGCTGAATTCTATAAGGCAAAGCCTTAAATATCTGTGTCCGAGTCTTCTATCAAAAGCTACAGCTGTCTTTATGAAGTTAATGAAAAGAGCTTTATTTCGCCAAGACAGTGCGTTTCTCGCTATTACATGCATTTGAATGGAGTTCTCGCCTGAAACAAAGTATAGGTTTTCATTTTGTGAATAACTTGAAAATCTTAGCTCAAACACCTGCAAAACCTATATCCCCAGCACAGAAATGCTGAATTCTATAAGGCAAAGCCTTAAATATCTGTGTCCGAGTCTTCTATCAAAAGCTACAGCTGTCTTTATGAAGTTAATGAAAAGAGCTTTATTTCGCCAAGACAGTGCGTTCCTCGCTATTACATGCATTTGAATGGAGTTCTGCCTGAAACAAAGTACAGGTTTTCATTTTGTGAATAACTTGAAAATTTTAGCTCAAGCACCTGCAAAACCTATTTCCCCAGCACAGAAATGCTGAATTCTATAAGGCAAAGCCTTAAATATCTGTGTCCAGTCTTCTATCAAAAGCTACAGATGTCTTTATGAAGTTAATGAAACGAGCTTTATTTCGCCAAGACAGTGCGTTCCTCGCTATTACACGCATTTGAATGGAGTTCACACCTGAAACAAATTATAGATTTTCATTTTGTGAACAACTTGAAAATCTTAGCTTAAACAGTTGCAAAACCTATTTCCCCAGCACAGAAATGCTGAATTCTATAAGGCAAAGCCTTAAATATCTGTGTCCGAGTCTTCTATCAAAAGCTACAGCTGTCTTTATGAAGTTAATGAAACGAGCTTTATTTCGCCTTTGTTTCTTAGCTCAAACAGCTGCAAAACCTATTTCCCCAGCACAGAAATGCTGAATTCTATAAGGCAAAGCCTTAAATATCTGTGTCCGAGTCTTCTATCAAAAGCTACAGCTGTCTTTATGAAGTTAATGAAAAGAGCTTTATTTCGCCAACACAGTGCGTTTGTCGCTATTACATGCATTTGAATGGAGTTCTCGCCTGAAACAAAGTATAGGTTTTCATTTTGTGAATAACTTGAAAATTTTAGCTCAAGCACCTGCAAAACCTATTTCCCCAGCACAGAAATGCTGAATTCTATAAGGCAAAGCCTTAAATATCTGTGTCCGAGTCTTCTATCAAAAGTTACAGCTGTCTTTATCTAGTAAATGAAAATCGCTTTATTTCAGAACTCCATTCAAACGCTATTACATGCATTTGAATGGAGTTCTGCCTGAAACAAAGTATAGGTTTTCATTTTGTGAATAACTTGAAAATCTTAGCTCAAACAGCTGCAAAACCTATTTCCCCAGCACAGAAATGCTGAATTCTATAAGGCAAAGCCTTAAATATCTGTGTCCGAGTCTTCTATCAAAAGTTACAGCTGTCTTCATCTAGTAAATGAAAATCGCTTTATTTCGCCAAGACAGTGCGTTCCTCGCTATTACATGCATTTGAATGGAGTTCTCGCCTGAAACAAAGTATAGGTTTTCATTTTGTGAATAACTTGAAATTCTTAGCTCAAACAGCTGCAAAACCTATTTCCCCAGCACAGAAATGCTGAATTCTATAAGGCAAAGCCTTAAATATCTGTGTCCGAGTCTTCTATCAAAAGCTACAGCTGTCTTTATGAAGTTAATGAAAAGAGCTTTATTTCGCCAAGACAGTGCGTTCCTCGCTATTACATGCATTTGAATGGAGTTCTCGCCTGAAACAAATTATAGGTTTTCATTTTGTGAATAACTTGAAAATCTTAGCTCAAACACCTGCAAAACCTATATCCCCAGCACAGAAATGCTGAATTCTATAAGGCAAAGCCTTAAATATCTGTGTCCGAGTCTTCTATCAAAAGCTACAGCTGTCTTTATGAAGTTAATGAAAAGAGCTTTATTTCGCCAAGACAGTGCGTTCCTCGCTATTACATGCATTTGAATGGAGTTCTGCCTGAAACAAAGTATAGGTTTTCATTTTGTGAATAACTTGAAAATCTTAGCTCAAACATCTGCAAAACCTATTTCCCCAGCACAGAAATGCTGAATTCTATAAGGCAAAGCCTTAAATATCTGTGTCCAAGTCTTCTATCAAAAGCTACAGCTGTCTTTATGAAGTTAATGAAAATCGCTTTATTTCGCCAAGACAGTGCGTTCCTTGCTATTACATGCATTTGAATGGAGTTCTGCCTGAAACAAAGTATAGGTTTTCATTTTGTGAATAACTTGAAAATCTTAGCTCAAACAGCTGCAAAACCTATTTCCCCAGCACAGAAATGCTGAATTCTATAAGGCAAAGCCTTAAATATCTGTGTCCGAGTCTTCTATCAAAAGCTACAGCTGTCTTTATGAAGTTAATGAAAATCGCTTTATTTCGCCAAGACAGTGCGTTCCTCGCTATTACATGCATTTGAATGGAGTTCTGCCTGAAACAAAGTATAGGTTTTCATTTTGTGAATAACTTGAAAATTTTAGCTCAAGCACCTGCAAAACCTATTTCCCCAGCACAGAAATGCTGAATTCTATAAGGCAAAGCCTTAAATATCTGTGTCCAGTCTTCTATCAAAAGCTACAGATGTCTTTATGAAGTTAATGAAACGAGCTTTATTTCGCCAAGACAGTGCGTTCCTCGCTATTACATGCATTTGAATGGAGTTCTCACCTGAAACAAATTATAGATTTTCATTTTGTGAACAACTTGAAAATCTTAGCTTAAACAGTTGCAAAACCTATTTCCCCAGCACAGAAATGCTGAATTCTATAAGGCAAAGCCTTAAATATCTGTGTCCGAGTCTTCTATCAAAAGTTACAGCTGTCTTTATGAAGTTAATGAAAAGAGCTTTATTTCGCCAAGACAGTGCGTTCCTCGCTATTACATGCATTCGAATGGAGTTCTGCCTGAAACAAAGTATAGGTTTTCATTTTGTGAATAACTTGAAAATTTTAGCTCAAGCACCTGCAAAACCTATTTCCCCAGCACAGAAATGCTGAATTCTATAAGGCAAAGCCTTAAATATCTGTGTCCGAGTCTTCTATCAAAAGTTACAGCTGTCTTCCTCTAGTAAATGAAAATCGCTTTATTTCGCCAAGACAGTGCGTTCCTCGCTATTACATGCATTTGAATGGAGTTCTCACCTGAAACAAATTATAGATTTTCATTTTGTGAACAACTTGAAAATCTTAGCTTAAACAGTTGCAAAACCTATTTCCCCAGCACAGAAATGCTGAATTCTATAAGGCAAAGCCTTAAATATCTGTGTCCGAGTCTTCTATCAAAAGCTACAGCTGTCTTTATGAAGTTAATGAAACGAGCTTTATTTCGCCTTTGTTTCTTAGCTCAAACAGCTGCAAAACCTATTTCCCCAGCACAGAAATGCTGAATTCTATAAGGCAAAGCCTTAAATATCTGTGTCCGAGTCTTCTATCAAAAGCTACAGCTGTCTTTATGAAGTTAATGAAAATCGCTTTATTTCGCCAAGACAGTGCGTTCCTCGCTATTACATGCATTCGAATGGAGTTCTGCCTGAAACAAAGTATAGGTTTTCATTTTGTGAATAACTTGAAAATTTTAGCTCAAGCACCTGCAAAACCTATTTCCCCAGCACAGAAATGCTGAATTCTATAAGGCAAAGCCTTAAATATCTGTGTCCGAGTCTTCTATCAAAAGTTACAGCTGTCTTCCTCTAGTAAATGAAAATCGCTTTATTTCGCCAAGACAGTGCGTTCCTCGCTATTACATGCATTTGAATGGAGTTCTCACCTGAAACAAATTATAGATTTTCATTTTGTGAACAACTTGAAAATCTTAGCTTAAACAGTTGCAAAACCTATTTCCCCAGCACAGAAATGCTGAATTCTATAAGGCAAAGCCTTAAATATCTGTGTCCGAGTCTTCTATCAAAAGTTACAGCTGTCTTCCTCTAGTAAATGAAAATCGCTTTATTTCGCCAAGACAGTGCGTTCCTCGCAATTACATGCATTTGAATGGAGTTCTGCCTGAAACAAATTATAGGTTTTCATTTTGTGAATAACTTGAAAATCTTAGCTCAAACACCTGCAAAACCTATTTCCCCAGCACAGAAATGCTGAATTCTATAAGGCAAAGCCTTAAATATCTGTGTCCGAGTCTTCTATCAAAAGTTACAGCTGTCTTCATCTAGTAAATGAAAATCGCTTTATTTCGCCAAGACAGTGCGTTCCTCGCTATTACATGCATTTGAATGGAGTTCTCGCCTGAAACAAAGTATCGGTTTTCATTTTGTTAATAACTTGAAAATCTTAGCTCAAACAGCTGCAAAACCTATTTCCCCAGCACAGAAATGCTGAATTCTATAAGGCAAAGCCTTAAATATCTCTGTCCGAGTCTTCTATCAAAAGCTACAGCTGTCTTTATGAAGTTAATGAAAATCGCTTGATTTCGCCAAGACAGTGCGTTTGTCGCTATTACATGCATTTGAATGGAGATCTCGCCTGAAACAAAGTATAGGTTTTCATTTTGTGAATAACTTGAAAATCTTAGCTCAAACAGCTGCAAAACCTATTTCCCCAGCACAGAAATGCTGAATTCTATAAGGCAAAGCCTTAAATATCTGTGTCCGAGTCTTCTATCAAAAGTTACAGCTGTCTTCATCTAGTAAATGAAAATCGCTTTATTTCGCCAAGACAGTGCGTTTGTCGCTATTACATGCATTTGAATGGAGTTCTGCCTGAAACAAAGTATAAGTTTTCATTTTGTGAATAACTTGAAAATCTTAGCTCAAACAGCTGCAAAACCTATTTCCCCAGCACAGAAATGATGAATTCTATAAGGCAAAGCCTTAAATATCTGTGTCCGAGTCTTCTATCAAAAGTTACAGCTGTCTTCATCTAGTAAATGAAAATCGCTTTATTTCGCCAAGACAGTGCGTTCCTCGCTATTACATGCATTTGAATGGAGTTCTCGCCTGAAACAAAGTATAGGTTTTCATTTTGTGAATAACTTGAAAATCTTAGCTCAAACACCTGCAAAACCTATTTCCCCAGCACAGAAATGATGAATTCTATAAGGCAAAGCCTTAAATATCTGTGTCCGAGTCTTCTATCAAAAGTTACAGCTGTCTTCATCTAGTAAATGAAAATCGCTTTATTTCGCCAAGACAGTGCGTTCCTCGCTATTACATGCATTTGAATGGAGTTCTCGCCTGAAACAAAGTATAGGTTTTCATTTTGTGAATAACTTGAAAATCTTAGCTCAAACAGCTGCAAAACCTATTTCCCCAGCACAGAAATGCTGAATTCTATAAGGCAAAGCCTTAAATATCTGTGTCCCCGTCTTCTATCAAAAGTTACAGCTGTCTTCATCTAGTAAATGAAAATCGCTTTATTTCGCCAAGACAGTGCGTTCCTCGCTATTACATGCATTTGAATGGAGTTCTCGCCTGAAACAAAGTATAGGTTTTCATTTTGTGAATAATTTGAAAATCTTAGCTCAAACACCTGCAAAACCTATTTCCCCAGCACAGAAATGCTGAATTCTATAAGGCAAAGCCTTAAATATCTGTGTCCCAGTCTTCTATCAAAAGTTACAGCTGTCTTCATCTAGTAAATGAAAATCGCTTTATTTCGCCAAGACAGTGCGTTCCTCGCTATTACATGCATTTGAATGGAGTTCTCGCCTGAAACAAAGTATAGGTTTTCATTTGGGGAATAACTTGAAAATCTTAGCTCAAACAGCTGCAAAACCTATTTCCCCAGCACAGAAATGCTGAATTCTATAAGGCAAAGCCTTAAATATCTGTGTCCGAGTCTTCTATCAAAAGTTACAGCTGTCTTCATCTAGTAAATGAAAATCGCTTTATTTCGCCAAGACAGTGCGTTCCTCGCTATTACATGCATTTGAATGGAGTTCTCGCCTGAAACAAAGTATAGGTTTTCATTTTGTGAATAACTTGAAAATCTTAGCTCAAACACCTGCAAAACCTATTTCCCCAGCACAGAAATGATGAATTCTATAAGGCAAAGCCTTAAATATCTGTGTCCGAGTCTTCTATCAAAAGTTACAGCTGTATTCATCTAGTAAATGAAAATCGCTTTATTTCGCCAAGACAGTGCGTTCCTCGCTATTACATGCATTTGAATGGAGTTCTCGCCTGAAACAAAGTATAGGTTTTCATTTGGGGAATAACTTGAAAATCTTAGCTCAAACACCTGCAAAACCTATTTCCCCAGCACAGAAATGCTGAATTCTATAAGGCAAAGCCTTAAATATCTGTGTCCGACTCTTCTATCAAAAGTTACAGCTGTCTTCATCTAGTAAATGAAAATCGCTTTATTTCGCCAAGACAGTGCGTTCCTCGCTATTACATGCATTTGAATGGAGTTCTCGCCTGAAACAAAGTATAGGTTTTCATTTGGGGAATAACTTGAAAATCTTAGCTCAAACATCTGCAAAACCTATTTCCCCAGCACAGAAATGCTGAATTCTATAAGGCAAAGCCTTAAATATCTGTGTCCGAGTCTTCTATCAAAAGTTAAAGCTGTCTTCATCTAGTAAATGAAAATCGCTTTATTTCGCCAAGACAGTGCGTTCCTCGCTATTACATGCATTTGAATGGAGTTCTCGCCTGAAACAAAGTATAGGTTTTCGTTTTGTGAATAACCTGAAAATCTTAGCTCAAACATCTGCAAAAGCTATTTCCCCAGCACAGAAATGCTGAATTCTATAAGGCAAAGCCTTAAATATCTGTGTCCGAGTCTTCTATCAAAAGTTACAGCTGTCTTCATCTAGTAAATGAAAATCGCTTTATTTCGCCAAGACAGTGCGTTTGTCGCTATTACATGCATTTGAATGGAGTTCTCGCCTGAAACAAATTATAGGTTTTCATTTTGTGAATAACTTGAAAATCTTAGCTCAAACAGCTGCAAAACCTATTTCCCCAGCACAGAAATGCTGAATTCTATAAGGCAAAGCCTTAAATATCTGTGTCCGAGTCTTCTATCAAAAGTTACAGCTGTCTTTATGAAGTTAATGAAAATCGCTTTATTTCGCCAAGACACTGCGTTTGTCGCTATTACATGCATTTGAATGGAGTTCTCGCCTGAAACAAATTATAGGTTTTCATTTTGTGAATAACTTGAAAATCTTAGCTCAAACACCTGCAAAACCTATTTCCCCAGCACAGAAATGCTGAATTCTATAAGGCAAAGCCTTAAATATCTGTGTCCGAGTCTTTTATCAAAAGTTACAGCTGTCTTCATCTAGTAAATGAAAATCGCTTTATTTCGCCAAGACAGTGCGTTCCTCGCTATTACATGCATTTGAATGGAGTTCTCGCCTGAAACAAAGTATAGGTTTTCATTTTGTGAATAACTTGAAAATCTTAGCTCAAACAGCTGCAAAACCTATTTCCCCAGCACAGAAATGCTGAATTCTATAAGGCAAAGCCTTAAATATCTGTGTCCGAGTCTTCTATCAAAAGCTACAGCTGTCTTTATGAAGTTAATGAAAAGAGCTTTATTTCGCCAAGACAGTGCGTTCCTCGCTATTACATGCATTTGAATGGAGTTCTCGCCTGAAACAAATTATAGGTTTTCATTTTGTGAATAACTTGAAAATCTTAGCTCAAACAGCTGCAAAACCTATTTCCCCAGCACAGAAATGCTGAATTCTATAAGGCAAAGCCTTAAATATCTGTGTCCCAGTCTTCTATCAAAAGTTACAGCTGTCTTTATGAAGTTAATGAAAAGAGCTTTATTTCGCCAAGACAGTGCGTTTGTCGCTATTACATGCATTTGAATGGAGTTCTCGCCTGAAACAAATTATAGGTTTTCATTTTGTGAATAACTTGAAAATCTTAGCTCAAACACCTGCAAAACCTATTTCCCCAGCACAGAAATGCTGAATTCTATAAGGCAAAGCCTTAAATATCTGTGTCCGAGTCTTCTATCAAAAGTTACAGCTGTCTTCATCTAGTAAATGAAAATCGCTTTATTTCGCCAAGACAGTGCGTTCCTCGCTATTACATGCATTCGAATGGAGTTCTCGCCTGAAACAAAGTATAGGTTTTCATTTGGGGAATAACTTGAAAATCTTAGCTCAAACAGCTGCAAAACCTATTTCCCCAGCACAGAAATGCTGAATTCTATAAGGCAAAGCCTTAAATATCTGTGTCCGAGTCTTCTATCAAAAGCTACAGCTGTCTTTATGAAGTTAATGAAAAGAGCTTTATTTCGCCAAGACAGTGCGTTCCTCGCTATTACATGCATTTGAATGGAGTTCTCGCCTGAAACAAATTATAGGTTTTCATTTTGTGAATAACTTGAAAATCTTAGCTCAAACAGCTGCAAAACCTATTTCCCCAGCACAGAAATGCTGAATTCTATAAGGCAAAGCCTTAAATATCTGTGTCCCAGTCTTCTATCAAAAGTTACAGCTGTCTTTATGAAGTTAATGAAAAGAGCTTTATTTCGCCAAGACAGTGCGTTTGTCGCTATTACATGCATTTGAATGGAGTTCTCGCCTGAAACAAATTATAGGTTTTCATTTTGTGAATAACTTGAAAATCTTAGCTCAAACACCTGCAAAACCTATTTCCCCAGCACAGAAATGCTGAATTCTATAAGGCAAAGCCTTAAATATCTGTGTCCGAGTCTTCTATCAAAAGTTACAGCTGTCTTCATCTAGTAAATGAAAATCGCTTTATTTCGCCAAGACAGTGCGTTCCTCGCTATTACATGCATTCGAATGGAGTTCTCGCCTGAAACAAAGTATAGGTTTTCATTTGGGGAATAACTTGAAAATCTTAGCTCAAACAGCTGCAAAACCTATTTCCCCAGCACAGAAATGCTGAATTCTATAAGGCAAAGCCTTAAATATCTGTGTCCGAGTCTTCTATCAAAAGCTACAGCTGTCTTTATGAAGTTAATGAAAAGAGCTTTATTTCGCCAAGACAGTGCGTTCCTCGCTATTACATGCATTTGAATGGAGTTCTCGCCTGAAACAAATTATAGGTTTTCATTTTGTGAATAACTTGAAAATCTTAGCTCAAACAGCTGCAAAACCTATTTCCCCAGCACAGAAATGCTGAATTCTATAAGGCAAAGCCTTAAATATCTGTGTCCCAGTCTTCTATCAAAAGTTACAGCTGTCTTTATGAAGTTAATGAAAAGAGCTTTATTTCGCCAAGACAGTGCGTTTGTCGCTATTACATGCATTTGAATGGAGTTCTCGCCTGAAACAAATTATAGGTTTTCATTTTGTGAATAACTTGAAAATCTTAGCTCAAACACCTGCAAAACCTATTTCCCCAGCACAGAAATGCTGAATTCTATAAGGCAAAGCCTTAAATATCTGTGTCCGAGTCTTCTATCAAAAGTTACAGCTGTCTTCATCTAGTAAATGAAAATCGCTTTATTTCGCCAAGACAGTGCGTTCCTCGCTATTACATGCATTTGAATGGAGTTCTCGCCTGAAACAAAGTATAGGTTTTCATTTGGGGAATAACTTGAAAATCTTAGCTCAAACACCTGCAAAACCTATTTCCCCAGCACAGAAATGCTGAATTCTATAAGGCAAAGCCTTAAATATCTGTGTCCGAGTCTTCTATCAAAAGTTACAGCTGTCTTCATCTAGTAAATGAAAATCGCTTTATTTCGCCAAGACAGTGCGTTCCTCGCTATTACATGCATTTGAATGGAGTTCTCGCCTGAAACAAAGTATAGGTTTTCATTTTGTGAATAACTTGAAATTCTTAGCTCAAACAGCTGCAAAACCTATTTCCCCAGCACAGAAATGCTGAATTCTATAAGGCAAAGCCTTAAATATCTGTGTCCGAGTCTTCTATCAAAAGCTACAGCTGTCTTTATGAAGTTAATGAAAAGAGCTTTATTTCGCCAAGACAGTGCGTTCCTCGCTATTACATGCATTTGAATGGAGTTCTCGCCTGAAACAAATTATAGGTTTTCATTTTGTGAATAACTTGAAAATCTTAGCTCAAACACCTGCAAAACCTATATCCCCAGCACAGAAATGCTGAATTCTATAAGGCAAAGCCTTAAATATCTGTGTCCGAGTCTTCTATCAAAAGCTACAGCTGTCTTTATGAAGTTAATGAAAAGAGCTTTATTTCGCCAAGACAGTGCGTTCCTCGCTATTACATGCATTTGAATGGAGTTCTGCCTGAAACAAAGTATAGGTTTTCATTTTGTGAATAACTTGAAAATCTTAGCTCAAACATCTGCAAAACCTATTTCCCCAGCACAGAAATGCTGAATTCTATAAGGCAAAGCCTTAAATATCTGTGTCCAAGTCTTCTATCAAAAGCTACAGCTGTCTTTATGAAGTTAATGAAAATCGCTTTATTTCGCCAAGACAGTGCGTTCCTTGCTATTACATGCATTTGAATGGAGTTCTGCCTGAAACAAAGTATAGGTTTTCATTTTGTGAATAACTTGAAAATCTTAGCTCAAACAGCTGCAAAACCTATTTCCCCAGCACAGAAATGCTGAATTCTATAAGGCAAAGCCTTAAATATCTGTGTCCGAGTCTTCTATCAAAAGCTACAGCTGTCTTTATGAAGTTAATGAAAAGAGCTTTATTTCGCCAAGACAGTGCGTTCCTCGCTATTACATGCATTTGAATGGAGTTCTCGCCTGAAACAAATTATAGGTTTTCATTTTGTGAATAACTTGAAAATCTTAGCTCAAACAGCTGCAAAACCTATTTCCCCAGCACAGAAATGCTGAATTCTATAAGGCAAAGCCTTAAATATCTGTGTCCCAGTCTTCTATCAAAAGTTACAGCTGTCTTTATGAAGTTAATGAAAAGAGCTTTATTTCGCCAAGACAGTGCGTTTGTCGCTATTACATGCATTTGAATGGAGTTCTCGCCTGAAACAAATTATAGGTTTTCATTTTGTGAATAACTTGAAAATCTTAGCTCAAACACCTGCAAAACCTATTTCCCCAGCACAGAAATGCTGAATTCTATAAGGCAAAGCCTTAAATATCTGTGTCCGAGTCTTCTATCAAAAGTTACAGCTGTCTTCATCTAGTAAATGAAAATCGCTTTATTTCGCCAAGACAGTGCGTTCCTCGCTATTACATGCATTTGAATGGAGTTCTCGCCTGAAACAAAGTATAGGTTTTCATTTGGGGAATAACTTGAAAATCTTAGCTCAAACACCTGCAAAACCTATTTCCCCAGCACAGAAATGCTGAATTCTATAAGGCAAAGCCTTAAATATCTGTGTCCGAGTCTTCTATCAAAAGTTACAGCTGTCTTCATCTAGTAAATGAAAATCGCTTTATTTCGCCAAGACAGTGCGTTCCTCGCTATTACATGCATTTGAATGGAGTTCTCGCCTGAAACAAAGTATAGGTTTTCATTTGGGGAATAACTTGAAAATCTTAGCTCAAACACCTGCAAAACCTATTTCCCCAGCACAGAAATGCTGAATTCTATAAGGCAAAGCCTTAAATATCTGTGTCCGAGTCTTCTATCAAAAGTTACAGCTGTCTTCATCTAGTAAATGAAAATCGCTTTATTTCGCCAAGACAGTGCGTTCCTCGCTATTACATGCATTTGAATGGAGTTCTCGCCTGAAACAAAGTATAGGTTTTCATTTTGTGAATAACTTGAAATTCTTAGCTCAAACAGCTGCAAAACCTATTTCCCCAGCACAGAAATGCTGAATTCTATAAGGCAAAGCCTTAAATATCTGTGTCCGAGTCTTCTATCAAAAGCTACAGCTGTCTTTATGAAGTTAATGAAAAGAGCTTTATTTCGCCAAGACAGTGCGTTCCTCGCTATTACATGCATTTGAATGGAGTTCTCGCCTGAAACAAATTATAGGTTTTCATTTTGTGAATAACTTGAAAATCTTAGCTCAAACACCTGCAAAACCTATATCCCCAGCACAGAAATGCTGAATTCTATAAGGCAAAGCCTTAAATATCTGTGTCCGAGTCTTCTATCAAAAGCTACAGCTGTCTTTATGAAGTTAATGAAAAGAGCTTTATTTCGCCAAGACAGTGCGTTCCTCGCTATTACATGCATTTGAATGGAGTTCTGCCTGAAACAAAGTATAGGTTTTCATTTTGTGAATAACTTGAAAATCTTAGCTCAAACATCTGCAAAACCTATTTCCCCAGCACAGAAATGCTGAATTCTATAAGGCAAAGCCTTAAATATCTGTGTCCAAGTCTTCTATCAAAAGCTACAGCTGTCTTTATGAAGTTAATGAAAATCGCTTTATTTCGCCAAGACAGTGCGTTCCTTGCTATTACATGCATTTGAATGGAGTTCTGCCTGAAACAAAGTATAGGTTTTCATTTTGTGAATAACTTGAAAATCTTAGCTCAAACAGCTGCAAAACCTATTTCCCCAGCACAGAAATGCTGAATTCTATAAGGCAAAGCCTTAAATATCTGTGTCCGAGTCTTCTATCAAAAGCTACAGCTGTCTTTATGAAGTTAATGAAAAGAGCTTTATTTCGCCAAGACAGTGCGTTCCTCGCTATTACATGCATTTGAATGGAGTTCTCGCCTGAAACAAATTATAGGTTTTCATTTTGTGAATAACTTGAAAATCTTAGCTCAAACAGCTGCAAAACCTATTTCCCCAGCACAGAAATGCTGAATTCTATAAGGCAAAGCCTTAAATATCTGTGTCCCAGTCTTCTATCAAAAGTTACAGCTGTCTTTATGAAGTTAATGAAAAGAGCTTTATTTCGCCAAGACAGTGCGTTTGTCGCTATTACATGCATTTGAATGGAGTTCTCGCCTGAAACAAATTATAGGTTTTCATTTTGTGAATAACTTGAAAATCTTAGCTCAAACACCTGCAAAACCTATTTCCCCAGCACAGAAATGCTGAATTCTATAAGGCAAAGCCTTAAATATCTGTGTCCGAGTCTTCTATCAAAAGTTACAGCTGTCTTCATCTAGTAAATGAAAATCGCTTTATTTCGCCAAGACAGTGCGTTCCTCGCTATTACATGCATTTGAATGGAGTTCTCGCCTGAAACAAAGTATAGGTTTTCATTTGGGGAATAACTTGAAAATCTTAGCTCAAACACCTGCAAAACCTATTTCCCCAGCACAGAAATGCTGAATTCTATAAGGCAAAGCCTTAAATATCTGTGTCCGAGTCTTCTATCAAAAGTTACAGCTGTCTTCATCTAGTAAATGAAAATCGCTTTATTTCGCCAAGACAGTGCGTTCCTCGCTATTACATGCATTTGAATGGAGTTCTCGCCTGAAACAAAGTATAGGTTTTCATTTTGTGAATAACTTGAAATTCTTAGCTCAAACAGCTGCAAAACCTATTTCCCCAGCACAGAAATGCTGAATTCTATAAGGCAAAGCCTTAAATATCTGTGTCCGAGTCTTCTATCAAAAGCTACAGCTGTCTTTATGAAGTTAATGAAAAGAGCTTTATTTCGCCAAGACAGTGCGTTCCTCGCTATTACATGCATTTGAATGGAGTTCTCGCCTGAAACAAATTATAGGTTTTCATTTTGTGAATAACTTGAAAATCTTAGCTCAAACACCTGCAAAACCTATATCCCCAGCACAGAAATGCTGAATTCTATAAGGCAAAGCCTTAAATATCTGTGTCCGAGTCTTCTATCAAAAGCTACAGCTGTCTTTATGAAGTTAATGAAAAGAGCTTTATTTCGCCAAGACAGTGCGTTCCTCGCTATTACATGCATTTGAATGGAGTTCTGCCTGAAACAAAGTATAGGTTTTCATTTTGTGAATAACTTGAAAATCTTAGCTCAAACATCTGCAAAACCTATTTCCCCAGCACAGAAATGCTGAATTCTATAAGGCAAAGCCTTAAATATCTGTGTCCAAGTCTTCTATCAAAAGCTACAGCTGTCTTTATGAAGTTAATGAAAATCGCTTTATTTCGCCAAGACAGTGCGTTCCTTGCTATTACATGCATTTGAATGGAGTTCTGCCTGAAACAAAGTATAGGTTTTCATTTTGTGAATAACTTGAAAATCTTAGCTCAAACAGCTGCAAAACCTATTTCCCCAGCACAGAAATGCTGAATTCTATAAGGCAAAGCCTTAAATATCTCTGTCCGAGTCTTCTATCAAAAGCTACAGCTGTCTTTATGAAGTTAATGAAAATCGCTTTATTTCGCCAAGACAGTGCGTTCCTCGCTATTACATGCATTTGAATGGAGTTCTGCCTGAAACAAAGTATAGGTTTTCATTTTGTGAATAACTTGAAAATTTTAGCTCAAGCACCTGCAAAACCTATTTCCCCAGCACAGAAATGCTGAATTCTATAAGGCAAAGCCTTAAATATCTGTGTCCAGTCTTCTATCAAAAGCTACAGATGTCTTTATGAAGTTAATGAAACGAGCTTTATTTCGCCAAGACAGTGCGTTCCTCGCTATTACATGCATTTGAATGGAGTTCTCACCTGAAACAAATTATAGATTTTCATTTTGTGAACAACTTGAAAATCTTAGCTTAAACAGTTGCAAAACCTATTTCCCCAGCACAGAAATGCTGAATTCTATAAGGCAAAGCCTTAAATATCTGTGTCCGAGTCTTCTATCAAAAGCTACAGCTGTCTTTATGAAGTTAATGAAAATCGCTTTATTTCGCCAAGACAGTGCGTTCCTCGCTATTACATGCATTCGAATGGAGTTCTGCCTGAAACAAAGTATAGGTTTTCATTTTGTGAATAACTTGAAAATTTTAGCTCAAGCACCTGCAAAACCTATTTCCCCAGCACAGAAATGCTGAATTCTATAAGGCAAAGCCTTAAATATCTGTGTCCGAGTCTTCTATCAAAAGTTACAGCTGTCTTCCTCTAGTAAATGAAAATCGCTTTATTTCGCCAAGACAGTGCGTTCCTCGCTATTACATGCATTTGAATGGAGTTCTCACCTGAAACAAATTATAGATTTTCATTTTGTGAACAACTTGAAAATCTTAGCTTAAACAGTTGCAAAACCTATTTCCCCAGCACAGAAATGCTGAATTCTATAAGGCAAAGCCTTAAATATCTGTGTCCGAGTCTTCTATCAAAAGCTACAGCTGTCTTTATGAAGTTAATGAAACGAGCTTTATTTCGCCTTTGTTTCTTAGCTCAAACAGCTGCAAAACCTATTTCCCCAGCACAGAAATGCTGAATTCTATAAGGCAAAGCCTTAAATATCTGTGTCCGAGTCTTCTATCAAAAGCTACAGCTGTCTTTATGAAGTTAATGAAAATCGCTTTATTTCGCCAAGACAGTGCGTTCCTCGCTATTACATGCATTCGAATGGAGTTCTGCCTGAAACAAAGTATAGGTTTTCATTTTGTGAATAACTTGAAAATTTTAGCTCAAGCACCTGCAAAACCTATTTCCCCAGCACAGAAATGCTGAATTCTATAAGGCAAAGCCTTAAATATCTGTGTCCGAGTCTTCTATCAAAAGTTACAGCTGTCTTCCTCTAGTAAATGAAAATCGCTTTATTTCGCCAAGACAGTGCGTTCCTCGCTATTACATGCATTTGAATGGAGTTCTCACCTGAAACAAATTATAGATTTTCATTTTGTGAACAACTTGAAAATCTTAGCTTAAACAGTTGCAAAACCTATTTCCCCAGCACAGAAATGCTGAATTCTATAAGGCAAAGCCTTAAATATCTGTGTCCGAGTCTTCTATCAAAAGTTACAGCTGTCTTCCTCTAGTAAATGAAAATCGCTTTATTTCGCCAAGACAGTGCGTTCCTCGCAATTACATGCATTTGAATGGAGTTCTGCCTGAAACAAATTATAGGTTTTCATTTTGTGAATAACTTGAAAATCTTAGCTCAAACACCTGCAAAACCTATTTCCCCAGCACAGAAATGCTGAATTCTATAAGGCAAAGCCTTAAATATCTGTGTCCGAGTCTTCTATCAAAAGTTACAGCTGTCTTCATCTAGTAAATGAAAATCGCTTTATTTCGCCAAGACAGTGCGTTCCTCGCTATTACATGCATTTGAATGGAGTTCTCGCCTGAAACAAAGTATCGGTTTTCATTTTGTTAATAACTTGAAAATCTTAGCTCAAACAGCTGCAAAACCTATTTCCCCAGCACAGAAATGCTGAATTCTATAAGGCAAAGCCTTAAATATCTCTGTCCGAGTCTTCTATCAAAAGCTACAGCTGTCTTTATGAAGTTAATGAAAATCGCTTGATTTCGCCAAGACAGTGCGTTTGTCGCTATTACATGCATTTGAATGGAGATCTCGCCTGAAACAAAGTATAGGTTTTCATTTTGTGAATAACTTGAAAATCTTAGCTCAAACAGCTGCAAAACCTATTTCCCCAGCACAGAAATGCTGAATTCTATAAGGCAAAGCCTTAAATATCTGTGTCCGAGTCTTCTATCAAAAGTTACAGCTGTCTTCATCTAGTAAATGAAAATCGCTTTATTTCGCCAAGACAGTGCGTTTGTCGCTATTACATGCATTTGAATGGAGTTCTGCCTGAAACAAAGTATAAGTTTTCATTTTGTGAATAACTTGAAAATCTTAGCTCAAACAGCTGCAAAACCTATTTCCCCAGCACAGAAATGATGAATTCTATAAGGCAAAGCCTTAAATATCTGTGTCCGAGTCTTCTATCAAAAGTTACAGCTGTCTTCATCTAGTAAATGAAAATCGCTTTATTTCGCCAAGACAGTGCGTTCCTCGCTATTACATGCATTTGAATGGAGTTCTCGCCTGAAACAAAGTATAGGTTTTCATTTTGTGAATAACTTGAAAATCTTAGCTCAAACACCTGCAAAACCTATTTCCCCAGCACAGAAATGATGAATTCTATAAGGCAAAGCCTTAAATATCTGTGTCCGAGTCTTCTATCAAAAGTTACAGCTGTCTTCATCTAGTAAATGAAAATCGCTTTATTTCGCCAAGACAGTGCGTTCCTCGCTATTACATGCATTTGAATGGAGTTCTCGCCTGAAACAAAGTATAGGTTTTCATTTTGTGAATAACTTGAAAATCTTAGCTCAAACAGCTGCAAAACCTATTTCCCCAGCACAGAAATGCTGAATTCTATAAGGCAAAGCCTTAAATATCTGTGTCCGAGTCTTCTATCAAAAGTTACAGCTGTCTTCATCTAGTAAATGAAAATCGCTTTATTTCGCCAAGACACTGCGTTTGTCGCTATTACATGCATTTGAATGGAGTTCTCGCCTGAAACAAAGTATAGGTTTTCATTTTGTGAATAACTTGAAAATCTTAGCTCAAACACCTGCAAAACCTATTTCCCCAGCACAGAAATGCTGAATTCTATAAGGCAAAGCCTTAAATATCTGTGTCCGAGTCTTTTATCAAAAGTTACAGCTGTCTTCATCTAGTAAATGAAAATCGCTTTATTTCGCCAAGACAGTGCGTTCCTCGCTATTACATGCATTTGAATGGAGTTCTCGCCTGAAACAAAGTATAGGTTTTCATTTTGTGAATAACTTGAAAATCTTAGCTCAAACAGCTGCAAAACCTATTTCCCCAGCACAGAAATGCTGAATTCTATAAGGCAAAGCCTTAAATATCTGTGTCCGAGTCTTCTATCAAAAGCTACAGCTGTCTTTATGAAGTTAATGAAAAGAGCTTTATTTCGCCAAGACAGTGCGTTCCTCGCTATTACATGCATTTGAATGGAGTTCTCGCCTGAAACAAATTATAGGTTTTCATTTTGTGAATAACTTGAAAATCTTAGCTCAAACAGCTGCAAAACCTATTTCCCCAGCACAGAAATGCTGAATTCTATAAGGCAAAGCCTTAAATATCTGTGTCCCAGTCTTCTATCAAAAGTTACAGCTGTCTTTATGAAGTTAATGAAAAGAGCTTTATTTCGCCAAGACAGTGCGTTTGTCGCTATTACATGCATTTGAATGGAGTTCTCGCCTGAAACAAATTATAGGTTTTCATTTTGTGAATAACTTGAAAATCTTAGCTCAAACACCTGCAAAACCTATTTCCCCAGCACAGAAATGCTGAATTCTATAAGGCAAAGCCTTAAATATCTGTGTCCGAGTCTTCTATCAAAAGTTACAGCTGTCTTCATCTAGTAAATGAAAATCGCTTTATTTCGCCAAGACAGTGCGTTCCTCGCTATTACATGCATTCGAATGGAGTTCTCGCCTGAAACAAAGTATAGGTTTTCATTTGGGGAATAACTTGAAAATCTTAGCTCAAACAGCTGCAAAACCTATTTCCCCAGCACAGAAATGCTGAATTCTATAAGGCAAAGCCTTAAATATCTGTGTCCGAGTCTTCTATCAAAAGCTACAGCTGTCTTTATGAAGTTAATGAAAAGAGCTTTATTTCGCCAAGACAGTGCGTTCCTCGCTATTACATGCATTTGAATGGAGTTCTCGCCTGAAACAAATTATAGGTTTTCATTTTGTGAATAACTTGAAAATCTTAGCTCAAACAGCTGCAAAACCTATTTCCCCAGCACAGAAATGCTGAATTCTATAAGGCAAAGCCTTAAATATCTGTGTCCCAGTCTTCTATCAAAAGTTACAGCTGTCTTTATGAAGTTAATGAAAAGAGCTTTATTTCGCCAAGACAGTGCGTTTGTCGCTATTACATGCATTTGAATGGAGTTCTCGCCTGAAACAAATTATAGGTTTTCATTTTGTGAATAACTTGAAAATCTTAGCTCAAACACCTGCAAAACCTATTTCCCCAGCACAGAAATGCTGAATTCTATAAGGCAAAGCCTTAAATATCTGTGTCCGAGTCTTCTATCAAAAGTTACAGCTGTCTTCATCTAGTAAATGAAAATCGCTTTATTTCGCCAAGACAGTGCGTTCCTCGCTATTACATGCATTTGAATGGAGTTCTCGCCTGAAACAAAGTATAGGTTTTCATTTGGGGAATAACTTGAAAATCTTAGCTCAAACACCTGCAAAACCTATTTCCCCAGCACAGAAATGCTGAATTCTATAAGGCAAAGCCTTAAATATCTGTGTCCGAGTCTTCTATCAAAAGTTAAAGCTGTCTTCATCTAGTAAATGAAAATCGCTTTATTTCGCCAAGACAGTGCGTTCCTCGCTATTACATGCATTTGAATGGAGTTCTCGCCTGAAACAAAGTATAGGTTTTCATTTTGTGAATAACTTGAAAATCTTAGCTCAAACAGCTGCAAAACCTATTTCCCCAGCACAGAAATGCTGAATTCTATAAGGCAAAGCCTTAAATATCTGTGTCCCAGTCTTCTATCAAAATTTACAGCTGTCTTTATGAAGTTAATGAAAAGAGCTTTATTTCGCCAAGACACTGAGTTCCTCGCTATTACATGCATTTGAATGGAGTTCTCGCCTGAAACAAATTATAGGTTTTCATTTTGTGAATAACTTGAAAATCTTAGCTCAAGCACCTGCAAAACCTATTTCCCCAGCACAGAAATGCTGAATTCTATAAGGCAAAGCCTTAAATATCTGTGTCCGAGTCTTCTATCAAAAGTTACAGCTGTCTTCATCTAGTAAATGAAAATCGCTTTATTTCGCCAAGACAGTGCGTTCCTCGCTATTACATGCATTTGAATGTAGTTCTCGCCTGAAACAAAGTATAGGTTTTCATTTTGTGAATAACTTGAAAATCTTAGCTCAAACATCTGCAAAAGCTATTTCCCCAGCACAGAAATGCTGAATTCTATTAGGCAAAGCCTTAAATATCTGTGTCCGAGTCTTCTATCAAAAGTTACAGCTGTCTTTATGAAGTTAATGAAAAGAGCTTTATTTCGCCAAGACAGTGCGTTCCTCGCTATTACATGCATTTGAATGGAGTTCTCGCCTGAAACAAAGTATAGGTTTTCATTTTGTGAATAACTTGAAAATCTTAGCTCAAACATCTGCAAAACCTATTTCCCCAGCACAGAAATGCTGAATTCTATAAGGCAAAGCCTTAGATATCTGTGTCTGAGTCTTCTATCAAAAGCTGCAGCTGTCTTTATGAAGTTAATGAAAAGAGCTTTATTTCGCCAAGACAGTGCGTTCCTCGCTATTACATGCATTTGAATGGAGTTCTCGCCTGAAACAAAGTATATGTTTTCATTTTGTGAATAACTTGAAAATCCTAGCTCAAACAGCTGCAAAACCTTTTTCCCCAGCACAGAAATGCTGAATTCTATAAGGCAAAGCCTTAAATATCTGTGTCCGAGTCTTCTATCAAAAGCTACAGCTGTCTTTATGAAGTTAATGAAAATCGCTTTATTTCGCCAAGACAGTGCGTTTGTCGCTATACATGCATTTGAATGGAGTTCTGCCTGAAACAAAGTATAGGTTTTCATTTTGTGAATAACTTGAAAATTTTAGCTCAAGCACCTGCAAAACCTTTTTCCCCAGCACAGAAATGCTGAATTCTATAAGGCAAAGCCTTAAATATCTGTGTCCGAGTCTTCTATCAAAAGTTACAGCTGTCTTCATCTAGTAAATGAAAATCGCTTTATTTCGCCAAGACACTGCGTTCCTCGCTATTACATGCATTTGAATGGAGTTCTGCCTGAAATAAAGTATAGGTTTTCATTTTGTAAATAACTTGAAAATCTTAGCTCAAACAGCTGCAAAACCTATTTCCCCAGCACAGAAATGCTGAATTCTATAAGGCAAAGCCTTAAATATCTGTGTCCGAGTCTTCAATCAAAAGTTACAGCTGTCTTCATCTAGTAAATGAAAATCGCTTTATTTCGCCAAGACAGTGCGTTCCTCGCTATTACATGCATTTGAATGGAGTTCTCGCCTGAAACAAATTATAGGTTTTCATTTTGTGAATAACTTGAAAATCTTAGCTCAAACACCTGCAAAACCCATTTCCCCAGCACAGAAATGCTGAATTCTATAAGGCAAAGCCTTAAATATCTGTGTCCGAGTCTTCTATCAAAAGTTACAGCTGTCTTCATCTAGTAAATGAAAATCGCTTTATTTCGCCAAGACAGTGCGTTTGTCGCTATTACATGCATTTGAATGGAGTTCTCGCCTGAAACAAAGTATAGGTTTTCATTTTGTGAATACTTGAAAATTTTAGCTCAAGCACCTGCAAAACCTTTTTCCCCAGCACAGAAATGCTGAATTCTATAAGGCAAAGCCTTAAATATCTGTGTCCGAGTCTTCTATCAAAAGTTACAGCTGTCTTCATCTAGTAAATGAAAATCGCTTTATTTCGCCAAGACACTGCGTTCCTCGCTATTACATGCATTTGAATGGAGTTCTCGCCTGAAACAAATTATAGGTTTTCATTTTGTGAATAACTTGAAAATCTTAGCTCAAACACCTGCAAAACCCATTTCCCCAGCACAGAAATGCTGAATTCTATAAGGCAAAGCCTTAAATATCTGTGTCCGAGTCTTCTATCAAAAGTTACAGCTGTCTTCATCTAGTAAATGAAAATCGCTTTATTTCGCCAAGACAGTGCGTTCCTCGCTATTACATGCATTTGAATGGAGTTCTCGCCTGAAAAAAAGTATAGTTTTTCATTTTGTGAATAACTTGAAAATCTTAGCTCAAACAGCTGCAAAACCTATTTCCCCAGCACAGAAATGCTGAATTCTATAAGGCAAAGCCTTAAATATCTGTGTCCGAGTCTTCTATCAAAAGTTACAGCTGTCTTTATGAAGTATATGAAACGAGATTTATTTCGCCAAGACAGTGCGTTCCTCGCTATTACATGCATTTGAATGGAGTTCTCGCCTGAAACAAAGTATAGGTTTTCATTTTGTGAATAACTTGAAAATCTTAGCTCAAACAGCTGCAAAACCTTTTTCCCCAGCACAGAAATGCTGAATTCTATAAGGCAAAGCCTTAAATATCTGTGTCCGAGTCTTCTATCAAAAGTTATAGCTGTCTTCATCTAGTAAATGAAAAGAGCTTTATTTCGCCAAGACACTGCGTTCCTCGCTATTACATGCATTTGAATGGAGTTCTCACCTGAAACAAAGTATAGGTTTTCATTTTGTGAATAACTTGAAAATCTTAGCTCAAACACCTGCAAAACCTATTTCCCCAGCACAGAAATGCTGAATTCTATAAGGCAAAGCCTTAAATATCTGTGTCCGAGTCTTCTATCAAAAGTTACAGCTGTCTTTATCTAGTAAATGAAAATCGCTTTATTTCGCCAAGACAGTGCGTTCCTCGCTATTACATGCATTTGAATGGAGTTCTCACCTGAAACAAAGTATAGGTTTTCATTTTGTGAATAACTTGAAAATCTTAGCTCAAACACCTGCAAAACCTATTTCCCCAGCACAGAAATGCTGAATTCTATAAGGCAAAGCCTTAAATATCTGTGTCCGAGTCTTCTATCAAAAGCTACAGCTGTCTTTATGAAGTTAATGAAAAGAGCTTTATTTCGCCAAGACAGTGCGTTTGTCGCTATTACATGCATTTGAATGGAGTTCTCGCCTGAAACAAATTATAGGTTTTCATTTTGTGAATAACTTGAAAATCTTAGCTCAAACACCTGCAAAACCTATTTCCCCAGCACAGAAATGCTAAATTCTATAAGGCAAAGCCTTAAATATCTGTGTCCGAGTCTTCTATCAAAAGTTAAAGCTGTCTTCATCTAGTAAATGAAAATCGCTTTATTTCGCCTCGCTATTACATGCATTTGAATGGAGTTCTCACCTGAAACAAAGTATAGGTTTTCATTTTGTGAATAACTTGAAAATCTTAGCTCAAACACCTGCAAAACCTATTTCCCCAGCACAGAAATGCTGAATTCTATAAGGCAAAGCCTTAAATATCTGTGTCCGAGTCTTCTACACTGTAAAATGTAATATTGTGTTTAATTAAAAATATTAAATAGGCTGAACTCAATTTTTATCAATTTGTTATTAGAACTCAATTTAAATAACTTACCAGTACTTTTTATGCAAAAACGCTGATAAACTCGATTAATTTGAGTTGTCCTAACTTAGAAAAACTAAGTAATCTGGAAGTTTTGCTTCTCTGGGCGAAAGGATGAAAGATGTGTTTTGAAAATGCCACGTGACTACCGTCCTCCTCCCTCGTGGATCAGTCCGCATGTTCACGGTGCCAGCATTTGTTATGGAATATGTTGAGCAAACCCAGAGAAGCGTCAGCTCAAGAGACTATTGTTGTCATTACTGTGGATCTTTACCTGATACACTGACTTGGTGAGTAAATGTTTACTCTTATTCAAACTGATTTTGTGGCTTCTCTTAGTTTAGCACCAGGTTTAAAATCTTGCTAGCTAGTTAGTGTTAGCCTAGCATTGCTGCTGCCGCTGGGCTCATGTTACTTAAAAATTAACACCACAGCCTTAAAAACCTACATAAAACTATGTCGGTGAAATTTTCTGTTGATCGTTTGAAATAAATAAGTGAGATAAGAGCCCAGACAAAATTCTTTGGGAGGTGCAGCCGTTAGGGGTGGGATAGGTGTGGGGGGTGGATAACAGAGCTCTCCGAAAACGTGGAAGCACTTTTGCAAATATGTGATATTTTGATAAATTAAGTAGATATTTGAGCATTACACAGCTACATTCTCGCCTGAAAATATCTTAAAAGGTTATTTTGTGACCCAGAAAGGGTAGTTTGGGGAAAAGGAGGATCGCATTTGTCGGCCACGGTTGTCGGAGCCTGTGTGTACTTGTAAGCGCGGCAATGGCGGAGGAGCGCGGCTAAAAAACTTATTACTTTTTCTGGGTCACAAAATAAACTTTTAAGATATTTTCAGGCGAGAATGTAGCTGTGTAAATTTCAAATATCTGCTCGATTTATCAAGACATCACATATTTGCAAAAATGCTCCGACGTTTTGGGAGACGTCCATTTTTTTTATGCTTTGTGGCAGCTTTAGAACATCTGTGGCATCTATTAATGTCAAATCTAGCCTTTATTTAACAACATAAGCAAACTCTATGTTACAGTGATTGAACAGCCATTAAGGATCAAATCAGTTTCTGAAATATGTTATGTTTTATTCTCCCTCTGCTTGCTTCTTACTGTCTTTGAGGCTCGGGACCAGCACTCCTGTTGTTGGACAGAAAGACATCAACTCAGTGGTAAGGATTTTGGTTTTCCAATATATTAGCAACTGTCAGTGACATTTATATTAATCAGGCTGAACTTTAATCATACTTTAGATCAGCCTGTTTTACTTATTGTTTTGTTTGTGCTTTGGTTTGGGGAAGTTGTTTCTTTACTGATCTTTTCCTGTCTTCTGTTATTAGACTTGAGATATGACTGCACTATGCTGTTGCTGTGACTCCAGTTAATTCTACAAGACATGCTGTGTAAGTAAACAAACAACAACAGTTTGGTCTGCATTTCTTCAAACTTAGTTTAGAGGGTCTACACTGTATATAGTGAAGTCTGCAAGTTTTCGAACAGCAAAATTTGTTTTGTGCCCAAATCATTTTGCACATCATTAGAATGAAAGTTATTGCCCATGTTTGCATAGCCCTTTTTAAAATGATGCTTTCATGACATTATTGTATGTTGGGTGGTGGTCAGGGCTATCCAGACTGACAATTGGGACATTGAATGTCACCTCTCCGGTGGGGAGGGAGCCTGAGATTGTCTAAATTGGAGTCTGTTTTATACCAAATGCAGGAAAAAAATGTTTTAAGAAAGCAATTAAGTTCATGTTCCAAAAATATGATTGTTTGCTTGCAGGACAACAGGAGAGATGAGTCCTCCGTCACAGATGGTGTGGTCAGTGAAGATGGTCGCCTGCAGGTTCAAGCTCATTGCATCTCCAACCCACATCCACTGCCACTGTACTTAAGGGAAGTTAAAGACTTTCTTCTGCACCTACATTTGGATCACCTCGATCCATGACAGTCATTCAGGCAGTAACACCTGGACTGGAAACAAGCCATCCTTAAAATATTACAACATTCCAGCTCATGTGTTGGAATGGAAAACAAATGTGTTGTTTAAATTAGAGACTGCACTTATGACAGAACAACAAATATTTTATTTTGATTATATAAGTAATGTAAGTACAAAACAAACTTGTGGTAGGCCTAAACTTATTTTCAGAATAATTACATCTGAGACTTTGTTTCATTGTAAGATTATAACACTGATGGCAATATAATTGTTTGTTGTTCAGCAGAACAGTGTCCAGTATGTTGGCTGTTGTACTTTGTTGTGTTTGAAAATAAAAGTTGGGCTCATTTTAACATCATTACAAAAATTGTTGTTAACTATTTTTAATCATATTCAGGTTACCACAAATTGTTTTTTCATTTAGTTGAACTTGAAATGTTTGTCAGTAGGTAAACAATTAGTATTGTCAGAAAGTCAGAAATATCAAGTTATTCTTAATACTGCAGACTTGCAATGTATAAGTTGTCCTAACAGTCATCTTAAGTAAGCTTTACTTAGTTTTTTTGAGGCAACGAGTTTCCATAATTGTTTTGAGTTCTGGGAACTAACAAGGCTGTACAGTGTACTCAAAATGAGTAAGTTGCCCTAACTTGGTCATCTTACGTAAACTTGATCCAATTTTTTTGAGTTCTGGGAACAAATGAGCTTGTACAGAGTACTCAAAATAAATAAGTTGTCCTAACTTAGTCATTTTTAGCTAAGCTTTACTCAATTTTTTTGAGGCAACGAGTTTCCATAATTTTTTTGAGTTCTGGGAACTAATTAGATTTTACAGTGTATCAAAAGCTACAGCTGTCTTCATCTAGTAAATGAAAATCGCTTTATTTCGCCAAGACAGTGCGTTCCTCGCTATTACATGCATTTGAATGGAGTTCTGCCTGAAACAAAGTATAGGTTTTCATTTTGTGAATAACTTGAAAATTTTAGCTCAAGCACCTGCAAAACCTATTTCCCCAGCACAGAAATGCTGAATTCTATAAGGCAAAGCCTTAAATATCTGTGTCCGAGTCTTCTATCAAAAGTTACAGCTGTCTTCATCTAGTAAATGAAAATCGCTTTATTTCGCCAAGACACTGCGTTCCTCGCTATTACATGCATTTGAATGGAGTTCTGCCTGAAACAAAGTATAGGTTTTCATTTTGTGAATAACTTGAAAATTTTAGCTCAAGCACCTGCAAAACCTATTTCCCCAGCACAGAAATGCTGAATTCTATAAGGCAAAGCCTTAAATATCTGTGTCCGAGTCCTCTATCAAAAGTTACAGCTGTCTTCATCTAGTAAATGAAAAGAGCTTTATTTCGCCAAGACAGTGCGTTCCTCGCTATTACATGCATTTGAATGGAGTTCTCGCCTGAAACAAAGTATAGGTTTTCATTTTGTGAATAACTTGAAAATCTTAGCTCAAACAGCTGCAAAACCTATTTCCCCAGCACAGAAATGCTGAATTCTATAAGACAAAGCCTTAAATATCTGTGTCCGAGTCTTCTATCAAAAGTTACAGCTGTCTTCATCTAGTAAATGAAAAGAGCTTTATTTCGCCAAGACAGTGCGTTCCTCGCTATTACATGCATTTGAATGGAGTTCTCGCCTGAAACAAAGTATAGGTTTTCATTTTGTGAATAACTTGAAAATCTTAGCTCGAACAGCTGCAAAACCTATTTCCCCAGCACAGAAATGCTGAATTCTATAAGACAAAGCCTTAAATATCTGTGTCCGAGTCTTCTATCAAAAGTTACAGCTGTCTTCATCTAGTAAATGAAAATCGCTTTATTTCGCCAAGACAGTGCGTTCCTCGCTATTACATGCATTTGAATGGAGTTCTGCCTGAAACAAATTATAGGTTTTCATTTTGTGAATAACTTGAAAATTTTAGCTCAAGCACCTGCAAAACCTATTTCCCCAGCACAGAAATGCTGAATTCTATAAGGCAAAGCCTTAAATATCTGTGTCCGAGTCTTCTATCAAAAGTTACAGCTGTCTTCATCTAGTAAATGAAAATCGCTTTATTTCGCCTCGCTATTACATGCATTTGAATGGAGTTCTCGCCTGAAACAAAGTATAGGTTTTCATTTTGTGAATAACTTGAAAATCTTAGCTCAAACACCTGCAAAACCTATTTCCCCAGCACAGAAATGCTGAATTCTATAAGGCAAAGCCTTAAATATCTGTGTCCCAGTCTTCTATCAAAAGTTACAGCTGTCTTCATCTAGTAAATGAAAATCGCTTTATTTCGCCAAGACGGTGTGTTTGTCGCTATTACATGCATTTGAATGGAGTTCTCGCCTGAAACAAAGTATCGGTTTTCATTTTGTGAATAACTTGAAAATCTTAGCTCAAACAGCTGCAAAACCTATTTCCCCAGCACAGAAATGCTGAATTCTATAAGGCAAAGCCTTAAATATCTGTGTCCGAGTCTTCTATCAAAAGTTACAGCTGTCTTCATCTAGTAAATGAAAATCGCTTTATTTCGCCAAGACAGTGCGTTGCTCGCTATTACATGCATTTGAATGGAGTTCTCGCCTGAAACAAAGTATCGGTTTTCATTTTGTGAATAACTTGAAAATCTTAGCTCAAACAGCTGCAAAACCTATTTCCCCAGCACAGAAATGCTGAATTCTATAAGGCAAAGCCTTAAATATCTGTGTCCGAGTCTTCTATCAAAAGCTACAGCTGTCTTTATGAAGTTAATGAAACGAGCTTTATTTCGCCAAGACAGTGCGTTTCTCGCTATTACATGCATTTGAATGGAGTTCTCGCCTGAAACAAATTATAGGTTTTCATTTTGTGAATAACTTGAAAATCTTAGCTCAAACAGCTGCAAAACCTATTTCCCCAGCACAGAAATGCTGAATTCTATAAGGCAAAGCCTTAAATATCTGTGTCCGAGTCTTCTATCAAAAGTTACAGCTGTCTTCATCTAGTAAATGAAAATCGCTTTATTTCGCCAAGACACTGCGTTCCTCGCTATTACATGCATTTGAATGGAGTTCTGCCTGAAACAAAGTATAGGTTTTCATTTTGTGAATAACTTGAAAATTTTAGCTCAAGCACCTGCAAAACCTATTTCCCCAGCACAGAAATGCTGAATTCTATAAGACAAAGCCTTAAATATCTGTGTCCGAGTCTTCTATCAAAAGCTACAGCTGTCTTTATGAAGTTAATGAAACGAGCTTGATTTCGCCAAGACAGTGCGTTTCTCGCTATTACATGCATTTGAATGGAGTTCTCGCCTGAAACAAATTATAGGTTTTCATTTTGTGAATAACTTGAAAATCTTAGCTCAAACAGCTGCAAAACCTTTTTCACCAGCACAGAAATGCTGAATTCTATAAGGCAAAGCCTTAAATATCTGTGTCCGAGTCTTCTATCAAAAGTTACAGCTGTCTTCATCTAGTAAATGAAAATCGCTTTATTTCGCCAAGACAGTGCGTTCCTCGCTATTACATGCATTTGAATGGAGTTCTGCCTGAAACAAATTATAGGTTTTCATTTTGTGAATAACTTGAAAATCTTAGCTCAAACAGCTGCAAAACCTATTTCCCCAGCACAGAAATGCTGAATTCTATAAGGCAAAGCCTTAAATATCTGTGTCCGAGTCTTCTATCAAAAGTTACAGCTGTCTTCATCTAGTAAATGAAAATCGCTTTATTTCGCCTCGCTATTACATGCATTTGAATAGAGTTCTCGCCTGAAACAAAGTATAGGTTTTCATTTTGTGAATAACTTGAAAATCTTAGCTCAAACACCTGCAAAACCTATTTCCCCAGCACAGAAATGCTGAATTCTATAAGGCAAAGCCTTAAATATCTGTGTCCGAGTCTTCTATCAAAAGCTACAGCTGTCTTTATGAAGTTAATGAAACGAGCTTTATTTCGCCAAGACGGTGCGTTTCTTGCTATTACATGCATTTGAATGGAGTTCTCGCCTGAAACAAATTATAGGTTTTCATTTTGTGAATAACTTGAAAATCTTAGCTCAAACAGCTGCAAAACCTATTTCCCCAGCACAGAAATGCTGAATTCTATAAGGCAAAGCCTTAAATATCTGTGTCCGAGTCTTCTATCAAAAGTTACAGCTGTCTTCATCTAGTAAATGAAAATCGCTTTATTTCGCCTCGCTATTACATGCATTTGAATGGAGTTCTCGCCTGAAACAAAGTATAGGTTTTCATTTTGTGAATAACTTGAAAATCTTAGCTCAAACACCTGCAAAACCTATTTCCCCAGCACAGAAATGCTGAATTCTATAAGGCAAAGCCTTAAATATCTGTGTCCGAGTCTTCTATCAAAAGTTACAGCTGTCTTCATCTAGTAAATGAAAATCGCTTTATTTCGCCAAGACACTGCGTTCCTCGCTATTACATGCATTGAATGGAGTTCTCGCCTGAAACAAAGTATAGGTTTTCATTTTGTGAATAACTTGAAAATCTTAGCTCAAACAGCTGCAAAACCTATTTCCCCAGCACAGAAATGCTGAATTCTATAAGGCAAAGCCTTAAATATCTGTGTCCGAGTCTTCTATCAAAAGCTACAGGTGTCTTTATGAAGTTAATGAAAAGAGCTTTATTTTGCCAAGACAGTGCGTTCCTCGCTATTACATGCATTTGAATGGAGTTCTGCCTGAAACAAATTATAGGATTTCATTTTGTGAATAACTTGAAAATCTTAGCTCAAACAGCTGCAAAACCTATTTCCCCAGCACAGAAATGCTGAATTCTATAAGGCAAAGCCTTAAATATCTGTGTCCGAGTCTTCTATCAAAAGTTACAGCTGTCTTCATCTAGTAAATGAAAATCGCTTTATTTCGCCTCGCTATTACATGCATTTGAATGGAGTTCTCGCCTGAAACAAAGTATAGGTTTTCATTTTGTGAATAACTTGAAAATCTTAGCTCAAACACCTGCAAAGCCTATTTCCCCAGCACAGAAATGCTGAATTCTATAAGGCAAAGCCTTAAATATCTGTGTCCGAGTCTTCTATCAAAAGTTACAGCTGTCTTCATCTAGTAAATGAAAATCGCTTTATTTCGCCAAGACAGTGCGTTCCTCGCTATTACATGCATTTGAATGGAGTTCTGCCTGAAACAAATTATAGGATTTCATTTTGTGAATAACTTGAAAATCTTAGCTCAAACACCTGCAAAGCCTATTTCCCCAGCACAGAAATGCTGAATTCTATAAGGCAAAGCCTTAAATATCTGTGTCCGAGTCTTCTATCAAAAGTTACAGCTGTCTTCATCTAGTAAATGAAAATCGCTTTATTTCGCCAAGACAGTGCGTTCCTCGCTATTACATGCATTGAATGGAGTTCTCGCCTGAAACAAAGTATAGGTTTTCATTTTGTGAATAACTTGAAAATCTTAGCTCAAACAGCTGCAAAACCTATTTCCCCAGCACAGAAATGCTGAATTCTATAAGGCAAAGCCTTAAATATCTGTGTCCGAGTCTTCTATCAAAAGCTACAGCTGTCTTTATGAAGTTAATGAAAATCGCTTTATTTCGCCAAGACAGTGCGTTTCTCGCTATTACATGCATTTGAATGGAGTTCTGCCTGAAACAAAGTATAGGTTTTCATTTTGTGAATAACTTGAAAATCTTAGCTCAAACAGCTGCAAAACCTATTTCCCCAGCACAGAAATGCTGAATTCTATAAGGCAAAGCCTTAAATATCTGTGTCCGAGTCTTCTATCAAAAGTTACAGCTGTCTTCATCTAGTAAATGAAAAGAGCTTTATTTCGCCAAGACAGTGCGTTCCTCGCTATTACATGCATTTGAATGGAGTTCTCGCCTGAAACAAAGTATCGGTTTTCATTTTGTGAATAACTTGAAAATCTTAGCTCAAACAGCTGCAAAACCTATTTCCCCAGCACAGAAATGCTGAATTCTATAAGGCAAAGCCGTCAATATCTGTGTCCGAGTCTTCTATCAAAAGCTACAGCTGTCTTTATGAAGTTAATGAAACGAGCTTTATTTCGCCAAGACAGTGCGTTTCTCGCTATTACATGCATTTGAATGGAGTTCTCGCCTGAAACAAATTATAGGTTTTCATTTTGTGAATAACTTGAAAATCTTAGCTCAAACAGCTGCAAAACCTTTTTCCCCAGCACAGAAATGCTGAATTCTATAAGGCAAAGCCTTAAATATCTGTGTCCGAGTCTTCTATCAAAACTTACAGCTGTCTTCATCTAGTAAATGAAAATCGCTTTATTTCGCCAAGACACTGCGTTCCTCGCTATTACATGCATTTGAATGGAGTTCTGCCTGAAACAAAGTATAGGTTTTCATTTTGTGAATAACTTGAAAATTTTAGCTCAAGCACCTGCAAAACCTATTTCCCCAGCACAGAAATGCTGAATTCTATAAGGCAAAGCCTTAAATATCTGTGTCCGAGTCTTCTATCAAAAGTTACAGCTGTCTTCATCTAATAAATGAAAATCGCTTTATTTCGCCTCGCTATTACATGCATTTGAATGGAGTTCTCGCCTGAAACAAAGTATAGGTTTTCATTTTGTGAATAACTTGAAAATCTTAGCTCAAACAGCTGCAAAACCTATTTCCCCAGCACAGAAATGCTGAATTCTATAAGGCAAAGCCTTAAATATCTGTGTCCGAGTCTTCTATCAAAAGTTACAGCTGTCTTCATCTAGTAAATGAAAATCGCTTTATTTCGCCAAGACACTGCGTTCCTCGCTATTACATGCATTTGAATGGAGTTCTGCCTGAAACAAAGTATAGGTTTTCATTTTGTGAATAACTTGAAAATTTTAGCTCAAGCACCTGCAAAACCTATTTCCCCAGCACAGAAATGCTGAATTCTATAAGGCAAAGCCTTAAATATCTGTGTCCGAGTCCTCTATCAAAAGTTACAGCTGTCTTCATCTAGTAAATGAAAATCGCTTTATTTCGCCTCGCTATTACATGCATTTGAATGGAGTTCTGCCTGAAACAAAGTATAGGTTTTCATTTTGTGAATAACTTGAAAATTTTAGCTCAAGCACCTGCAAAACCTATTTCCCCAGCACAGAAATGCTGAATTCTATAAGGCAAAGCCTTAAATATCTGTGTCCGAGTCCTCTATCAAAAGTTACAGCTGTCTTCATCTAGTAAATGAAAATCGCTTTATTTCGCCAAGACAGTGCGTTCCTCGCTATTACATGCATTTGAATGGAGTTCTGCCTGAAACAAAGTATAGGTTTTCATTTTGTGAATAACTTGAAAATTTTAGCTCAAACACCTGCAAAACCTATTTCCCCAGCACAGAAATCCTGAATTCTATAAGGCAAAGCCTTAAATATCTGTGTCCGAGTCTTCTATCAAAAGTTACAGCTGTCTTTATGAAGTTAATGAAAATCGCTTTATTTCGCCAAGACATTGCGTTTGTCGCTATTACATGCATTTGAATGGAGTTCTCGCCTGAAACAAATTATAGGTTTTCATTTTGTGAATAACTTGAAAATCTTAGCTCAAACAGCTGCAAAACCTATTTCCCCAGCACAGAAATGCTGAATTCTATAAGGCAAAGCCTTAAATATCTGAGTTCGAGTTCTTCTATCAAAAGTTACAGCTGTCTTCATCTAGTAAATGAAAATCGCTTTATTTCGCCTCGCTATTACATGCATTTGAATGGAGTTCTCGCCTGAAACAAAGTATAGGTTTTCATTTTGTGAATAACTTGAAAATCTTAGCTCAAACACCTGCAAAGCCTATTTCCCCAGCACAGAAATGCTGAATTCTATAAGGCAAAGCCTTAAATATCTGTGTCCGAGTCTTCTATCAAAAGTTACAGCTGTCTTCATCTAGTAAATGAAAATCGCTTTATTTCGCCAAGACAGTGCGTTCCTCGCTATTACATGCATTTGAATGGAGTTCTGCCTGAAACAAATTATAGGATTTCATTTTGTGAATAACTTGAAAATCTTAGCTCAAACACCTGCAAAGCCTATTTCCCCAGCACAGAAATGCTGAATTCTATAAGGCAAAGCCTTAAATATCTGTGTCCGAGTCTTCTATCAAAAGTTACAGCTGTCTTCATCTAGTAAATGAAAATCGCTTTATTTCGCCAAGACAGTGCGTTCCTCGCTATTACATGCATTGAATGGAGTTCTCGCCTGAAACAAAGTATAGGTTTTCATTTTGTGAATAACTTGAAAATCTTAGCTCAAACAGCTGCAAAACCTATTTCCCCAGCACAGAAATGCTGAATTCTATAAGGCAAAGCCTTAAATATCTGTGTCCGAGTCTTCTATCAAAAGCTACAGCTGTCTTTATGAAGTTAATGAAAATCGCTTTATTTCGCCAAGACAGTGCGTTTCTCGCTATTACATGCATTTGAATGGAGTTCTGCCTGAAACAAAGTATAGGTTTTCATTTTGTGAATAACTTGAAAATCTTAGCTCAAACAGCTGCAAAACCTATTTCCCCAGCACAGAAATGCTGAATTCTATAAGGCAAAGCCTTAAATATCTGTGTCCGAGTCTTCTATCAAAAGTTACAGCTGTCTTCATCTAGTAAATGAAAAGAGCTTTATTTCGCCAAGACAGTGCGTTCCTCGCTATTACATGCATTTGAATGGAGTTCTCGCCTGAAACAAAGTATCGGTTTTCATTTTGTGAATAACTTGAAAATCTTAGCTCAAACAGCTGCAAAACCTATTTCCCCAGCACAGAAATGCTGAATTCTATAAGGCAAAGCCGTCAATATCTGTGTCCGAGTCTTCTATCAAAAGCTACAGCTGTCTTTATGAAGTTAATGAAACGAGCTTTATTTCGCCAAGACAGTGCGTTTCTCGCTATTACATGCATTTGAATGGAGTTCTCGCCTGAAACAAATTATAGGTTTTCATTTTGTGAATAACTTGAAAATCTTAGCTCAAACAGCTGCAAAACCTTTTTCCCCAGCACAGAAATGCTGAATTCTATAAGGCAAAGCCTTAAATATCTGTGTCCGAGTCTTCTATCAAAAGTTACAGCTGTCTTCATCTAGTAAATGAAAATCGCTTTATTTCGCCAAGACACTGCATTCCTCGCTATTACATGCATTTGAATGGAGTTCTGCCTGAAACAAAGTATAGGTTTTCATTTTGTGAATAACTTGAAAATTTTAGCTCAAGCACCTGCAAAACCTATTTCCCCAGCACAGAAATGCTGAATTCTATAAGGCAAAGCCTTAAATATCTGTGTCCGAGTCTTCTATCAAAAGCTACAGCTGTCTTTATGAAGTTAATGAAACGAGCTTTATTTCGCCAAGACAGTGCGTTTGTCGCTATACATGCATTTGAATGGAGTTCTCGCCTGAAACAAATTATAGGTTTTCATTGTGTGAATAACTTGAAAATCTTAGCTCAAACAGCTGCAAAACCTATTTCCCCAGCACAGAAATGCTGAATTCTATAAGGCAAAGCCTTAAATATCTGTGTCCGAGTCTTCTATCAAAAGCTACAGCTGACTTTATGAAGTTAATGAAAAGAGCTTTATTTCGCCAAGACAGTGCGTTCCTCGCTATTACATGCATTTGAATGGAGTTCTGCCTGAAACAAAGTATAGGTTTTCATTTTGTGAATAACTTGAAAATTTTAGCTCAAGCACCTGCAAAACCTATTTCCCCAGCACAGAAATGCTGAATTCTATAAGGCAAAGCCTTAAATATCTGTGTCCGAGTCTTCTATCAAAAGCTACAGCTGTCTTTATGAAGTTAATGAAAAGAGCTTTATTTCGCCAAGACAGTGCGTTTGTCGCTATACATGCATTTGAATGGAGTTCTCGCCTGAAACAAATTATAGGTTTTCATTGTGTGAATAACTTGAAAATCTTAGCTCAAACAGCTGCAAAACCTTTTTCCCCAGCACAGAAATGCTGAATTCTATAAGGCAAAGCCTTAAATATCTGTGTCCGAGTCTTCTATCAAAACTTACAGCTGTCTTCATCTAGTAAATGAAAATCGCTTTATTTCGCCAAGACACTGCGTTTGTCGCTATTACATGCATTTGAATGGAGTTCTCGCCTGAAACAAATTATAGGTTTTCATTTTGTGAATAACTTGAAAATCTTAGCTCAAACAGCTGCAAAACCTTTTTCCCCAGCACAGAAATGCTGAATTCTATAAGGCAAAGCCTTAAATATCTGTGTCCGAGTCTTCTATCAAAAGTTACAGCTGTCTTCATCTAGTAAATGAAAATCGCTTTATTTCGCCAAGACACTGCATTCCTCGCTATTACATGCATTTGAATGGAGTTCTGCCTGAAACAAAGTATAGGTTTTCATTTTGTGAATAACTTGAAAATTTTAGCTCAAGCACCTGCAAAACCTATTTCCCCAGCACAGAAATGCTGAATTCTATAAGGCAAAGCCTTAAATATCTGTGTCCGAGTCTTCTATCAAAAGCTACAGCTGTCTTTATGAAGTTAATGAAACGAGCTTTATTTCGCCAAGACAGTGCGTTTGTCGCTATACATGCATTTGAATGGAGTTCTCGCCTGAAACAAATTATAGGTTTTCATTGTGTGAATAACTTGAAAATCTTAGCTCAAACAGCTGCAAAACCTATTTCCCCAGCACAGAAATGCTGAATTCTATAAGGCAAAGCCTTAAATATCTGTGTCCGAGTCTTCTATCAAAAGCTACAGCTGACTTTATGAAGTTAATGAAAAGAGCTTTATTTCGCCAAGACAGTGCGTTCCTCGCTATTACATGCATTTGAATGGAGTTCTGCCTGAAACAAAGTATAGGTTTTCATTTTGTGAATAACTTGAAAATTTTAGCTCAAGCACCTGCAAAACCTATTTCCCCAGCACAGAAATGCTGAATTCTATAAGGCAAAGCCTTAAATATCTGTGTCCGAGTCTTCTATCAAAAGCTACAGCTGTCTTTATGAAGTTAATGAAAAGAGCTTTATTTCGCCAAGACAGTGCGTTTGTCGCTATACATGCATTTGAATGGAGTTCTCGCCTGAAACAAATTATAGGTTTTCATTGTGTGAATAACTTGAAAATCTTAGCTCAAACAGCTGCAAAACCTTTTTCCCCAGCACAGAAATGCTGAATTCTATAAGGCAAAGCCTTAAATATCTGTGTCCGAGTCTTCTATCAAAACTTACAGCTGTCTTCATCTAGTAAATGAAAATCGCTTTATTTCGCCAAGACACTGCGTTCCTCGCTATTACATGCATTTGAATGGAGTTCTGCCTGAAACAAAGTATAGGTTTTCATTTTGTGAATAACTTGAAAATTTTAGCTCAAGCACCTGCAAAACCTATTTCCCCAGCACAGAAATGCTGAATTCTATAAGGCAAAGCCTTAAATATCTGTGTCCGAGTCTTCTATCAAAAGTTACAGCTGTCTTCATCTAATAAATGAAAATCGCTTTATTTCGCCTCGCTATTACATGCATTTGAATGGAGTTCTCGCCTGAAACAAAGTATAGGTTTTCATTTTGTGAATAACTTGAAAATCTTAGCTCAAACAGCTGCAAAACCTATTTCCCCAGCACAGAAATGCTGAATTCTATAAGGCAAAGCCTTAAATATCTGTGTCCGAGTCTTCTATCAAAAGTTACAGCTGTCTTCATCTAGTAAATGAAAATCGCTTTATTTCGCCAAGACACTGCGTTCCTCGCTATTACATGCATTTGAATGGAGTTCTGCCTGAAACAAAGTATAGGTTTTCATTTTGTGAATAACTTGAAAATTTTAGCTCAAGCACCTGCAAAACCTATTTCCCCAGCACAGAAATGCTGAATTCTATAAGGCAAAGCCTTAAATATCTGTGTCCGAGTCCTCTATCAAAAGTTACAGCTGTCTTCATCTAGTAAATGAAAATCGCTTTATTTCGCCTCGCTATTACATGCATTTGAATGGAGTTCTGCCTGAAACAAAGTATAGGTTTTCATTTTGTGAATAACTTGAAAATTTTAGCTCAAGCACCTGCAAAACCTATTTCCCCAGCACAGAAATGCTGAATTCTATAAGGCAAAGCCTTAAATATCTGTGTCCGAGTCCTCTATCAAAAGTTACAGCTGTCTTCATCTAGTAAATGAAAATCGCTTTATTTCGCCAAGACAGTGCGTTCCTCGCTATTACATGCATTTGAATGGAGTTCTGCCTGAAACAAAGTATAGGTTTTCATTTTGTGAATAACTTGAAAATTTTAGCTCAAACACCTGCAAAACCTATTTCCCCAGCACAGAAATCCTGAATTCTATAAGGCAAAGCCTTAAATATCTGTGTCCGAGTCTTCTATCAAAAGTTACAGCTGTCTTTATGAAGTTAATGAAAATCGCTTTATTTCGCCAAGACATTGCGTTTGTCGCTATTACATGCATTTGAATGGAGTTCTCGCCTGAAACAAATTATAGGTTTTCATTTTGTGAATAACTTGAAAATCTTAGCTCAAACAGCTGCAAAACCTATTTCCCCAGCACAGAAATGCTGAATTCTATAAGGCAAAGCCTTAAATATCTGAGTTCGAGTTCTTCTATCAAAAGTTACAGCTGTCTTCATCTAGTAAATGAAAATCGCTTTATTTCGCCTCGCTATTACATGCATTTGAATGGAGTTCTCGCCTGAAACAAAGTATAGGTTTTCATTTTGTGAATAACTTGAAAATCTTAGATCAAACACCTGCAAAACCTATTTCCCCAGCACAGAAATGCTGAATTCTATAAGGCAAAGCCTTAAATATCTGTGTCCGAGTCTTCTATCAAAAGCTACAGCTGTCTTTATGAAGTTAATGAAACGAGCTTTATTTCGCCAAGACAGTGCGTTTCTCGCTATTACATGCATTTGAATGGAGTTCTCGCCTGAAACAAATTATAGGTTTTCATTTTGTGAATAACTTGAAAATCTTAGCTCAAACAGCTGCAAAACCTATTTCGCCAGCACAGAAATGCTGAATTCTATAAGGCAAAGCCTTAAATATCTGTGTCCGAGTCCTCTATCAAAAGTTACAGCTGTCTTCATCTAGTAAATGAAAATCGCTTTATTTCGCCAAGACAGTGCGTTCCTCGCTATTACATGCATTTGAATGGAGTTCTCGCCTGAAACAAAGTATAGGTTTTCATTTTGTGAATAACTTGAAAACCTTAGCTCAAACAGCTGCAAAACCTATTTCGCCAGCACAGAAATGCTGAATTCTATAAGGCAAAGCCTTAAATATCTGTGTCCGAGTCCTCTATCAAAAGTTACAGCTGTCTTCATCTAGTAAATGAAAATCGCTTTATTTCGCCAAGACAGTGCGTTCCTCGCTATTACATGCATTTGAATGGAGTTCTCGCCTGAAACAAATTATAGGTTTTCATTTTGTGAATAACTTGAAAACCTTAGCTCAAACAGCTGCAAAACCTATTTCGCCAGCACAGAAATGCTGAATTCTATAAGGCAAAGCCTTAAATATCTGTGTCCGAGTCCTCTATCAAAAGTTACAGCTGTCTTCATCTAGTAAATGAAAATCGCTTTATTTCGCCAAGACAGTGCGTTCCTCGCTATTACATGCATTTGAATGGAGTTCTCGCCTGAAACAAATTATAGGTTTTCATTTTGTGAATAACTTGAAAATTTTAGCTCAAGCACCTGCAAAACCTATTTCCCCAGCACAGAAATGCTGAATTCTATAAGGCAAAGCCTTAAATATCTGTGTCCGAGTCTTCTATCAAAAGTTACAGCTGTCTTTATGAAGTTAATGAAAAGAGCTTTATTTCGCCAAGACAGTGCGTTTGTCGCTATACATGAATTTGAATGGAGTTCTCGCCTGAAACAAATTATAGGTTTTCATTGTGTGAATAACTTGAAAATCGTAGCTCAAACAGCTGCAAAACCTATTTCCCCAGCACAGAAATGCTGAATTCTATAAGGCAAAGCCTTAAATATCTGTGTCCGAGTCTTCTATCAAAAGTTACAGCTGTCTTCATCTAGTAAATGAAAATCGCTTTATTTCGCCTCGCTATTACATGCATTTGAATGGAGTTCTCGCCTGAAACAAAGTATCGGTTTTCATTTTGTGAATACCTTGAAAATCTTAGCTCAAACAGCTGCAAAACCTATTTCCCCAGCACAGAAATGCTGAATTCTATAAGGCAAAGCCTTAAATATCTGTGTCCGAGTCTTCTATCAAAAGTTACAGCTGTCTTCATCTAGTAAATGAAAATCGCTTTATTTCGCCTCGCTATTACATGCATTGAATGGAGTTCTCGCCTCAAACAAAGTATAGGTTTTCATTTTGTGAATAACTTGAAAATCTTAGCTCAAACAGCTGCAAAACCTATTTCCCCAGCACAGAAATGCTGAATTCTATAAGGCAAAGCCTTAAATATCTGTGTCCGAGTCTTCTATCAAAAGTTACAGCTGTCTTCATCTAGTAAATGAAAATCGCTTTATTTCGCCAAGACACTGCGTTCCTCGCTATTACATGCATTTGAATGGAGTTCTGCCTGAAACAAAGTATAGGTTTTCATTTTGTGAATAACTTGAAAATCTTAGCTCAAACACCTGCAAAACCTATTTCCCCAGCACAGAAATGCTGAATTCTATAAGGCAAAGCCTTAAATATCTGTGTCCGAGTCTTCTATCAAAAGTTACAGCTGTCTTCATCTAGTAAATGAAAATCGCTTTATTTCGCCTCGCTATTACATGCATTTGAATGGAGTTCTCGCCTGAAACAAAGTATAGGTTTTCATTTTGTGAATAACTTGAAAATCTTAGCTCAAACAGCTGCAAAACCTATTTCCCCAGCACAGAAATGCTGAATTCTATAAGGCAAAGCCTTAAATATCTGTGTCCGAGTCTTCTATCAAAAGCTACAGCTGTCTTTATGAAGTTAATGAAAATCGCTTTATTTCGCCAAGACAGTGCGTTTCTCGCTATTACATGCATTTGAATGGAGTTCTGCCTGAAACAAAGTATAGGTTTTCATTTTGTGAATAACTTGAAAATCTTAGCTCAAACAGCTGCAAAACCTATTTCCCCAGCACAGAAATGCTGAATTCTATAAGGCAAAGCCTTAAATATCTGTGTCCGAGTCTTCTATCAAAAGTTACAGCTGTCTTCATCTAGTAAATGAAAAGAGCTTTATTTCGCCAAGACAGTGCGTTTCTCGCTATTACATGCATTTGAATGGAGTTCTCGCCTGAAACAAAGTATCGGTTTTCATTTTGTGAATAACTTGAAAATCTTAGCTCAAACAGCTGCAAAACCTATTTCCCCAGCACAGAAATGCTGAATTCTATAAGGCAAAGCCGTCAATATCTGTGTCCGAGTCTTCTATCAAAAGCTACAGCTGTCTTTATGAAGTTAATGAAACGAGCTTTATTTCGCCAAGACAGTGCGTTTCTCGCTATTACATGCATTTGAATGGAGTTCTCGCCTGAAACAAATTATAGGTTTTCATTTTGTGAATAACTTGAAAATCTTAGCTCAAACAGCTGCAAAACCTTTTTCCCCAGCACAGAAATGCTGAATTCTATAAGGCAAAGCCTTAAATATCTGTGTCCGAGTCTTCTATCAAAAGTTACAGCTGTCTTCATCTAGTAAATGAAAATCGCTTTATTTCGCCAAGACACTGCATTCCTCGCTATTACATGCATTTGAATGGAGTTCTGCCTGAAACAAAGTATAGGTTTTCATTTTGTGAATAACTTGAAAATTTTAGCTCAAGCACCTGCAAAACCTATTTCCCCAGCACAGAAATGCTGAATTCTATAAGGCAAAGCCTTAAATATCTGTGTCCGAGTCTTCTATCAAAAGCTACAGCTGTCTTTATGAAGTTAATGAAACGAGCTTTATTTCGCTAAGACAGTGCGTTTGTCGCTATACATGCATTTGAATGGAGTTCTCGCCTGAAACAAATTATAGGTTTTCATTGTGTGAATAACTTGAAAATCTTAGCTCAAACAGCTGCAAAACCTATTTCCCCAGCACAGAAATGCTGAATTCTATAAGGCAAAGCCTTAAATATCTGTGTCCGAGTCTTCTATCAAAAGTTACAGCTGTCTTCATCTAGTAAATGAAAATCGCTTTATTTCGCCAAGACAGTGCGTTCCTCGCTATTACATGCATTTGAATGGAGTTCTGCCTGAAACAAAGTATAGGTTTTCATTTTGTGAATAACTTGAAAATTTTAGCTCAAGCACCTGCAAAACCTATTTCCCCAGCACAGAAATGCTGAATTCTATAAGGCAAAGCCTTAAATATCTGTGTCCGAGTCTTCTATCAAAAGCTACAGCTGTCTTTATGAAGTTAATGAAAAGAGCTTTATTTCGCCAAGACAGTGCGTTTGTCGCTATACATGCATTTGAATGGAGTTCTCGCCTGAAACAAATTATAGGTTTTCATTGTGTGAATAACTTGAAAATCTTAGCTCAAACAGCTGCAAAACCTTTTTCCCCAGCACAGAAATGCTGAATTCTATAAGGCAAAGCCTTAAATATCTGTGTCCGAGTCTTCTATCAAAACTTACAGCTGTCTTCATCTAGTAAATGAAAATCGCTTTATTTCGCCAAGACACTGCGTTCCTCGCTATTACATGCATTTGAATGGAGTTCTGCCTGAAACAAAGTATAGGTTTTCATTTTGTGAATAACTTGAAAATTTTAGCTCAAGCACCTGCAAAACCTATTTCCCCAGCACAGAAATGCTGAATTCTATAAGGCAAAGCCTTAAATATCTGTGTCCGAGTCTTCTATCAAAAGTTACAGCTGTCTTCATCTAATAAATGAAAATCGCTTTATTTCGCCTCGCTATTACATGCATTTGAATGGAGTTCTCGCCTGAAACAAAGTATAGGTTTTCATTTTGTGAATAACTTGAAAATCTTAGCTCAAACAGCTGCAAAACCTATTTCCCCAGCACAGAAATGCTGAATTCTATAAGGCCAAGCCTTAAATATCTGTGTCCGAGTCTTCTATCAAAAGTTACAGCTGTCTTCATCTAGTAAATGAAAATCGCTTTATTTCGCCAAGACACTGCGTTCCTCGCTATTACATGCATTTGAATGGAGTTCTGCCTGAAACAAAGTATAGGTTTTCATTTTGTGAATAACTTGAAAATCTTAGCTCAAACACCTGCAAAACCTATTTCCCCAGCACAGAAATGCTGAATTCTATAAGGCAAAGCCTTAAATATCTGTGTCCGAGTCTTCTATCAAAAGTTACAGCTGTCTTCATCTAGTAAATGAAAATCGCTTTATTTCGCCTCGCTATTACATGCATTTGAATGGAGTTCTGCCTGAAACAAAGTATAGGTTTTCATTTTGTGAATAACTTGAAAATTTTAGCTCAAGCACCTGCAAAACCTATTTCCCCAGCACAGAAATGCTGAATTCTATAAGGCAAAGCCTTAAATATCTGTGTCCGAGTCTTCTATCAAAAGCTACAGCTGTCTTTATGAAGTTAATGAAAAGAGCTTTATTTCGCCAAGACAGTGCGTTTGTCGCTATACATGCATTTGAATGGAGTTCTCGCCTGAAACAAATTATAGGTTTTCATTGTGTGAATAACTTGAAAATCTTAGCTCAAACAGCTGCAAAACCTTTTTCCCCAGCACAGAAATGCTGAATTCTATAAGGCAAAGCCTTAAATATCTGTGTCCGAGTCTTCTATCAAAACTTACAGCTGTCTTCATCTAGTAAATGAAAATCGCTTTATTTCGCCAAGACACTGCGTTCCTCGCTATTACATGCATTTGAATGGAGTTCTGCCTGAAACAAAGTATAGGTTTTCATTTTGTGAATAACTTGAAAATTTTAGCTCAAGCACCTGCAAAACCTATTTCCCCAGCACAGAAATGCTGAATTCTATAAGGCAAAGCCTTAAATATCTGTGTCCGAGTCTTCTATCAAAAGTTACAGCTGTCTTCATCTAATAAATGAAAATCGCTTTATTTCGCCTCGCTATTACATGCATTTGAATGGAGTTCTCGCCTGAAACAAAGTATAGGTTTTCATTTTGTGAATAACTTGAAAATCTTAGCTCAAACAGCTGCAAAACCTATTTCCCCAGCACAGAAATGCTGAATTCTATAAGGCAAAGCCTTAAATATCTGTGTCCGAGTCTTCTATCAAAAGTTACAGCTGTCTTCATCTAGTAAATGAAAATCGCTTTATTTCGCCAAGACACTGCGTTCCTCGCTATTACATGCATTTGAATGGAGTTCTGCCTGAAACAAAGTATAGGTTTTCATTTTGTGAATAACTTGAAAATCTTAGCTCAAACACCTGCAAAACCTATTTCCCCAGCACAGAAATGCTGAATTCTATAAGGCAAAGCCTTAAATATCTGTGTCCGAGTCTTCTATCAAAAGTTACAGCTGTCTTCATCTAGTAAATGAAAATCGCTTTATTTCGCCTCGCTATTACATGCATTTGAATGGAGTTCTGCCTGAAACAAAGTATAGGTTTTCATTTTGTGAATAACTTGAAAATTTTAGCTCAAGCACCTGCAAAACCTATTTCCCCAGCACAGAAATGCTGAATTCTATAAGGCAAAGCCTTAAATATCTGTGTCCGAGTCTTCTATCAAAAGCTACAGCTGTCTTTATGAAGTTAATGAAAAGAGCTTTATTTCGCCAAGACAGTGCGTTTGTCGCTATACATGCATTTGAATGGAGTTCTCGCCTGAAACAAATTATAGGTTTTCATTTTGTGAATAACTTGAAAATCTTAGCTCAAACAGCTGCAAAACCTTTTTCCCCAGCACAGAAATGCTGAATTCTATAAGGCAAAGCCTTAAATATCTGTGTCCGAGTCTTCTATCAAAACTTACAGCTGTCTTCATCTAGTAAATGAAAATCGCTTTATTTCGCCAAGACACTGCGTTCCTCGCTATTACATGCATTTGAATGGAGTTCTGCCTGAAACAAAGTATAGGTTTTCATTGTGTGAATAACTTGAAAATTTTAGCTCAAGCACCTGCAAAACCTATTTCCCCAGCACAGAAATGCTGAATTCTATAAGGCAAAGCCTTAAATATCTGTGTCCGAGTCTTCTATCAAAAGTTACAGCTGTCTTCATCTAATAAATGAAAATCGCTTTATTTCGCCTCGCTATTACATGCATTTGAATGGAGTTCTCGCCTGAAACAAAGTATAGGTTTTCATTTTGTGAATAACTTGAAAATCTTAGCTCAAACAGCTGCAAAACCTATTTCCCCAGCACAGAAATGCTGAATTCTATAAGGCAAAGCCTTAAATATCTGTGTCCGAGTCTTCTATCAAAAGTTACAGCTGTCTTCATCTAGTAAATGAAAATCGCTTTATTTCGCCAAGACACTGCGTTCCTCGCTATTACATGCATTTGAATGGAGTTCTGCCTGAAACAAAGTATAGGTTTTCATTTTGTGAATAACTTGAAAATCTTAGCTCAAACACCTGCAAAACCTATTTCCCCAGCACAGAAATGCTGAATTCTATAAGGCAAAGCCTTAAATATCTGTGTCCGAGTCTTCTATCAAAAGTTACAGCTGTCTTCATCTAGTAAATGAAAATCGCTTTATTTCGCCAAGACAGTGCGTTCCTCGCTATTACATGCATTTGAATGGAGTTCTGCCTGAAACAAAGTATAGGTTTTCATTTTGTGAATAACTTGAAAATTTTAGCTCAAACACCTGCAAAACCTATTTCCCCAGCACAGAAATCCTGAATTCTATAAGGCAAAGCCTTAAATATCTGTGTCCGAGTCTTCTATCAAAAGTTACAGCTGTCTTTATGAAGTTAATGAAAATCGCTTTATTTCGCCAAGACATTGCGTTTGTCGCTATTACATGCATTTGAATGGAGTTCTCGCCTGAAACAAATTATAGGTTTTCATTTTGTGAATAACTTGAAAATCTTAGCTCAAACAGCTGCAAAACCTATTTCCCCAGCACAGAAATGCTGAATTCTATAAGGCAAAGCCTTAAATATCTGAGTTCGAGTTCTTCTATCAAAAGTTACAGCTGTCTTCATCTAGTAAATGAAAATCGCTTTATTTCGCCTCGCTATTACATGCATTTGAATGGAGTTCTCGCCTGAAACAAAGTATAGGTTTTCATTTTGTGAACAACTTGAAAATCTTAGATCAAACACCTGCAAAACCTATTTCCCCAGCACAGAAATGCTGAATTCTATAAGGCAAAGCCTTAAATATCTGTGTCCGAGTCTTCTATCAAAAGCTACAGCTGTCTTTATGAAGTTAATGAAACGAGCTTTATTTCGCCAAGACAGTGCGTTTCTCGCTATTACGTGCATTTGAATGGAGTTCTCGCCTGAAACAAAGTATAGGTTTTCATTTTGTGAATAACTTGAAAACCTTAGCTCAAACAGCTGCAAAACCTATTTCGCCAGCACAGAAATGCTGAATTCTATAAGGCAAAGCCTTAAATATCTGTGTCCGAGTCCTCTATCAAAAGTTACAGCTGTCTTCATCTAGTAAATGAAAATCGCTTTATTTCGCCAAGACAGTGCGTTCCTCGCTATTACATGCATTTGAATGGAGTTCTCGCCTGAAACAAATTATAGGTTTTCATTTTGTGAATAACTTGAAAACCTTAGCTCAAACAGCTGCAAAACCTATTTCGCCAGCACAGAAATGCTGAATTCTATAAGGCAAAGCCTTAAATATCTGTGTCCGAGTCCTCTATCAAAAGTTACAGCTGTCTTCATCTAGTAAATGAAAATCGCTTTATTTCGCCAAGACAGTGCGTTCCTCGCTATTACATGCATTTGAATGGAGTTCTCGCCTGAAACAAATTATAGGTTTTCATTTTGTGAATAACTTGAAAATTTTAGCTCAAGCACCTGCAAAACCTATTTCCCCAGCACAGAAATGCTGAATTCTATAAGGCAAAGCCTTAAATATCTGTGTCCGAGTCTTCTATCAAAAGTTACAGCTGTCTTTATGAAGTTAATGAAAAGAGCTTTATTTCGCCAAGACAGTGCGTTTGTCGCTATACATGAATTTGAATGGAGTTCTCGCCTGAAACAAATTATAGGTTTTCATTGTGTGAATAACTTGAAAATCGTAGCTCAAACAGCTGCAAAACCTATTTCCCCAGCACAGAAATGCTGAATTCTATAAGGCAAAGCCTTAAATATCTGTGTCCGAGTCTTCTATCAAAAGTTACAGCTGTCTTCATCTAGTAAATGAAAATCGCTTTATTTCGCCTCGCTATTACATGCATTTGAATGGAGTTCTCGCCTGAAACAAAGTATCGGTTTTCATTTTGTGAATACCTTGAAAATCTTAGCTCAAACAGCTGCAAAACCTATTTCCCCAGCACAGAAATGCTGAATTCTATAAGGCAAAGCCTTAAATATCTGTGTCCGAGTCTTCTATCAAAAGTTACAGCTGTCTTCATCTAGTAAATGAAAATCGCTTTATTTCGCCTCGCTATTACATGCATTGAATGGAGTTCTCGCCTCAAACAAAGTATAGGTTTTCATTTTGTGAATAACTTGAAAATCTTAGCTCAAACAGCTGCAAAACCTATTTCCCCAGCACAGAAATGCTGAATTCTATAAGGCAAAGCCTTAAATATCTGTGTCCGAGTCTTCTATCAAAAGTTACAGCTGTCTTCATCTAGTAAATGAAAATCGCTTTATTTCGCCAAGACAGTGCGTTTGTCGCTATACATGCATTTGAATGGAGTTCTCGCCTGAAACAAATTATAGGTTTTCATTGTGTGAATAACTTGAAAATCTTAGCTCAAACAGCTGCAAAACCTATTTCCCCAGCACAGAAATGCTGAATTCTATAAGGCAAAGCCTTAAATATCTGTGTCCGAGTCTTCTATCAAAAGTTACAGCTGTCTTCATCTAGTAAATGAAAATCGCTTTATTTCGCCAAGACACTGCGTTCCTCGCTATTACATGCATTTGAATGGAGTTCTGCCTGAAACAAAGTATAGGTTTTCATTTTGTGAATAACTTGAAAATCTTAGCTCAAACACCTGCAAAACCTATTTCCCCAGCACAGAAATGCTGAATTCTATAAGGCAAAGCCTTAAATATCTGTGTCCGAGTCTTCTATCAAAAGTTACAGCTGTCTTCATCTAGTAAATGAAAATCGCTTTATTTCGCCAAGACAGTGCGTTCCTCGCTATTACATGCATTTGAATGGAGTTCTCGCCTGAAACAAATTATAGGTTTTCATTTTGTGAATAACTTGAAAATTTTAGCTCAAGCACCTGCAAAACCTATTTCCCCAGCACAGAAATGCTGAATTCTATAAGGCAAAGCCTTAAATATCTGTGTCCGAGTCTTCTATCAAAAGTTACAGCTGTCTTTATGAAGTTAATGAAAAGAGCTTTATTTCGCCAAGACAGTGCGTTTGTCGCTATACATGAATTTGAATGGAGTTCTCGCCTGAAACAAATTATAGGTTTTCATTGTGTGAATAACTTGAAAATCGTAGCTCAAACAGCTGCAAAACCTATTTCCCCAGCACAGAAATGCTGAATTCTATAAGGCAAAGCCTTAAATATCTGTGTCCGAGTCTTCTATCAAAAGTTACAGCTGTCTTCATCTAGTAAATGAAAATCGCTTTATTTCGCCTCGCTATTACATGCATTTGAATGGAGTTCTCGCCTGAAACAAAGTATCGGTTTTCATTTTGTGAATACCTTGAAAATCTTAGCTCAAACAGCTGCAAAACCTATTTCCCCAGCACAGAAATGCTGAATTCTATAAGGCAAAGCCTTAAATATCTGTGTCCGAGTCTTCTATCAAAAGCTACAGCTGTCTTTATGAAGTTAATGAAAAGAGCTTTATTTTGCCAAGACAGTGCGTTCCTCGCTATTACATGCATTTGAATGGAGTTCTGCCTGAAACAAATTATAGGTTTTCATTTTGTGAATAACTTGAAAATTTTAGCTCAAGCACCTGCAAAACCTATTTCCCCAGCACAGAAATGCTGAATTCTATAAGGCAAAGCCTTAAATATCTGTGTCCGAGTCTTCTCTCAAAAGCTACAGCTGTCTTTATGAAGTTAATGAAAAGAGCTTTATTTCGCCAAGACAGTGCGTTTGTCGCTATACATGCATTTGAATGGAGTTCTCGCCTGAAACAAATTATAGGTTTTCATTGTGTGAATAACTTGAAAATCTTAGCTCAAACAGCTGCAAAACCTATTTCCCCAGCACAGAAATGCTGAATTCTATAAGGCAAAGCCTTAAATATCTGTGTCCGAGTCTTCTATCAAAAGTTACAGCTGTCTTCATCTAGTAAATGAAAATCGCTTTATTTCGCCAAGACACTGCGTTCCTCGCTATTACATGCATTTGAATGGAGTTCTGCCTGAAACAAAGTATAGGTTTTCATTTTGTGAATAACTTGAAAATCTTAGCTCAAACACCTGCAAAACCTATTTCCCCAGCACAGAAATGCTGAATTCTATAAGGCAAAGCCTTAAATATCTGTGTCCGAGTCTTCTATCAAAAGTTACAGCTGTCTTCATCTAGTAAATGAAAATCGCTTTATTTCGCCTCGCTATTACATGCATTTGAATGGAGTTCTCGCCTGAAACAAAGTATAGGTTTTCATTTTGTGAATAACTTGAAAATCTTAGCTCAAACAGCTGCAAAACCTATTTCCCCAGCACAGAAATGCTGAATTCTATAAGGCAAAGCCTTAAATATCTGTGTCCGAGTCTTCTATCAAAAGCTACAGCTGTCTTTATGAAGTTAATGAAAAGAGCTTTATTTTGCCAAGACAGTGCGTTCCTCGCTATTACATGCATTTGAATGGAGTTCTGCCTGAAACAAATTATAGGTTTTCATTTTGTGAATAACTTGAAAATTTTAGCTCAAGCACCTGCAAAACCTATTTCCCCAGCACAGAAATGCTGAATTCTATAAGGCAAAGCCTTAAATATCTGTGTCCGAGTCTTCTCTCAAAAGCTACAGCTGTCTTTATGAAGTTAATGAAAAGAGCTTTATTTCGCCAAGACAGTGCGTTTCTCGCTATTACATGCATTTGAATGGAGTTCTCGCCTGAAACAAATTATAGGTTTTCATTGTGTGAATAACTTGAAAATCTTAGCTCAAACAGCTGCAAAACCTATTTCCCCAGCACAGAAATGCTGAATTCTATAAGGCAAAGCCTTAAATATCTGTGTCCGAGTCTTCTATCAAAAGTTACAGCTGTCTTCATCTAGTAAATGAAAATCGCTTTATTTCGCCAAGACACTGCGTTCCTCGCTATTACATGCATTTGAATGGAGTTCTGCCTGAAACAAAGTATAGGTTTTCATTTTGTGAATAACTCGAAAATTTTAGCTCAAGCACCTGCAAAACCTATTTCCCCAGCACAGAAATGCTGAATTCTATAAGGCAAAGCCTTAAATATCTGTGTCCGAGTCTTCTATCAAAAGCTACAGCTGTCTTTATGAAGTTAATGAAAAGAGCTTTATTTCGCCAAGACAGTGCGTTTGTCGCTATACATGCATTTGAATGGAGTTCTCGCCTGAAACAAATTATAGGTTTTCATTGGGTGAATAACTTGAAAATCTTAGCTCAAACAGCTGCAAAACCTATTTCCCCAGCACAGAAATGCTGAATTCTATAAGGCAAAGCCTTAAATATCTGTGTCCGAGTCTTCTATCAAAAGCTACAGCTGTCTTTATGAAGTTAATGAAACGAGCTTTATTTCGCCAAGACAGTGCGTTTGTCGCTATTACATGCATTTGAATGGAGTTCTCGCCTGAAACAAATTATAGGTTTTCATTTTGTGAATAACTTGAAAATCTTAGCTCAAACAGCTGCAAAACCTTTTTCACCAGCACAGAAATGCTGAATTCTATAAGGCAAAGCCTTAAATATCTGTGTCCGAGTCTTCTATCAAAAGTTACAGCTGTCTTCATCTAGTAAATGAAAATCGCTTTATTTCGCCAAGACACTGCGTTCCTCGCTATTACATGCATTTGAATGGAGTTCTGCCTGAAACAAAGTATAGGTTTTCATTTTGTGAATAACTTGAAAATCTTAGCTCAAACAGCTGCAAAACCTATTTCCCCAGCACAGAAATGCTGAATTCTATAAGGCAAAGCCTTAAATATCTGTGTCCGAGTCTTCTATCAAAAGCTACAGCTGTCTTTATGAAATTAATGAAACGAGCTTTATTTCGCCAAGACAGTGCGTTTCTCGCTATTACATGCATTTGAATGGAGTTCTCGCCTGAAACAAAGTATAGTTTTTCATTTTGTGAATAACTTGAAAATCTTAGCTCAAACAGCTGCAAAACCTTTTTCCCCAGCACAGAAATGCTGAATTCTATAAGGCAAAGCCTTAAATATCTGTGTCCGAGTCTTCTATCAAAAGTTACAGCTGTCTTCATCTAGTAAATGAAAATCGCTTTATTTCGCCAAGACACTGCGTTCCTCGCTATTACATGCATTTGAATGGAGTTCTGCCTGAAACAAAGTATAGGTTTTCATTTTGTGAATAACTTGAAAATCTTAGCTCAAACAGCTGCAAAACCTATTTCCCCAGCACAGAAATGCTGAATTCTATAAGGCAAAGCCTTAAATATCTGTGTCCGAGTCTTCTATCAAAAGTTACAGCTGTCTTCATCTAGTAAATGAAAATCGCTTTATTTCGCCAAGACACTGCGTTCCTCGCTATTACATGCATTTGAATGGAGTTCTGCCTGAAACAAAGTATAGGTTTTCATTTTGTGAATAACTTGAAAATCTTAGCTCAAACAGCTGCAAAACCTTTTTCCCCAGCACAGAAATGCTGAATTCTATAAGGCAAAGCCTTAAATATCTGTGTCCGAGTCTTCTATCAAAAGCTACAGCTGTCTTTATGAAATTAATGAAACGAGCTTTATTTCGCCAAGACAGTGCGTTTCTCGCTATTACATGCATTTGAATGGAGTTCTCGCCTGAAACAAAGTATAGTTTTTCATTTTGTGAATAACTTGAAAATCTTAGCTCAAACAGCTGCAAAACCTTTTTCCCCAGCACAGAAATGCTGAATTCTATAAGGCAAAGCCTTAAATATCTGTGTCCGAGTCTTCTATCAAAAGTTACAGCTGTCTTCATCTAGTAAATGAAAATCGCTTTATTTCGCCAAGACACTGCGTTCCTCGCTATTACATGCATTTGAATGGAGTTCTGCCTGAAACAAAGTATAGGTTTTCATTTTGTGAATAACTTGAAAATCTTAGCTCAAACAGCTGCAAAACCTATTTCCCCAGCACAGAAATGCTGAATTCTATAAGGCAAAGCCTTAAATATCTGTGTCCGAGTCTTCTATCAAAAGTTACAGCTGTCTTCATCTAGTAAATGAAAATCGCTTTATTTCGCCAAGACACTGCGTTCCTCGCTATTACATGCATTTGAATGGAGTTCTGCCTGAAACAAAGTATAGGTTTTCATTTTGTGAATAACTTGAAAATCTTAGCTCAAACACCTGCAAAACCTATTTCCCCAGCACAGAAATGCTGAATTCTATAAGGCAAAGCCTTAAATATCTGTGTCCGAGTCTTCTATCAAAAGTTACAGCTCTCTTCATCTAGTAAATGAAAATCGCTTTATTTCGCCTCGCTATTACATGCATTGAATGGAGTTCTCGCCTGAAACAAAGTATAGGTTTTCATTTTGTGAATAACTTGAAAATCTTAGCTCAAACAGCTGCAAAACCTATTTCCCCAGCACAGAAATGCTGAATTCTATAAGGCAAAGCCTTAAATATCTGTGTCCGAGTCTTCTCTCAAAAGCTACAGCTGTCTTTATGAAGTTAATGAAAAGAGCTTTATTTCGCCAAGACAGTGCGTTTGTCGCTATACATGCATTTGAATGGAGTTCTCGCCTGAAACAAATTATAGGTTTTCATTGTGTGAATAACTTGAAAATCTTAGCTCAAACACCTGCAAAACCTATTTCCCCAGCACAGAAATGCTGAATTCTATAAGGCAAAGCCTTAAATATCTGTGTCCGAGTCTTCTATCAAAAGTTACAGCTGTCTTCATCTAGTAAATGAAAATCGCTTTATTTCGCCAAGACACTGCGTTCCTCGCTATTACATGCATTTGAATGGAGTTCTGCCTGAAACAAAGTATAGGTTTTCATTTTGTGAATAACTTGAAAATCTTAGCTCAAACAGCTGCAAAACCTATTTCCCCAGCACAGAAATGCTGAATTCTATAAGGCAAAGCCTTAAATATCTGTGTCCGAGTCTTCTATCAAAAGCTACAGCTGTCTTTATGAAATTAATGAAACGAGCTTTATTTCGCCAAGACAGTGCGTTTCTCGCTATTACATGCATTTGAATGGAGTTCTCGCCTGAAACAAATTATAGGTTTTCATTTTGTGAATAACTTGAAAATCTTAGCTCAAACAGCTGCAAAACCTTTTTCCCCAGCACAGAAATGCTGAATTCTATAAGGCAAAGCCTTAAATATCTGTGTCCGAGTCTTCTATCAAAAGTTACAGCTGTCTTCATCTAGTAAATGAAAATCGCTTTATTTCGCCAAGACACTGCGTTCCTCGCTATTACATGCATTTGAATGGAGTTCTGCCTGAAACAAAGTATAGGTTTTCATTTTGTGAATAACTTGAAAATCTTAGCTCAAACAGCTGCAAAACCTATTTCCCCAGCACAGAAATGCTGAATTCTATAAGGCAAAGCCTTAAATATCTGAGTCCGAGTTCTTCTATCAAAAGTTACAGCTGTCTTCATCTAGTAAATGAAAATCGCTTTATTTCGCCTCGCTATTACATGCATTTGAATGGAGTTCTCGCCTGAAACAAAGTATAGGTTTTCATTTTGTGAATAACTTGAAAATCTTAGATCAAACACCTGCAAAACCTATTTCCCCAGCACAGAAATGCTGAATTCTATAAGGCAAAGCCTTAAATATCTGTGTCCGAGTCTTCTATCAAAAGCTACAGCTGTCTTTATGAAGTTAATGAAACGAGCTTTATTTCGCCAAGACAGTGCGTTTCTCGCTATTACATGCATTTGAATGGAGTTCTCGCCTGAAACAAATTATAGGTTTTCATTTTGTGAATAACTTGAAAACCTTAGCTCAAACAGCTGCAAAACCTATTTCGCCAGCACAGAAATGCTGAATTCTATAAGGCAAAGCCTTAAATATCTGTGTCCGAGTCCTCTATCAAAAGTTACAGCTGTCTTCATCTAGTAAATGAAAATCGCTTTATTTCGCCAAGACAGTGCGTTCCTCGCTATTACATGCATTTGAATGGAGTTCTCGCCTGAAACAAATTATAGGTTTTCATTTTGTGAATAACTTGAAAATTTTTGCTCAAGCACCTGCAAAACCTATTTCCCCAGCACAGAAATGCTGAATTCTATAAGGCAAAGCCTTAAATATCTGTGTCCGAGTCTTCTATCAAAAGCTACAGCTGTCTTTATGAAGTTAATGAAACGAGCTTTATTTCGCCAAGACAGTGCGTTCCTCGCTATTACATGCATTTGAATGGAGTTCTCGCCTGAAACAAAGTATCGGTTTTCATTTTGTGAATAACTTGAAAATCTTAGCTCAAACAGCTGCAAAACCTATTTCCCCAGCACAGAAATGCTGAATTCTATAAGGCAAAGCCTTAAATATCTGTGTCCGAGTCTTCTATCAAAAGTTACAGCTGTCTTCATCTAGTAAATGAAAATCACTTTATTTCGCCAAGACAGTGCGTTCCCCGCTATTACATGCATTTGAATGGAGTTCTCGCCTGAAACAAAGTATAGGTTTTCATTTTGTGAATAACTTGAAAATCTTAGCTCAAACACCTGCAAAACCTATTTCCCCAGCACAGAAATGCTGAATTCTATAAGGCAAAGCCTTAAATATCTGTGTCCGAGTCTTCTATCAAAAGCTACAGCTGTCTTTATGAAGTTAATGAAACGAGCTTTATTTCGCCAAGACAGTGCGTTTCTCGCTATTACATGCATTTGAATGGAGTTCTCGCCTGAAACAAATTATAGGTTTTCATTTTGTGAATAACTTGAAAATCTTAGCTCAAACAGCTGCAAAACCTATTTCCCCAGCACAGAAATGCTGAATTCTATAAGGCAAAGCCTTAAATATCTGTGTCCGAGTCTTCTATCAAAAGTTACAGCTGTCTTCATCTAGTAAATGAAAATCGCTTTATTTCGCCTCGCTATTACATGCATTTGAATGGAGTTCTGCCTGAAACAAAGTATAGGTTTTCATTTTGTGAATAACTTGAAAATTTTAGCTCAAGCACCTGCAAAACCTATTTCCCCAGCACAGAAATGCTGAATTCTATAAGGCAAAGCCTTAAATATCTGTGTCCGAGTCTTCTATCAAAAGCTACAGCTGTCTTTATGAAGTTAATGAAAAGAGCTTTATTTCGCCAAGACAGTGCGTTTGTCGCTATACATGCATTTGAATGGAGTTCTCGCCTGAAACAAATTATAGGTTTTCATTGTGTGAATAACTTGAAAATCTTAGCTCAAACAGCTGCAAAACCTTTTTCCCCAGCACAGAAATGCTGAATTCTATAAGGCAAAGCCTTAAATATCTGTGTCCGAGTCTTCTATCAAAACTTACAGCTGTCTTCATCTAGTAAATGAAAATCGCTTTATTTCGCCAAGACACTGCGTTCCTCGCTATTACATGCATTTGAATGGAGTTCTGCCTGAAACAAAGTATAGGTTTTCATTTTGTGAATAACTTGAAAATTTTAGCTCAAGCACCTGCAAAACCTATTTCCCCAGCACAGAAATGCTGAATTCTATAAGGCAAAGCCTTAAATATCTGTGTCCGAGTCTTCTATCAAAAGTTACAGCTCTCTTCATCTAGTAAATGAAAATCGCTTTATTTCGCCTCGCTATTACATGCATTGAATGGAGTTCTCGCCTGAAACAAAGTATAGGTTTTCATTTTGTGAATAACTTGAAAATCTTAGCTCAAACAGCTGCAAAACCTATTTCCCCAGCACAGAAATGCTGAATTCTATAAGGCAAAGCCTTAAATATCTGTGTCCGAGTCTTCTATCAAAAGCTACAGCTGTCTTTATGAAATTAATGAAACGAGCTTTATTTCGCCAAGACAGTGCGTTTCTCGCTATTACATGCATTTGAATGGAGTTCTCGCCTGAAACAAATTATAGGTTTTCATTGTGTGAATAACTTGAAAATCTTAGCTCAAACAGCTGCAAAACCTTTTTCCCCAGCACAGAAATGCTGAATTCTATAAGGCAAAGCCTTAAATATCTGTGTCCGAGTCTTCTATCAAAACTTACAGCTGTCTTCATCTAGTAAATGAAAATCGCTTTATTTCGCCAAGACACTGCGTTCCTCGCTATTACATGCATTTGAATGGAGTTCTGCCTGAAACAAAGTATAGGTTTTCATTTTGTGAATAACTTGAAAATTTTAGCTCAAGCACCTGCAAAACCTATTTCCCCAGCACAGAAATGCTGAATTCTATAAGGCAAAGCCTTAAATATCTGTGTCCGAGTCTTCTATCAAAAGTTACAGCTCTCTTCATCTAGTAAATGAAAATCGCTTTATTTCGCCTCGCTATTACATGCATTGAATGGAGTTCTCGCCTGAAACAAAGTATAGGTTTTCATTTTGTGAATAACTTGAAAATCTTAGCTCAAACAGCTGCAAAACCTATTTCCCCAGCACAGAAATGCTGAATTCTATAAGGCAAAGCCTTAAATATCTGTGTCCGAGTCTTCTATCAAAAGCTACAGCTGTCTTTATGAAATTAATGAAACGAGCTTTATTTCGCCAAGACAGTGCGTTTCTCGCTATTACATGCATTTGAATGGAGTTCTCGCCTGAAACAAATTATAGGTTTTCATTTTGTGAATAACTTGAAAATCTTAGCTCAAACAGCTGCAAAACCTTTTTCCCCAGCACAGAAATGCTGAATTCTATAAGGCAAAGCCTTAAATATCTGTGTCCGAGTCTTCTATCAAAAGTTACAGCTGTCTTCATCTAGTAAATGAAAATCGCTTTATTTCGCCAAGACACTGCGTTCCTCGCTATTACATGCATTTGAATGGAGTTCTGCCTGAAACAAAGTATAGGTTTTCATTTTGTGAATAACTTGAAAATCTTAGCTCAAACAGCTGCAAAACCTATTTCCCCAGCACAGAAATGCTGAATTCTATAAGGCAAAGCCTTAAATATCTGAGTCCGAGTTCTTCTATCAAAAGTTACAGCTGTCTTCATCTAGTAAATGAAAATCGCTTTATTTCGCCAAGACAGTGCGTTCCTCGCTATTACATGCATTTGAATGGAGTTCTGCCTGAAACAAAGTATAGGTTTTCATTTTGTGAATAACTTGAAAATTTTAGCTCAAGCACCTGCAAAACCTTTTTCCCCAGCACAGAAATGCTGAATTCTATAAGGCAAAGCCTTAAATATCGGTGTACGAGTCTTCTATCAAAAGTTACAGCTGTCTTCATCTAGTAAATGAAAATCGCTTTATTTCGCCTCGCTATTACATGCATTTGAATGGAGTTCTCGCCTGAAACAAAGTATAGGTTTTCATTTTGTGAATAACTTGAAAATCTGCAAAACCTATTTCCCCAGCACAGAAATGCTGAATTCTATAAGGCAAAGCCTTAAATATCTGTGTCCGAGTCTTCTATCAAAAGCTACAGCTGTCTTTATGAAGTTAATGAAACGAGCTTTATTTCGCCAAGACAGTGCGTTTCTCGCTATTACATGCATTTGAATGGAGTTCTCGCCTGAAACAAATTATAGGTTTTCATTTTGTGAATAACTTGAAAATCTTAGCTCAAACAGCTGCAAAACCTATTTCCCCAGCACAGAAATGCTGAATTCTATAAGGCAAAGCCTTAAATATCTGTGTCCGAGTCTTCTATCAAAAGTTACAGCTGTCTTCATCTAGTAAATGAAAATCGCTTTATTTCGCCTCGCTATTACATGCATTTGAATGGAGTTCTGCCTGAAACAAAGTATAGGTTTTCATTTTGTGAATAACTTGAAAATTTTAGCTCAAGCACCTGCAAAACCTATTTCCCCAGCACAGAAATGCTGAATTCTATAAGGCAAAGCCTTAAATATCTGTGTCCGAGTCTTCTATCAAAAGCTACAGCTGTCTTTATGAAGTTAATGAAAAGAGCTTTATTTCGCCAAGACAGTGCGTTTGTCGCTATACATGCATTTGAATGGAGTTCTCGCCTGAAACAAATTATAGGTTTTCATTGTGTGAATAACTTGAAAATCTTAGCTCAAACAGCTGCAAAACCTTTTTCCCCAGCACAGAAATGCTGAATTCTATAAGGCAAAGCCTTAAATATCTGTGTCCGAGTCTTCTATCAAAACTTACAGCTGTCTTCATCTAGTAAATGAAAATCGCTTTATTTCGCCAAGACACTGCGTTCCTCGCTATTACATGCATTTGAATGGAGTTCTGCCTGAAACAAAGTATAGGTTTTCATTTTGTGAATAACTTGAAAATTTTAGCTCAAGCACCTGCAAAACCTATTTCCCCAGCACAGAAATGCTGAATTCTATAAGGCAAAGCCTTAAATATCTGTGTCCGAGTCTTCTATCAAAAGTTACAGCTCTCTTCATCTAGTAAATGAAAATCGCTTTATTTCGCCTCGCTATTACATGCATTGAATGGAGTTCTCGCCTGAAACAAAGTATAGGTTTTCATTTTGTGAATAACTTGAAAATCTTAGCTCAAACAGCTGCAAAACCTATTTCCCCAGCACAGAAATGCTGAATTCTATAAGGCAAAGCCTTAAATATCTGTGTCCGAGTCTTCTATCAAAAGCTACAGCTGTCTTTATGAAATTAATGAAACGAGCTTTATTTCGCCAAGACAGTGCGTTTCTCGCTATTACATGCATTTGAATGGAGTTCTCGCCTGAAACAAATTATAGGTTTTCATTGTGTGAATAACTTGAAAATCTTAGCTCAAACAGCTGCAAAACCTTTTTCCCCAGCACAGAAATGCTGAATTCTATAAGGCAAAGCCTTAAATATCTGTGTCCGAGTCTTCTATCAAAACTTACAGCTGTCTTCATCTAGTAAATGAAAATCGCTTTATTTCGCCAAGACACTGCGTTCCTCGCTATTACATGCATTTGAATGGAGTTCTGCCTGAAACAAAGTATAGGTTTTCATTTTGTGAATAACTTGAAAATTTTAGCTCAAGCACCTGCAAAACCTATTTCCCCAGCACAGAAATGCTGAATTCTATAAGGCAAAGCCTTAAATATCTGTGTCCGAGTCTTCTATCAAAAGTTACAGCTCTCTTCATCTAGTAAATGAAAATCGCTTTATTTCGCCTCGCTATTACATGCATTGAATGGAGTTCTCGCCTGAAACAAAGTATAGGTTTTCATTTTGTGAATAACTTGAAAATCTTAGCTCAAACAGCTGCAAAACCTATTTCCCCAGCACAGAAATGCTGAATTCTATAAGGCAAAGCCTTAAATATCTGTGTCCGAGTCTTCTATCAAAAGCTACAGCTGTCTTTATGAAATTAATGAAACGAGCTTTATTTCGCCAAGACAGTGCGTTTCTCGCTATTACATGCATTTGAATGGAGTTCTCGCCTGAAACAAATTATAGGTTTTCATTTTGTGAATAACTTGAAAATCTTAGCTCAAACAGCTGCAAAACCTTTTTCCCCAGCACAGAAATGCTGAATTCTATAAGGCAAAGCCTTAAATATCTGTGTCCGAGTCTTCTATCAAAAGTTACAGCTGTCTTCATCTAGTAAATGAAAATCGCTTTATTTCGCCAAGACACTGCGTTCCTCGCTATTACATGCATTTGAATGGAGTTCTGCCTGAAACAAAGTATAGGTTTTCATTTTGTGAATAACTTGAAAATCTTAGCTCAAACAGCTGCAAAACCTATTTCCCCAGCACAGAAATGCTGAATTCTATAAGGCAAAGCCTTAAATATCTGAGTCCGAGTTCTTCTATCAAAAGTTACAGCTGTCTTCATCTAGTAAATGAAAATCGCTTTATTTCGCCTCGCTATTACATGCATTTGAATGGAGTTCTCGCCTGAAACAAAGTATAGGTTTTCATTTTGTGAATAACTTGAAAATCTTAGATCAAACACCTGCAAAACCTATTTCCCCAGCACAGAAATGCTGAATTCTATAAGGCAAAGCCTTAAATATCTGTGTCCGAGTCTTCTATCAAAAGCTACAGCTGTCTTTATGAAGTTAATGAAACGAGCTTTATTTCGCCAAGACAGTGCGTTTCTCGCTATTACATGCATTTGAATGGAGTTCTCGCCTGAAACAAATTATAGGTTTTCATTTTGTGAATAACTTGAAAACCTTAGCTCAAACAGCTGCAAAACCTATTTCGCCAGCACAGAAATGCTGAATTCTATAAGGCAAAGCCTTAAATATCTGTGTCCGAGTCCTCTATCAAAAGTTACAGCTGTCTTCATCTAGTAAATGAAAATCGCTTTATTTCGCCAAGACAGTGCGTTCCTCGCTATTACATGCATTTGAATGGAGTTCTCGCCTGAAACAAATTATAGGTTTTCATTTTGTGAATAACTTGAAAATTTTTGCTCAAGCACCTGCAAAACCTATTTCCCCAGCACAGAAATGCTGAATTCTATAAGGCAAAGCCTTAAATATCTGTGTCCGAGTCTTCTATCAAAAGCTACAGCTGTCTTTATGAAGTTAATGAAACGAGCTTTATTTCGCCAAGACAGTGCGTTCCTCGCTATTACATGCATTTGAATGGAGTTCTCGCCTGAAACAAAGTATCGGTTTTCATTTTGTGAATAACTTGAAAATCTTAGCTCAAACAGCTGCAAAACCTATTTCCCCAGCACAGAAATGCTGAATTCTATAAGGCAAAGCCTTAAATATCTGTGTCCGAGTCTTCTATCAAAAGTTACAGCTGTCTTCATCTAGTAAATGAAAATCACTTTATTTCGCCAAGACAGTGCGTTCCCCGCTATTACATGCATTTGAATGGAGTTCTCGCCTGAAACAAAGTATAGGTTTTCATTTTGTGAATAACTTGAAAATCTTAGCTCAAACACCTGCAAAACCTATTTCCCCAGCACAGAAATGCTGAATTCTATAAGGCAAAGCCTTAAATATCTGTGTCCGAGTCTTCTATCAAAAGCTACAGCTGTCTTTATGAAATTAATTAAACGAGCTTTATTTCGCCAAGACAGTGCGTTTCTCGCTATTACATGCATTTGAATGGAGTTCTCGCCTGAAACAAAGTATAGGTTTTCATTTTGTGAATAACTTGAAAATCTTAGCTCAAACAGCTGCAAAACCTATTTCCCCAGCACAGAAATGCTGAATTCTATAAGGCAAAGCCTTAAATATCTGTGTCCGAGTCCTCTATCAAAAGTTACAGCTGTCTTCATCTAGTAAATGAAAATCGCTTTATTTCGCCAAGACAGTGCGTTCCTCGCTATTACATGCATTTGAATGGAGTTCTGCCTGAAACAAAGTATAGGTTTTCATTTTGTGAATAACTTGAAAATTTTAGCTCAAGCACCTGCAAAACCTTTTTCCCCAGCACAGAAATGCTGAATTCTATAAGGCAAAGCCTTAAATATCGGTGTACGAGTCTTCTATCAAAAGTTACAGCTGTCTTCATCTAGTAAATGAAAATCGCTTTATTTCGCCTCGCTATTACATGCATTTGAATGGAGTTCTCGCCTGAAACAAAGTATAGGTTTTCATTTTGTGAATAACTTGAAAATCTGCAAAACCTATTTCCCCAGCACAGAAATGCTGAATTCTATAAGGCAAAGCCTTAAATATCTGTGTCCGAGTCTTCTATCAAAAGCTACAGCTGTCTTTATGAAGTTAATGAAACGAGCTTTATTTCGCCAAGACAGTGCGTTTCTCGCTATTACATGCATTTGAATGGAGTTCTCGCCTGAAACAAATTATAGGTTTTCATTTTGTGAATAACTTGAAAATCTTAGCTCAAACAGCTGCAAAACCTATTTCCCCAGCACAGAAATGCTGAATTCTATAAGGCAAAGCCTTAAATATCTGTGTCCGAGTCTTCTATCAAAAGTTACAGCTGTCTTCATCTAGTAAATGAAAATCGCTTTATTTCGCCTCGCTATTACATGCATTTGAATGGAGTTCTGCCTGAAACAAAGTATAGGTTTTCATTTTGTGAATAACTTGAAAATTTTAGCTCAAGCACCTGCAAAACCTATTTCCCCAGCACAGAAATGCTGAATTCTATAAGGCAAAGCCTTAAATATCTGTGTCCGAGTCTTCTATCAAAAGCTACAGCTGTCTTTATGAAGTTAATGAAAAGAGCTTTATTTCGCCAAGACAGTGCGTTTGTCGCTATACATGCATTTGAATGGAGTTCTCGCCTGAAACAAATTATAGGTTTTCATTGTGTGAATAACTTGAAAATCTTAGCTCAAACAGCTGCAAAACCTTTTTCCCCAGCACAGAAATGCTGAATTCTATAAGGCAAAGCCTTAAATATCTGTGTCCGAGTCTTCTATCAAAACTTACAGCTGTCTTCATCTAGTAAATGAAAATCGCTTTATTTCGCCAAGACACTGCGTTCCTCGCTATTACATGCATTTGAATGGAGTTCTGCCTGAAACAAAGTATAGGTTTTCATTTTGTGAATAACTTGAAAATTTTAGCTCAAGCACCTGCAAAACCTATTTCCCCAGCACAGAAATGCTGAATTCTATAAGGCAAAGCCTTAAATATCTGTGTCCGAGTCTTCTATCAAAAGTTACAGCTCTCTTCATCTAGTAAATGAAAATCGCTTTATTTCGCCTCGCTATTACATGCATTGAATGGAGTTCTCGCCTGAAACAAAGTATAGGTTTTCATTTTGTGAATAACTTGAAAATCTTAGCTCAAACAGCTGCAAAACCTATTTCCCCAGCACAGAAATGCTGAATTCTATAAGGCAAAGCCTTAAATATCTGTGTCCGAGTCTTCTATCAAAAGCTACAGCTGTCTTTATGAAATTAATGAAACGAGCTTTATTTCGCCAAGACAGTGCGTTTGTCGCTATACATGCATTTGAATGGAGTTCTCGCCTGAAACAAATTATAGGTTTTCATTGTGTGAATAACTTGAAAATCTTAGCTCAAACAGCTGCAAAACCTATTTCCCCAGCACAGAAATGCTGAATTCTATAAGGCAAAGCCTTAAATATCTGTGTCCGAGTCTTCTATCAAAAGTTACAGCTGTCTTCATCTAGTAAATGAAAATCGCTTTATTTCGCCAAGACACTGCGTTCCTCGCTATTACATGCATTTGAATGGAGTTCTGCCTGAAACAAAGTATAGGTTTTCATTTTGTGAATAACTTGAAAATCTTAGCTCAAACAGCTGCAAAACCTATTTCCCCAGCACAGAAATGCTGAATTCTATAAGGCAAAGCCTTAAATATCTGTGTCCGAGTCTTCTATCAAAAGCTACAGCTGTCTTTATGAAATTAATGAAACGAGCTTTATTTCGCCAAGACAGTGCGTTTCTCGCTATTACATGCATTTGAATGGAGTTCTCGCCTGAAACAAATTATAGGTTTTCATTTTGTGAATAACTTGAAAATCTTAGCTCAAACAGCTGCAAAACCTTTTTCCCCAGCACAGAAATGCTGAATTCTATAAGGCAAAGCCTTAAATATCTGTGTCCGAGTCTTCTATCAAAAGTTACAGCTGTCTTCATCTAGTAAATGAAAATCGCTTTATTTCGCCAAGACACTGCGTTCCTCGCTATTACATGCATTTGAATGGAGTTCTGCCTGAAACAAAGTATAGGTTTTCATTTTGTGAATAACTTGAAAATCTTAGCTCAAACAGCTGCAAAACCTATTTCCCCAGCACAGAAATGCTGAATTCTATAAGGCAAAGCCTTAAATATCTGTGTCCGAGTCTTCTATCAAAAGTTACAGCTGTCTTCATCTAGTAAATGAAAATCGCTTTATTTCGCCAAGACACTGCGTTCCTCGCTATTACATGCATTTGAATGGAGTTCTGCCTGAAACAAAGTATAGGTTTTCATTTTGTGAATAACTTGAAAATCTTAGCTCAAACAGCTGCAAAACCTATTTCCCCAGCACAGAAATGCTGAATTCTATAAGGCAAAGCCTTAAATATCTGTGTCCGAGTTCTTCTATCAAAAGTTACAGCTGTCTTCATCTAGTAAATGAAAATCGCTTTATTTCGCCTCGCTATTACATGCATTTGAATGGAGTTCTCGCCTGAAACAAAGTATAGGTTTTCATTTTGTGAATAACTTGAAAATCTTAGATCAAACACCTGCAAAACCTATTTCCCCAGCACAGAAATGCTGAATTCTATAAGGCAAAGCCTTAAATATCTGTGTCCGAGTCTTCTATCAAAAGCTACAGCTGTCTTTATGAAGTTAATGAAACGAGCTTTATTTCGCCAAGACAGTGCGTTTCTCGCTATTACATGCATTTGAATGGAGTTCTCGCCTGAAACAAATTATAGGTTTTCATTTTGTGAATAACTTGAAAATCTTAGATCAAACACCTGCAAAACCTATTTCGCCAGCACAGAAATGCTGAATTCTATAAGGCAAAGCCTTAAATATCTGTGTCCGAGTCCTCTATCAAAAGTTACAGCTGTCTTCATCTAGTAAATGAAAATCGCTTTATTTCGCCAAGACAGTGCGTTCCTCGCTATTACATGCATTTGAATGGAGTTCTCGCCTGAAACAAAGTATAGGTTTTCATTTTGTGAATAACTTGAAAATTTTTGCTCAAGCACCTGCAAAACCTATTTCCCCAGCACAGAAATGCTGAATTCTATAAGGCAAAGCCTTAAATATCTGTGTCCGAGTCTTCTATCAAAAGCTACAGCTGTCTTTATGAAGTTAATGAAACGAGCTTTATTTCGCCAAGACAGTGCGTTCCTCGCTATTACATGCATTTGAATGGAGTTCTCGCCTGAAACAAAGTATCGGTTTTCATTTTGTGAATAACTTGAAAATCTTAGCTCAAACAGCTGCAAAACCTATTTCCCCAGCACAGAAATGCTGAATTCTATAAGGCAAAGCCTTAAATATCTGTGTCCGAGTCTTCTATCAAAAGTTACAGCTGTCTTCATCTAGTAAATGAAAATCACTTTATTTCGCCAAGACAGTGCGTTCCCCGCTATTACATGCATTTGAATGGAGTTCTCGCCTGAAACAAAGTATAGGTTTTCATTTTGTGAATAACTTGAAAATCTTAGCTCAAACACCTGCAAAACCTATTTCCCCAGCACAGAAATGCTGAATTCTATAAGGCAAAGCCTTAAATATCTGTGTCCGAGTCTTCTATCAAAAGCTACAGCTGTCTTTATGAAATTAATTAAACGAGCTTTATTTCGCCAAGACAGTGCGTTTCTCGCTATTACATGCATTTGAATGGAGTTCTCGCCTGAAACAAAGTATAGGTTTTCATTTTGTGAATAACTTGAAAATCTTAGCTCAAACAGCTGCAAAACCTATTTCCCCAGCACAGAAATGCTGAATTCTATAAGGCAAAGCCTTAAATATCTGTGTCCGAGTCCTCTATCAAAAGTTACAGCTGTCTTCATCTAGTAAATGAAAATCGCTTTATTTCGCCAAGACAGTGCGTTCCTCGCTATTACATGCATTTGAATGGAGTTCTGCCTGAAACAAAGTATAGGTTTTCATTTTGTGAATAACTTGAAAATTTTAGCTCAAGCACCTGCAAAACCTTTTTCCCCAGCACAGAAATGCTGAATTCTATAAGGCAAAGCCTTAAATATCGGTGTACGAGTCTTCTATCAAAAGTTACAGCTGTCTTCATCTAGTAAATGAAAATCGCTTTATTTCGCCTCGCTATTACATGCATTTGAATGGAGTTCTCGCCTGAAACAAAGTATAGGTTTTCATTTTGTGAATAACTTGAAAATCTGCAAAACCTATTTCCCCAGCACAGAAATGCTGAATTCTATAAGGCAAAGCCTTAAATATCTGTGTCCGAGTCTTCTATCAAAAGCTACAGCTGTCTTTATGAAGTTAATGAAACGAGCTTTATTTCGCCAAGACAGTGCGTTTCTCGCTATTACATGCATTTGAATGGAGTTCTCGCCTGAAACAAATTATAGGTTTTCATTTTGTGAATAACTTGAAAATCTTAGCTCAAACAGCTGCAAAACCTATTTCCCCAGCACAGAAATGCTGAATTCTATAAGGCAAAGCCTTAAATATCTGTGTCCGAGTCTTCTATCAAAAGTTACAGCTGTCTTCATCTAGTAAATGAAAATCGCTTTATTTCGCCTCGCTATTACATGCATTTGAATGGAGTTCTGCCTGAAACAAAGTATAGGTTTTCATTTTGTGAATAACTTGAAAATTTTAGCTCAAGCACCTGCAAAACCTATTTCCCCAGCACAGAAATGCTGAATTCTATAAGGCAAAGCCTTAAATATCTGTGTCCGAGTCTTCTATCAAAAGTTACAGCTGTCTTCATCTAATAAATGAAAATCGCTTTATTTCGCCTCGCTATTACATGCATTTGAATGGAGTTCTCGCCTGAAACAAAGTATAGGTTTTCATTTTGTGAATAACTTGAAAATCTTAGCTCAAACAGCTGCAAAACCTATTTCCCCAGCACAGAAATGCTGAATTCTATAAGGCAAAGCCTTAAATATCTGTGTCCGAGTCTTCTATCAAAAGTTACAGCTGTCTTCATCTAGTAAATGAAAATCGCTTTATTTCGCCAAGACACTGCGTTCCTCGCTATTACATGCATTTGAATGGAGTTCTCGCCTGAAACAAAGTATCGGTTTTCATTTTGTGAATAACTTGAAAATCTTAGCTCAAACACCTGCAAAACCTATTTCCCCAGCACAGAAATGCTGAATTCTATAAGGCAAAGCCTTAAATATCTGTGTCCGAGTCTTCTATCAAAAGCTACAGCTGTCTTTATGAAGTTAATGAAACGAGCTTTATTTCGCCAAGACAGTGCGTTCCTCGCTATTACATGCATTTGAATGGAGTTCTGCCTGAAACAAAGCATTGGTTTTCATTTTGTGAATAACTTGAAAATTTTAGCTCAAGCACCTGCAAAACCTTTTTCCCCAGCACAGAAATGCTGAATTCTATAAGGCAAAGCCTTAAATATCGGTGTACGAGTCTTCTATCAAAAGTTACAGCTGTCTTCATCTAGTAAATGAAAATCACTTTATTTCGCCAAGACACTGAGTTCCTCGCTATTACATGCATTTGAATGGAGTTCTGCCTGAAACAAAGTATAGGTTTTCATTTTGTGAATAACGTGAAAATTTTAGCTCAAGCACCTGCAAAACCTTTTTCCCCAGCACAGAAATGCTGAATTCTATAAGGCAAAGCCTTAAATATCTGTGTCCGAGTCTTCTATCAAAAGTTACAGCTGTCTTTATGAAGTTAATGAAAAGAGCTTTATTTCGCCAAGACAGTGCGTTTGTCGCTATACATGCATTTGAATGGAGTTCTCGCCTGAAACAAATTATAGGTTTTCATTGGGTGAATAACTTGAAAATCTTAGCTCAAACAGCTGCAAAACCTATTTCCCCAGCACAGAAATGCTGAATTCTATAAGGCAAAGCCTTAAATATCTGTGTCCGAGTCTTCTATCAAAAGCTACAGCTGTCTTTATGAAGTTAATGAAACGAGCTTTATTTCGCCAAGACAGTGCGTTTGTCGCTATTACATGCATTTGAATGGAGTTCTGCCTGAAACAAATTATAGGTTTTCATTTTGTGAATAACTTGAAAATTTTAGCTCAAGCACCTGCAAAACCTATTTCCCCAGCACAGAAATGCTGAATTCTATAAGGCAAAGCCTTAAATATCTGTGTCCGAGTCTTCTCTCAAAAGCTACAGCTGTCTTTATGAAGTTAATGAAAAGAGCTTTATTTCGCCAAGACAGTGCGTTTCTCGCTATTACATGCATTTGAATGGAGTTCTCGCCTGAAACAAATTATAGGTTTTCATTGTGTGAATAACTTGAAAATCTTAGCTCAAACAGCTGCAAAACCTATTTCCCCAGCACAGAAATGCTGAATTCTATAAGGCAAAGCCTTAAATATCTGTGTCCGAGTCTTCTATCAAAAGTTACAGCTGTCTTCATCTAGTAAATGAAAATCGCTTTATTTCGCCAAGACAGTGCGTTCCTCGCTATTACATGCATTTGAATGGAGTTCTCGCCTGAAACAAATTATAGGTTTTCATTTTGTGAATAACTTGAAAACCTTAGCTCAAACAGCTGCAAAACCTATTTCGCCAGCACAGAAATGCTGAATTCTATAAGGCAAAGCCTTAAATATCTGTGTCCGAGTCCTCTATCAAAAGTTACAGCTGTCTTCATCTAGTAAATGAAAATCGCTTTATTTCGCCAAGACAGTGCGTTCCTCGCTATTACATGCATTTGAATGGAGTTCTCGCCTGAAACAAATTATAGGTTTTCATTTTGTGAATAACTTGAAAATTTTAGCTCAAGCACCTGCAAAACCTATTTCCCCAGCACAGAAATGCTGAATTCTATAAGGCAAAGCCTTAAATATCTGTGTCCGAGTCTTCTATCAAAAGTTACAGCTGTCTTTATGAAGTTAATGAAAAGAGCTTTATTTCGCCAAGACAGTGCGTTTGTCGCTATACATGAATTTGAATGGAGTTCTCGCCTGAAACAAATTATAGGTTTTCATTGTGTGAATAACTTGAAAATCGTAGCTCAAACAGCTGCAAAACCTATTTCCCCAGCACAGAAATGCTGAATTCTATAAGGCAAAGCCTTAAATATCTGTGTCCGAGTCTTCTATCAAAAGTTACAGCTGTCTTCATCTAGTAAATGAAAATCGCTTTATTTCGCCTCGCTATTACATGCATTTGAATGGAGTTCTCGCCTGAAACAAAGTATCGGTTTTCATTTTGTGAATACCTTGAAAATCTTAGCTCAAACAGCTGCAAAACCTATTTCCCCAGCACAGAAATGCTGAATTCTATAAGGCAAAGCCTTAAATATCTGTGTCCGAGTCTTCTATCAAAAGTTACAGCTGTCTTCATCTAGTAAATGAAAATCGCTTTATTTCGCCTCGCTATTACATGCATTGAATGGAGTTCTCGCCTCAAACAAAGTATAGGTTTTCATTTTGTGAATAACTTGAAAATCTTAGCTCAAACAGCTGCAAAACCTATTTCCCCAGCACAGAAATGCTGAATTCTATAAGGCAAAGCCTTAAATATCTGTGTCCGAGTCTTCTATCAAAAGTTACAGCTGTCTTCATCTAGTAAATGAAAATCGCTTTATTTCGCCAAGACACTGCGTTCCTCGCTATTACATGCATTTGAATGGAGTTCTGCCTGAAACAAAGTATAGGTTTTCATTTTGTGAATAACTTGAAAATCTTAGCTCAAACACCTGCAAAACCTATTTCCCCAGCACAGAAATGCTGAATTCTATAAGGCAAAGCCTTAAATATCTGTGTCCGAGTCTTCTATCAAAAGTTACAGCTCTCTTCATCTAGTAAATGAAAATCGCTTTATTTCGCCTCGCTATTACATGCATTGAATGGAGTTCTCGCCTGAAACAAAGTATAGGTTTTCATTTTGTGAATAACTTGAAAATCTTAGCTCAAACAGCTGCAAAACCTATTTCCCCAGCACAGAAATGCTGAATTCTATAAGGCAAAGCCTTAAATATCTGTGTCCGAGTCTTCTCTCAAAAGCTACAGCTGTCTTTATGAAGTTAATGAAAAGAGCTTTATTTCGCCAAGACAGTGCGTTTGTCGCTATACATGCATTTGAATGGAGTTCTCGCCTGAAACAAATTATAGGTTTTCATTGTGTGAATAACTTGAAAATCTTAGCTCAAACAGCTGCAAAACCTATTTCCCCAGCACAGAAATGCTGAATTCTATAAGGCAAAGCCTTAAATATCTGTGTCCGAGTCTTCTATCAAAAGTTACAGCTGTCTTCATCTAGTAAATGAAAATCGCTTTATTTCGCCAAGACACTGCGTTCCTCGCTATTACATGCATTTGAATGGAGTTCTGCCTGAAACAAAGTATAGGTTTTCATTTTGTGAATAACTTGAAAATCTTAGCTCAAACACCTGCAAAACCTATTTCCCCAGCACAGAAATGCTGAATTCTATAAGGCAAAGCCTTAAATATCTGTGTCCGAGTCTTCTATCAAAAGTTACAGCTGTCTTCATCTAGTAAATGAAAATCGCTTTATTTCGCCTCGCTATTACATGCATTTGAATGGAGTTCTCGCCTGAAACAAAGTATAGGTTTTCATTTTGTGAATAACTTGAAAATCTTAGCTCAAACAGCTGCAAAACCTATTTCCCCAGCACAGAAATGCTGAATTCTATAAGGCAAAGCCTTAAATATCTGTGTCCGAGTCTTCTATCAAAAGCTACAGCTGTCTTTATGAAGTTAATGAAAAGAGCTTTATTTTGCCAAGACAGTGCGTTCCTCGCTATTACATGCATTTGAATGGAGTTCTGCCTGAAACAAATTATAGGTTTTCATTTTGTGAATAACTTGAAAATTTTAGCTCAAGCACCTGCAAAACCTATTTCCCCAGCACAGAAATGCTGAATTCTATAAGGCAAAGCCTTAAATATCTGTGTCCGAGTCTTCTCTCAAAAGTTACAGCTGTCTTTATGAAGTTAATGAAAAGAGCTTTATTTCGCCAAGACAGTGCGTTTCTCGCTATTACATGCATTTGAATGGAGTTCTCGCCTGAAACAAATTATAGGTTTTCATTGTGTGAATAACTTGAAAATCTTAGCTCAAACAGCTGCAAAACCTATTTCCCCAGCACAGAAATGCTGAATTCTATAAGGCAAAGCCTTAAATATCTGTGTCCGAGTCTTCTATCAAAAGTTACAGCTGTCTTCATCTAGTAAATGAAAATCGCTTTATTTCGCCAAGACACTGCGTTCCTCGCTATTACATGCATTTGAATGGAGTTCTGCCTGAAACAAAGTATAGGTTTTCATTTTGTGAATAACTCGAAAATTTTAGCTCAAGCACCTGCAAAACCTATTTCCCCAGCACAGAAATGCTGAATTCTATAAGGCAAAGCCTTAAATATCTGTGTCCGAGTCTTCTATCAAAAGCTACAGCTGTCTTTATGAAGTTAATGAAAAGAGCTTTATTTCGCCAAGACAGTGCGTTTGTCGCTATACATGCATTTGAATGGAGTTCTCGCCTGAAACAAATTATAGGTTTTCATTGGGTGAATAACTTGAAAATCTTAGCTCAAACAGCTGCAAAACCTATTTCCCCAGCACAGAAATGCTGAATTCTATAAGGCAAAGCCTTAAATATCTGTGTCCGAGTCTTCTATCAAAAGCTACAGCTGTCTTTATGAAGTTAATGAAACGAGCTTTATTTCGCCAAGACAGTGCGTTTGTCGCTATTACATGCATTTGAATGGAGTTCTCGCCTGAAACAAATTATAGGTTTTCATTTTGTGAATAACTTGAAAATCTTAGCTCAAACAGCTGCAAAACCTTTTTCACCAGCACAGAAATGCTGAATTCTATAAGGCAAAGCCTTAAATATCTGTGTCCGAGTCTTCTATCAAAAGTTACAGCTGTCTTCATCTAGTAAATGAAAATCGCTTTATTTCGCCAAGACACTGCGTTCCTCGCTATTACATGCATTTGAATGGAGTTCTGCCTGAAACAAAGTATAGGTTTTCATTTTGTGAATAACTTGAAAATCTTAGCTCAAACAGCTGCAAAACCTATTTCCCCAGCACAGAAATGCTGAATTCTATAAGGCAAAGCCTTAAATATCTGTGTCCGAGTCTTCTATCAAAAGCTACAGCTGTCTTTATGAAATTAATGAAACGAGCTTTATTTCGCCAAGACAGTGCGTTTCTCGCTATTACATGCATTTGAATGGAGTTCTCGCCTGAAACAAAGTATAGGTTTTTCATTTTGTGAATAACTTGAAAATCTTAGCTCAAACAGCTGCAAAACCTTTTTCCCCAGCACAGAAATGCTGAATTCTATAAGGCAAAGCCTTAAATATCTGTGTCCGAGTCTTCTATCAAAAGTTACAGCTGTCTTCATCTAGTAAATGAAAATCGCTTTATTTCGCCAAGACACTGCGTTCCTCGCTATTACATGCATTTGAATGGAGTTCTGCCTGAAACAAAGTATAGGTTTTCATTTTGTGAATAACTTGAAAATCTTAGCTCAAACAGCTGCAAAACCTATTTCCCCAGCACAGAAATGCTGAATTCTATAAGGCAAAGCCTTAAATATCTGTGTCCGAGTCTTCTATCAAAAGTTACAGCTGTCTTCATCTAGTAAATGAAAATCGCTTTATTTCGCCAAGACACTGCGTTCCTCGCTATTACATGCATTTGAATGGAGTTCTGCCTGAAACAAAGTATAGGTTTTCATTTTGTGAATAACTTGAAAATCTTAGCTCAAACAGCTGCAAAACCTATTTCCCCAGCACAGAAATGCTGAATTCTATAAGGCAAAGCCTTAAATATCTGTGTCCGAGTCTTCTATCAAAAGCTACAGCTGTCTTTATGAAATTAATGAAACGAGCTTTATTTCGCCAAGACAGTGCGTTTCTCGCTATTACATGCATTTGAATGGAGTTCTCGCCTGAAACAAAGTATAGGTTTTTCATTTTGTGAATAACTTGAAAATCTTAGCTCAAACAGCTGCAAAACCTTTTTCCCCAGCACAGAAATGCTGAATTCTATAAGGCAAAGCCTTAAATATCTGTGTCCGAGTCTTCTATCAAAAGTTACAGCTGTCTTCATCTAGTAAATGAAAATCGCTTTATTTCGCCAAGACACTGCGTTCCTCGCTATTACATGCATTTGAATGGAGTTCTGCCTGAAACAAAGTATAGGTTTTCATTTTGTGAATAACTTGAAAATCTTAGCTCAAACAGCTGCAAAACCTATTTCCCCAGCACAGAAATGCTGAATTCTATAAGGCAAAGCCTTAAATATCTGTGTCCGAGTCTTCTATCAAAAGTTACAGCTGTCTTCATCTAGTAAATGAAAATCGCTTTATTTCGCCAAGACACTGCGTTCCTCGCTATTACATGCATTTGAATGGAGTTCTGCCTGAAACAAAGTATAGGTTTTCATTTTGTGAATAACTTGAAAATCTTAGCTCAAACAGCTGCAAAACCTATTTCCCCAGCACAGAAATGCTGAATTCTATAAGGCAAAGCCTTAAATATCTGTGTCCGAGTCTTCTATCAAAAGTTACAGCTGTCTTCATCTAGTAAATGAAAATCGCTTTATTTCGCCAAGACACTGCGTTCCTCGCTATTACATGCATTTGAATGGAGTTCTGCCTGAAACAAAGTATAGGTTTTCATTTTGTGAATAACTTGAAAATCTTAGCTCAAACACCTGCAAAACCTATTTCCCCAGCACAGAAATGCTGAATTCTATAAGGCAAAGCCTTAAATATCTGTGTCCGAGTCTTCTATCAAAAGTTACAGCTCTCTTCATCTAGTAAATGAAAATCGCTTTATTTCGCCTCGCTATTACATGCATTGAATGGAGTTCTCGCCTGAAACAAAGTATAGGTTTTCATTTTGTGAATAACTTGAAAATCTTAGCTCAAACAGCTGCAAAACCTATTTCCCCAGCACAGAAATGCTGAATTCTATAAGGCAAAGCCTTAAATATCTGTGTCCGAGTCTTCTCTCAAAAGCTACAGCTGTCTTTATGAAGTTAATGAAAAGAGCTTTATTTCGCCAAGACAGTGCGTTTGTCGCTATACATGCATTTGAATGGAGTTCTCGCCTGAAACAAATTATAGGTTTTCATTGTGTGAATAACTTGAAAATCTTAGCTCAAACACCTGCAAAACCTATTTCCCCAGCACAGAAATGCTGAATTCTATAAGGCAAAGCCTTAAATATCTGTGTCCGAGTCTTCTATCAAAAGTTACAGCTGTCTTCATCTAGTAAATGAAAATCGCTTTATTTCGCCAAGACACTGCGTTCCTCGCTATTACATGCATTTGAATGGAGTTCTGCCTGAAACAAAGTATAGGTTTTCATTTTGTGAATAACTTGAAAATCTTAGCTCAAACAGCTGCAAAACCTATTTCCCCAGCACAGAAATGCTGAATTCTATAAGGCAAAGCCTTAAATATCTGTGTCCGAGTCTTCTATCAAAAGCTACAGCTGTCTTTATGAAATTAATGAAACGAGCTTTATTTCGCCAAGACAGTGCGTTTCTCGCTATTACATGCATTTGAATGGAGTTCTCGCCTGAAACAAATTATAGGTTTTCATTTTGTGAATAACTTGAAAATCTTAGCTCAAACAGCTGCAAAACCTTTTTCCCCAGCACAGAAATGCTGAATTCTATAAGGCAAAGCCTTAAATATCTGTGTCCGAGTCTTCTATCAAAAGTTACAGCTGTCTTCATCTAGTAAATGAAAATCGCTTTATTTCGCCAAGACACTGCGTTCCTCGCTATTACATGCATTTGAATGGAGTTCTGCCTGAAACAAAGTATAGGTTTTCATTTTGTGAATAACTTGAAAATCTTAGCTCAAACAGCTGCAAAACCTATTTCCCCAGCACAGAAATGCTGAATTCTATAAGGCAAAGCCTTAAATATCTGAGTCCGAGTTCTTCTATCAAAAGTTACAGCTGTCTTCATCTAGTAAATGAAAATCGCTTTATTTCGCCTCGCTATTACATGCATTTGAATGGAGTTCTCGCCTGAAACAAAGTATAGGTTTTCATTTTGTGAATAACTTGAAAATCTTAGATCAAACACCTGCAAAACCTATTTCCCCAGCACAGAAATGCTGAATTCTATAAGGCAAAGCCTTAAATATCTGTGTCCGAGTCTTCTATCAAAAGCTACAGCTGTCTTTATGAAGTTAATGAAACGAGCTTTATTTCGCCAAGACAGTGCGTTTCTCGCTATTACATGCATTTGAATGGAGTTCTCGCCTGAAACAAATTATAGGTTTTCATTTTGTGAATAACTTGAAAACCTTAGCTCAAACAGCTGCAAAACCTATTTCGCCAGCACAGAAATGCTGAATTCTATAAGGCAAAGCCTTAAATATCTGTGTCCGAGTCCTCTATCAAAAGTTACAGCTGTCTTCATCTAGTAAATGAAAATCGCTTTATTTCGCCAAGACAGTGCGTTCCTCGCTATTACATGCATTTGAATGGAGTTCTCGCCTGAAACAAATTATAGGTTTTCATTTTGTGAATAACTTGAAAATTTTTGCTCAAGCACCTGCAAAACCTATTTCCCCAGCACAGAAATGCTGAATTCTATAAGGCAAAGCCTTAAATATCTGTGTCCGAGTCTTCTATCAAAAGCTACAGCTGTCTTTATGAAGTTAATGAAACGAGCTTTATTTCGCCAAGACAGTGCGTTCCTCGCTATTACATGCATTTGAATGGAGTTCTCGCCTGAAACAAATTATAGGTTTTCATTGTGTGAATAACTTGAAAATCTTAGCTCAAACAGCTGCAAAACCTTTTTCCCCAGCACAGAAATGCTGAATTCTATAAGGCAAAGCCTTAAATATCTGTGTCCGAGTCTTCTATCAAAACTTACAGCTGTCTTCATCTAGTAAATGAAAATCGCTTTATTTCGCCAAGACACTGCGTTCCTCGCTATTACATGCATTTGAATGGAGTTCTGCCTGAAACAAAGTATAGGTTTTCATTTTGTGAATAACTTGAAAATTTTAGCTCAAGCACCTGCAAAACCTATTTCCCCAGCACAGAAATGCTGAATTCTATAAGGCAAAGCCTTAAATATCTGTGTCCGAGTCTTCTATCAAAAGTTACAGCTCTCTTCATCTAGTAAATGAAAATCGCTTTATTTCGCCTCGCTATTACATGCATTGAATGGAGTTCTCGCCTGAAACAAAGTATAGGTTTTCATTTTGTGAATAACTTGAAAATCTTAGCTCAAACAGCTGCAAAACCTATTTCCCCAGCACAGAAATGCTGAATTCTATAAGGCAAAGCCTTAAATATCTGTGTCCGAGTCTTCTATCAAAAGCTACAGCTGTCTTTATGAAATTAATGAAACGAGCTTTATTTCGCCAAGACAGTGCGTTTCTCGCTATTACATGCATTTGAATGGAGTTCTCGCCTGAAACAAATTATAGGTTTTCATTGTGTGAATAACTTGAAAATCTTAGCTCAAACAGCTGCAAAACCTTTTTCCCCAGCACAGAAATGCTGAATTCTATAAGGCAAAGCCTTAAATATCTGTGTCCGAGTCTTCTATCAAAACTTACAGCTGTCTTCATCTAGTAAATGAAAATCGCTTTATTTCGCCAAGACACTGCGTTCCTCGCTATTACATGCATTTGAATGGAGTTCTGCCTGAAACAAAGTATAGGTTTTCATTTTGTGAATAACTTGAAAATTTTAGCTCAAGCACCTGCAAAACCTATTTCCCCAGCACAGAAATGCTGAATTCTATAAGGCAAAGCCTTAAATATCTGTGTCCGAGTCTTCTATCAAAAGTTACAGCTCTCTTCATCTAGTAAATGAAAATCGCTTTATTTCGCCTCGCTATTACATGCATTGAATGGAGTTCTCGCCTGAAACAAAGTATAGGTTTTCATTTTGTGAATAACTTGAAAATCTTAGCTCAAACAGCTGCAAAACCTATTTCCCCAGCACAGAAATGCTGAATTCTATAAGGCAAAGCCTTAAATATCTGTGTCCGAGTCTTCTATCAAAAGCTACAGCTGTCTTTATGAAATTAATGAAACGAGCTTTATTTCGCCAAGACAGTGCGTTTCTCGCTATTACATGCATTTGAATGGAGTTCTCGCCTGAAACAAATTATAGGTTTTCATTTTGTGAATAACTTGAAAATCTTAGCTCAAACAGCTGCAAAACCTTTTTCCCCAGCACAGAAATGCTGAATTCTATAAGGCAAAGCCTTAAATATCTGTGTCCGAGTCTTCTATCAAAAGTTACAGCTGTCTTCATCTAGTAAATGAAAATCGCTTTATTTCGCCAAGACACTGCGTTCCTCGCTATTACATGCATTTGAATGGAGTTCTGCCTGAAACAAAGTATAGGTTTTCATTTTGTGAATAACTTGAAAATCTTAGCTCAAACAGCTGCAAAACCTATTTCCCCAGCACAGAAATGCTGAATTCTATAAGGCAAAGCCTTAAATATCTGAGTCCGAGTTCTTCTATCAAAAGTTACAGCTGTCTTCATCTAGTAAATGAAAATCGCTTTATTTCGCCAAGACAGTGCGTTCCTCGCTATTACATGCATTTGAATGGAGTTCTGCCTGAAACAAAGTATAGGTTTTCATTTTGTGAATAACTTGAAAATTTTAGCTCAAGCACCTGCAAAACCTTTTTCCCCAGCACAGAAATGCTGAATTCTATAAGGCAAAGCCTTAAATATCGGTGTACGAGTCTTCTATCAAAAGTTACAGCTGTCTTCATCTAGTAAATGAAAATCGCTTTATTTCGCCTCGCTATTACATGCATTTGAATGGAGTTCTCGCCTGAAACAAAGTATAGGTTTTCATTTTGTGAATAACTTGAAAATCTGCAAAACCTATTTCCCCAGCACAGAAATGCTGAATTCTATAAGGCAAAGCCTTAAATATCTGTGTCCGAGTCTTCTATCAAAAGCTACAGCTGTCTTTATGAAGTTAATGAAACGAGCTTTATTTCGCCAAGACAGTGCGTTTCTCGCTATTACATGCATTTGAATGGAGTTCTCGCCTGAAACAAATTATAGGTTTTCATTTTGTGAATAACTTGAAAATCTTAGCTCAAACAGCTGCAAAACCTATTTCCCCAGCACAGAAATGCTGAATTCTATAAGGCAAAGCCTTAAATATCTGTGTCCGAGTCTTCTATCAAAAGTTACAGCTGTCTTCATCTAGTAAATGAAAATCGCTTTATTTCGCCTCGCTATTACATGCATTTGAATGGAGTTCTGCCTGAAACAAAGTATAGGTTTTCATTTTGTGAATAACTTGAAAATTTTAGCTCAAGCACCTGCAAAACCTATTTCCCCAGCACAGAAATGCTGAATTCTATAAGGCAAAGCCTTAAATATCTGTGTCCGAGTCTTCTATCAAAAGCTACAGCTGTCTTTATGAAGTTAATGAAAAGAGCTTTATTTCGCCAAGACAGTGCGTTTGTCGCTATACATGCATTTGAATGGAGTTCTCGCCTGAAACAAATTATAGGTTTTCATTGTGTGAATAACTTGAAAATCTTAGCTCAAACAGCTGCAAAACCTTTTTCCCCAGCACAGAAATGCTGAATTCTATAAGGCAAAGCCTTAAATATCTGTGTCCGAGTCTTCTATCAAAACTTACAGCTGTCTTCATCTAGTAAATGAAAATCGCTTTATTTCGCCAAGACACTGCGTTCCTCGCTATTACATGCATTTGAATGGAGTTCTGCCTGAAACAAAGTATAGGTTTTCATTTTGTGAATAACTTGAAAATTTTAGCTCAAGCACCTGCAAAACCTATTTCCCCAGCACAGAAATGCTGAATTCTATAAGGCAAAGCCTTAAATATCTGTGTCCGAGTCTTCTATCAAAAGTTACAGCTCTCTTCATCTAGTAAATGAAAATCGCTTTATTTCGCCTCGCTATTACATGCATTGAATGGAGTTCTCGCCTGAAACAAAGTATAGGTTTTCATTTTGTGAATAACTTGAAAATCTTAGCTCAAACAGCTGCAAAACCTATTTCCCCAGCACAGAAATGCTGAATTCTATAAGGCAAAGCCTTAAATATCTGTGTCCGAGTCTTCTATCAAAAGCTACAGCTGTCTTTATGAAATTAATGAAACGAGCTTTATTTCGCCAAGACAGTGCGTTTCTCGCTATTACATGCATTTGAATGGAGTTCTCGCCTGAAACAAATTATAGGTTTTCATTGTGTGAATAACTTGAAAATCTTAGCTCAAACAGCTGCAAAACCTTTTTCCCCAGCACAGAAATGCTGAATTCTATAAGGCAAAGCCTTAAATATCTGTGTCCGAGTCTTCTATCAAAACTTACAGCTGTCTTCATCTAGTAAATGAAAATCGCTTTATTTCGCCAAGACACTGCGTTCCTCGCTATTACATGCATTTGAATGGAGTTCTGCCTGAAACAAAGTATAGGTTTTCATTTTGTGAATAACTTGAAAATTTTAGCTCAAGCACCTGCAAAACCTATTTCCCCAGCACAGAAATGCTGAATTCTATAAGGCAAAGCCTTAAATATCTGTGTCCGAGTCTTCTATCAAAAGTTACAGCTCTCTTCATCTAGTAAATGAAAATCGCTTTATTTCGCCTCGCTATTACATGCATTGAATGGAGTTCTCGCCTGAAACAAAGTATAGGTTTTCATTTTGTGAATAACTTGAAAATCTTAGCTCAAACAGCTGCAAAACCTATTTCCCCAGCACAGAAATGCTGAATTCTATAAGGCAAAGCCTTAAATATCTGTGTCCGAGTCTTCTATCAAAAGCTACAGCTGTCTTTATGAAATTAATGAAACGAGCTTTATTTCGCCAAGACAGTGCGTTTCTCGCTATTACATGCATTTGAATGGAGTTCTCGCCTGAAACAAATTATAGGTTTTCATTTTGTGAATAACTTGAAAATCTTAGCTCAAACAGCTGCAAAACCTTTTTCCCCAGCACAGAAATGCTGAATTCTATAAGGCAAAGCCTTAAATATCTGTGTCCGAGTCTTCTATCAAAAGTTACAGCTGTCTTCATCTAGTAAATGAAAATCGCTTTATTTCGCCAAGACACTGCGTTCCTCGCTATTACATGCATTTGAATGGAGTTCTGCCTGAAACAAAGTATAGGTTTTCATTTTGTGAATAACTTGAAAATCTTAGCTCAAACAGCTGCAAAACCTATTTCCCCAGCACAGAAATGCTGAATTCTATAAGGCAAAGCCTTAAATATCTGAGTCCGAGTTCTTCTATCAAAAGTTACAGCTGTCTTCATCTAGTAAATGAAAATCGCTTTATTTCGCCTCGCTATTACATGCATTTGAATGGAGTTCTCGCCTGAAACAAAGTATAGGTTTTCATTTTGTGAATAACTTGAAAATCTTAGATCAAACACCTGCAAAACCTATTTCCCCAGCACAGAAATGCTGAATTCTATAAGGCAAAGCCTTAAATATCTGTGTCCGAGTCTTCTATCAAAAGCTACAGCTGTCTTTATGAAGTTAATGAAACGAGCTTTATTTCGCCAAGACAGTGCGTTTCTCGCTATTACATGCATTTGAATGGAGTTCTCGCCTGAAACAAATTATAGGTTTTCATTTTGTGAATAACTTGAAAACCTTAGCTCAAACAGCTGCAAAACCTATTTCGCCAGCACAGAAATGCTGAATTCTATAAGGCAAAGCCTTAAATATCTGTGTCCGAGTCCTCTATCAAAAGTTACAGCTGTCTTCATCTAGTAAATGAAAATCGCTTTATTTCGCCAAGACAGTGCGTTCCTCGCTATTACATGCATTTGAATGGAGTTCTCGCCTGAAACAAATTATAGGTTTTCATTTTGTGAATAACTTGAAAATTTTTGCTCAAGCACCTGCAAAACCTATTTCCCCAGCACAGAAATGCTGAATTCTATAAGGCAAAGCCTTAAATATCTGTGTCCGAGTCTTCTATCAAAAGCTACAGCTGTCTTTATGAAGTTAATGAAACGAGCTTTATTTCGCCAAGACAGTGCGTTCCTCGCTATTACATGCATTTGAATGGAGTTCTCGCCTGAAACAAAGTATCGGTTTTCATTTTGTGAATAACTTGAAAATCTTAGCTCAAACAGCTGCAAAACCTATTTCCCCAGCACAGAAATGCTGAATTCTATAAGGCAAAGCCTTAAATATCTGTGTCCGAGTCTTCTATCAAAAGTTACAGCTGTCTTCATCTAGTAAATGAAAATCACTTTATTTCGCCAAGACAGTGCGTTCCCCGCTATTACATGCATTTGAATGGAGTTCTCGCCTGAAACAAAGTATAGGTTTTCATTTTGTGAATAACTTGAAAATCTTAGCTCAAACACCTGCAAAACCTATTTCCCCAGCACAGAAATGCTGAATTCTATAAGGCAAAGCCTTAAATATCTGTGTCCGAGTCTTCTATCAAAAGCTACAGCTGTCTTTATGAAATTAATTAAACGAGCTTTATTTCGCCAAGACAGTGCGTTTCTCGCTATTACATGCATTTGAATGGAGTTCTCGCCTGAAACAAAGTATAGGTTTTCATTTTGTGAATAACTTGAAAATCTTAGGTCAAACAGCTGCAAAACCTATTTCCCCAGCACAGAAATGCTGAATTCTATAAGGCAAAGCCTTAAATATCTGTGTCCGAGTCCTCTATCAAAAGTTACAGCTGTCTTCATCTAGTAAATGAAAATCGCTTTATTTCGCCAAGACAGTGCGTTCCTCGCTATTACATGCATTTGAATGGAGTTCTGCCTGAAACAAAGTATAGGTTTTCATTTTGTGAATAACTTGAAAATTTTAGCTCAAGCACCTGCAAAACCTTTTTCCCCAGCACAGAAATGCTGAATTCTATAAGGCAAAGCCTTAAATATCGGTGTACGAGTCTTCTATCAAAAGTTACAGCTGTCTTCATCTAGTAAATGAAAATCGCTTTATTTCGCCTCGCTATTACATGCATTTGAATGGAGTTCTCGCCTGAAACAAAGTATAGGTTTTCATTTTGTGAATAACTTGAAAATCTGCAAAACCTATTTCCCCAGCACAGAAATGCTGAATTCTATAAGGCAAAGCCTTAAATATCTGTGTCCGAGTCTTCTATCAAAACTTACAGCTGTCTTCATCTAGTAAATGAAAATCGCTTTATTTCGCCAAGACACTGCGTTCCTCGCTATTACATGCATTTGAATGGAGTTCTGCCTGAAACAAAGTATAGGTTTTCATTTTGTGAATAACTTGAAAATTTTAGCTCAAGCACCTGCAAAACCTATTTCCCCAGCACAGAAATGCTGAATTCTATAAGGCAAAGCCTTAAATATCTGTGTCCGAGTCTTCTATCAAAAGCTACAGCTGTCTTTATGAAGTTAATGAAAAGAGCTTTATTTCGCCAAGACAGTGCGTTTGTCGCTATACATGCATTTGAATGGAGTTCTCGCCTGAAACAAATTATAGGTTTTCATTGTGTGAATAACTTGAAAATCTTAGCTCAAACAGCTGCAAAACCTTTTTCCCCAGCACAGAAATGCTGAATTCTATAAGGCAAAGCCTTAAATATCTGTGTCCGAGTCTTCTATCAAAACTTACAGCTGTCTTCATCTAGTAAATGAAAATCGCTTTATTTCGCCAAGACACTGCGTTCCTCGCTATTACATGCATTTGAATGGAGTTCTGCCTGAAACAAAGTATAGGTTTTCATTTTGTGAATAACTTGAAAATTTTAGCTCAAGCACCTGCAAAACCTATTTCCCCAGCACAGAAATGCTGAATTCTATAAGGCAAAGCCTTAAATATCTGTGTCCGAGTCTTCTATCAAAAGTTACAGCTCTCTTCATCTAGTAAATGAAAATCGCTTTATTTCGCCTCGCTATTACATGCATTTGAATGGAGTTCTGCCTGAAACAAAGTATAGGTTTTCATTTTGTGAATAACTTGAAAATTTTAGCTCAAGCACCTGCAAAACCTATTTCCCCAGCACAGAAATGCTGAATTCTATAAGGCAAAGCCTTAAATATCTGTGTCCGAGTCTTCTATCAAAAGCTACAGCTGTCTTTATGAAGTTAATGAAAAGAGCTTTATTTCGCCAAGACAGTGCGTTTGTCGCTATACATGCATTTGAATGGAGTTCTCGCCTGAAACAAATTATAGGTTTTCATTGTGTGAATAACTTGAAAATCTTAGCTCAAACAGCTGCAAAACCTTTTTCCCCAGCACAGAAATGCTGAATTCTATAAGGCAAAGCCTTAAATATCTGTGTCCGAGTCTTCTATCAAAACTTACAGCTGTCTTCATCTAGTAAATGAAAATCGCTTTATTTCGCCAAGACACTGCGTTCCTCGCTATTACATGCATTGAATGGAGTTCTCGCCTGAAACAAAGTATAGGTTTTCATTTTGTGAATAACTTGAAAATCTTAGCTCAAACAGCTGCAAAACCTATTTCCCCAGCACAGAAATGCTGAATTCTATAAGGCAAAGCCTTAAATATCTGTGTCCGAGTCTTCTATCAAAAGCTACAGCTGTCTTTATGAAATTAATGAAACGAGCTTTATTTCGCCAAGACAGTGCGTTTGTCGCTATACATGCATTTGAATGGAGTTCTCGCCTGAAACAAATTATAGGTTTTCATTGTGTGAATAACTTGAAAATCTTAGCTCAAACAGCTGCAAAACCTATTTCCCCAGCACAGAAATGCTGAATTCTATAAGGCAAAGCCTTAAATATCTGTGTCCGAGTCTTCTATCAAAAGTTACAGCTGTCTTCATCTAGTAAATGAAAATCGCTTTATTTCGCCAAGACACTGCGTTCCTCGCTATTACATGCATTTGAATGGAGTTCTGCCTGAAACAAAGTATAGGTTTTCATTTTGTGAATAACTTGAAAATCTTAGCTCAAACAGCTGCAAAACCTATTTCCCCAGCACAGAAATGCTGAATTCTATAAGGCAAAGCCTTAAATATCTGTGTCCGAGTCTTCTATCAAAAGCTACAGCTGTCTTTATGAAATTAATGAAACGAGCTTTATTTCGCCAAGACAGTGCGTTTCTCGCTATTACATGCATTTGAATGGAGTTCTCGCCTGAAACAAATTATAGGTTTTCATTTTGTGAATAACTTGAAAATCTTAGCTCAAACAGCTGCAAAACCTTTTTCCCCAGCACAGAAATGCTGAATTCTATAAGGCAAAGCCTTAAATATCTGTGTCCGAGTCTTCTATCAAAAGTTACAGCTGTCTTCATCTAGTAAATGAAAATCGCTTTATTTCGCCAAGACACTGCGTTCCTCGCTATTACATGCATTTGAATGGAGTTCTGCCTGAAACAAAGTATAGGTTTTCATTTTGTGAATAACTTGAAAATCTTAGCTCAAACAGCTGCAAAACCTATTTCCCCAGCACAGAAATGCTGAATTCTATAAGGCAAAGCCTTAAATATCTGTGTCCGAGTCTTCTATCAAAAGTTACAGCTGTCTTCATCTAGTAAATGAAAATCGCTTTATTTCGCCAAGACACTGCGTTCCTCGCTATTACATGCATTTGAATGGAGTTCTGCCTGAAACAAAGTATAGGTTTTCATTTTGTGAATAACTTGAAAATCTTAGCTCAAACAGCTGCAAAACCTATTTCCCCAGCACAGAAATGCTGAATTCTATAAGGCAAAGCCTTAAATATCTGAGTCCGAGTTCTTCTATCAAAAGTTACAGCTGTCTTCATCTAGTAAATGAAAATCGCTTTATTTCGCCTCGCTATTACATGCATTTGAATGGAGTTCTCGCCTGAAACAAAGTATAGGTTTTCATTTTGTGAATAACTTGAAAATCTTAGATCAAACACCTGCAAAACCTATTTCCCCAGCACAGAAATGCTGAATTCTATAAGGCAAAGCCTTAAATATCTGTGTCCGAGTCTTCTATCAAAAGCTACAGCTGTCTTTATGAAGTTAATGAAACGAGCTTTATTTCGCCAAGACAGTGCGTTTCTCGCTATTACATGCATTTGAATGGAGTTCTCGCCTGAAACAAATTATAGGTTTTCATTTTGTGAATAACTTGAAAATCTTAGATCAAACACCTGCAAAACCTATTTCGCCAGCACAGAAATGCTGAATTCTATAAGGCAAAGCCTTAAATATCTGTGTCCGAGTCCTCTATCAAAAGTTACAGCTGTCTTCATCTAGTAAATGAAAATCGCTTTATTTCGCCAAGACAGTGCGTTCCTCGCTATTACATGCATTTGAATGGAGTTCTCGCCTGAAACAAATTATAGGTTTTCATTTTGTGAATAACTTGAAAATTTTTGCTCAAGCACCTGCAAAACCTATTTCCCCAGCACAGAAATGCTGAATTCTATAAGGCAAAGCCTTAAATATCTGTGTCCGAGTCTTCTATCAAAAGCTACAGCTGTCTTTATGAAGTTAATGAAACGAGCTTTATTTCGCCAAGACAGTGCGTTCCTCGCTATTACATGCATTTGAATGGAGTTCTCGCCTGAAACAAAGTATCGGTTTTCATTTTGTGAATAACTTGAAAATCTTAGCTCAAACAGCTGCAAAACCTATTTCCCCAGCACAGAAATGCTGAATTCTATAAGGCAAAGCCTTAAATATCTGTGTCCGAGTCTTCTATCAAAAGTTACAGCTGTCTTCATCTAGTAAATGAAAATCACTTTATTTCGCCAAGACAGTGCGTTCCCCGCTATTACATGCATTTGAATGGAGTTCTCGCCTGAAACAAAGTATAGGTTTTCATTTTGTGAATAACTTGAAAATCTTAGCTCAAACACCTGCAAAACCTATTTCCCCAGCACAGAAATGCTGAATTCTATAAGGCAAAGCCTTAAATATCTGTGTCCGAGTCTTCTATCAAAAGCTACAGCTGTCTTTATGAAATTAATTAAACGAGCTTTATTTCGCCAAGACAGTGCGTTTCTCGCTATTACATGCATTTGAATGGAGTTCTCGCCTGAAACAAAGTATAGGTTTTCATTTTGTGAATAACTTGAAAATCTTAGCTCAAACAGCTGCAAAACCTATTTCCCCAGCACAGAAATGCTGAATTCTATAAGGCAAAGCCTTAAATATCTGTGTCCGAGTCCTCTATCAAAAGTTACAGCTGTCTTCATCTAGTAAATGAAAATCGCTTTATTTCGCCAAGACAGTGCGTTCCTCGCTATTACATGCATTTGAATGGAGTTCTGCCTGAAACAAAGTATAGGTTTTCATTTTGTGAATAACTTGAAAATTTTAGCTCAAGCACCTGCAAAACCTTTTTCCCCAGCACAGAAATGCTGAATTCTATAAGGCAAAGCCTTAAATATCGGTGTACGAGTCTTCTATCAAAAGTTACAGCTGTCTTAATCTAGTAAATGAAAATCGCTTTATTTCGCCTCGCTATTACATGCATTTGAATGGAGTTCTCGCCTGAAACAAAGTATAGGTTTTCATTTTGTGAATAACTTGAAAATCTGCAAAACCTATTTCCCCAGCACAGAAATGCTGAATTCTATAAGGCAAAGCCTTAAATATCTGTGTCCGAGTCTTCTATCAAAAGCTACAGCTGTCTTTATGAAGTTAATGAAACGAGCTTTATTTCGCCAAGACAGTGCGTTCCTCGCTATTACATGCATTTGAATGGAGTTCTGCCTGAAACAAAGTATAGGTTTTCATTTTGTGAATAACTTGAAAATTTTAGCTCAAGCACCTGCAAAACCTTTTTCCCCAGCACAGAAATGCTGAATTCTATAAGGCAAAGCCTTAAATATCGGTGTACGAGTCTTCTATCAAAAGTTACAGCTGTCTTCATCTAGTAAATGAAAATCGCTTTATTTCGCCTCGCTATTACATGCATTTGAATGGAGTTCTCGCCTGAAACAAAGTATAGGTTTTCATTTTGTGAATAACTTGAAAATCTGCAAAACCTATTTCCCCAGCACAGAAATGCTGAATTCTATAAGGCAAAGCCTTAAATATCTGTGTCCGAGTCTTCTATCAAAAGCTACAGCTGTCTTTATGAAGTTAATGAAACGAGCTTTATTTCGCCAAGACAGTGCGTTCCTCGCTATTACATGCATTTGAATGGAGTTCTGCCTGAAACAAAGTATAGGTTTTCATTTTGTGAATAACTTGAAAATTTTAGCTCAAGCACCTGCAAAACCTTTTTCCCCAGCACAGAAATGCTGAATTCTATAAGGCAAAGCCTTAAATATCGGTGTACGAGTCTTCTATCAAAAGTTACAGCTGTCTTCATCTAGTAAATGAAAATCGCTTTATTTCGCCTCGCTATTACATGCATTTGAATGGAGTTCTCGCCTGAAACAAAGTATAGGTTTTCATTTTGTGAATAACTTGAAAATCTGCAAAACCTATTTCCCCAGCACAGAAATGCTGAATTCTATAAGGCAAAGCCTTAAATATCTGTGTCCGAGTCTTCTATCAAAAGCTACAGCTGTCTTTATGAAGTTAATGAAACGAGCTTTATTTCGCCAAGACAGTGCGTTCCTCGCTATTACATGCATTTGAATGGAGTTCTGCCTGAAACAAAGTATAGGTTTTCATTTTGTGAATAACTTGAAAATTTTAGCTCAAGCACCTGCAAAACCTTTTTCCCCAGCACAGAAATGCTGAATTCTATAAGGCAAAGCCTTAAATATCGGTGTACGAGTCTTCTATCAAAAGTTACAGCTGTCTTCATCTAGTAAATGAAAATCGCTTTATTTCGCCTCGCTATTACATGCATTTGAATGGAGTTCTCGCCTGAAACAAAGTATAGGTTTTCATTTTGTGAATAACTTGAAAATCTGCAAAACCTATTTCCCCAGCACAGAAATGCTGAATTCTATAAGGCAAAGCCTTAAATATCTGTGTCCGAGTCTTCTATCAAAAGCTACAGCTGTCTTTATGAAGTTAATGAAACGAGCTTTATTTCGCCAAGACAGTGCGTTTCTCGCTATTACATGCATTTGAATGGAGTTCTCGCCTGAAACAAATTATAGGTTTTCATTTTGTGAATAACTTGAAAATCTTAGCTCAAACAGCTGCAAAACCTATTTCCCCAGCACAGAAATGCTGAATTCTATAAGGCAAAGCCTTAAATATCTGTGTCCGAGTCTTCTATCAAAAGTTACAGCTGTCTTCATCTAGTAAATGAAAATCGCTTTATTTCGCCTCGCTATTACATGCATTTGAATGGAGTTCTGCCTGAAACAAAGTATAGGTTTTCATTTTGTGAATAACTTGAAAATTTTAGCTCAAGCACCTGCAAAACCTATTTCCCCAGCACAGAAATGCTGAATTCTATAAGGCAAAGCCTTAAATATCTGTGTCCGAGTCTTCTATCAAAAGTTACAGCTGTCTTCATCTAATAAATGAAAATCGCTTTATTTCGCCTCGCTATTACATGCATTTGAATGGAGTTCTCGCCTGAAACAAAGTATAGGTTTTCATTTTGTGAATAACTTGAAAATCTTAGCTCAAACAGCTGCAAAACCTATTTCCCCAGCACAGAAATGCTGAATTCTATAAGGCAAAGCCTTAAATATCTGTGTCCGAGTCTTCTATCAAAAGTTACAGCTGTCTTCATCTAGTAAATGAAAATCGCTTTATTTCGCCAAGACACTGCGTTCCTCGCTATTACATGCATTTGAATGGAGTTCTCGCCTGAAACAAAGTATCGGTTTTCATTTTGTGAATAACTTGAAAATCTTAGCTCAAACACCTGCAAAACCTATTTCCCCAGCACAGAAATGCTGAATTCTATAAGGCAAAGCCTTAAATATCTGTGTCCGAGTCTTCTATCAAAAGCTACAGCTGTCTTTATGAAGTTAATGAAACGAGCTTTATTTCGCCAAGACAGTGCGTTCCTCGCTATTACATGCATTTGAATGGAGTTCTGCCTGAAACAAAGTATAGGTTTTCATTTTGTGAATAACGTGAAAATTTTAGCTCAAGCACCTGCAAAACCTTTTTCCCCAGCACAGAAATGCTGAATTCTATAAGGCAAAGCCTTAAATATCTGTGTCCGAGTCTTCTATCAAAAGTTACAGCTGTCTTCATCTAGTAAATGAAAATCGCTTTATTTCGCCAAGACACTGCGTTCCTCGCTATTACATGCATTTGAATGGAGTTCTGCCTGAAACAAAGTATAGGTTTTCATTTTGTGAATAACTTGAAAATCTTAGCTCAAACAGCTGCAAAACCTATTTCCCCAGCACAGAAATGCTGAATTCTATAAGGCAAAGCCTTAAATATCTGTGTCCGAGTCTTCTATCAAAAGCTACAGCTGTCTTTATGAAATTAATGAAACGAGCTTTATTTCGCCAAGACAGTGCGTTTCTCGCTATTACATGCATTTGAATGGAGTTCTCGCCTGAAACAAATTATAGGTTTTCATTTTGTGAATAACTTGAAAATCTTAGCTCAAACAGCTGCAAAACCTTTTTCCCCAGCACAGAAATGCTGAATTCTATAAGGCAAAGCCTTAAATATCTGTGTCCGAGTCTTCTATCAAAAGTTACAGCTGTCTTCATCTAGTAAATGAAAATCGCTTTATTTCGCCAAGACACTGCGTTCCTCGCTATTACATGCATTTGAATGGAGTTCTGCCTGAAACAAAGTATAGGTTTTCATTTTGTGAATAACTTGAAAATCTTAGCTCAAACAGCTGCAAAACCTATTTCCCCAGCACAGAAATGCTGAATTCTATAAGGCAAAGCCTTAAATATCTGTGTCCGAGTCTTCTATCAAAAGTTACAGCTGTCTTCATCTAGTAAATGAAAATCGCTTTATTTCGCCTCGCTATTACATGCATTTGAATGGAGTTCTCGCCTGAAACAAAGTATAGGTTTTCATTTTGTGAATAACTTGAAAATCTTAGCTCAAACAGCTGCAAAACCTATTTCCCCAGCACAGAAATCCTGAATTCTATAAGGCAAAGCCTTAAATATCTGTGTCCGAGTCTTCTATCAAAAGCTACAGCTGTCTTTATGAAGTTAATGAAAAGAGCTTTATTTCGCCAAGACAGTGCGTTTGTCGCTATACATGCATTTGAATGGAGTTCTCGCCTGAAACAAATTATAGGTTTTCATTGGGTGAATAACTTGAAAATCTTAGCTCAAACAGCTGCAAAACCTATTTCCCCAGCACAGAAATGCTGAATTCTATAAGGCAAAGCCTTAAATATCTGTGTCCGAGTCTTCTATCAAAAGCTACAGCTGTCTTTATGAAGTTAATGAAACGAGCTTTATTTCGCCAAGACAGTGCGTTTGTCGCTATTACATGCATTTGAATGGAGTTCTCGCCTGAAACAAATTATAGGTTTTCATTTTGTGAATAACTTGAAAATCTTAGCTCAAACAGCTGCAAAACCTTTTTCACCAGCACAGAAATGCTGAATTCTATAAGGCAAAGCCTTAAATATCTGTGTCCGAGTCTTCTATCAAAACTTACAGCTGTCTTCATCTAGTAAATGAAAATCGCTTTATTTCGCCAAGACACTGCGTTCCTCGCTATTACATGCATTTGAATGGAGTTCTGCCTGAAACAAAGTATAGGTTTTCATTTTGTGAATAACTTGAAAATCTTAGCTCAAACAGCTGCAAAACCTATTTCCCCAGCACAGAAATGCTGAATTCTATAAGGCAAAGCCTTAAATATCTGTGTCCGAGTCTTCTATCAAAAGCTACAGCTGTCTTTATGAAATTAATGAAACGAGCTTTATTTCGCCAAGACAGTGCGTTTCTCGCTATTACATGCATTTGAATGGAGTTCTCGCCTGAAACAAATTATAGGTTTTCATTTTGTGAATAACTTGAAAATCTTAGCTCAAACAGCTGCAAAACCTTTTTCCCCAGCACAGAAATGCTGAATTCTATAAGGCAAAGCCTTAAATATCTGTGTCCGAGTCTTCTATCAAAAGTTACAGCTGTCTTCATCTAGTAAATGAAAATCGCTTTATTTCGCCAAGACACTGCGTTCCTCGCTATTACATGCATTTGAATGGAGTTCTGCCTGAAACAAAGTATAGGTTTTCATTTTGTGAATAACTTGAAAATCTTAGCTCAAACAGCTGCAAAACCTATTTCCCCAGCACAGAAATGCTGAATTCTATAAGGCAAAGCCTTAAATATCTGTGTCCGAGTCTTCTATCAAAAGTTACAGCTGTCTTCATCTAGTAAATGAAAATCGCTTTATTTCGCCTCGCTATTACATGCATTTGAATGGAGTTCTCGCCTGAAACAAAGTATAGGTTTTCATTTTGTGAATAACTTGAAAATCTTAGCTCAAACACCTGCAAAACCTATTTCCCCAGCACAGAAATCCTGAATTCTATAAGGCAAAGCCTTAAATATCTGAGTCCGAGTTCTTCTATCAAAAGTTACAGCTGTCTTCATCTAGTAAATGAAAATCGCTTTATTTCGCCTCGCTATTACATGCATTTGAATGGAGTTCTCGCCTGAAACAAAGTATAGGTTTTCATTTTGTGAATAACTTGAAAATCTTAGATCAAACACCTGCAAAACCTATTTCCCCAGCACAGAAATGCTGAATTCTATAAGGCAAAGCCTTAAATATCTGTGTCCGAGTCTTCTATCAAAAGCTACAGCTGTCTTTATGAAGTTAATGAAACGAGCTTTATTTCGCCAAGACAGTGCGTTTCTCGCTATTACATGCATTTGAATGGAGTTCTCGCCTGAAACAAATTATAGGTTTTCATTTTGTGAATAACTTGAAAACCTTAGCTCAAACAGCTGCAAAACCTATTTCCCCAGCACAGAAATGCTGAATTCTATAAGGCAAAGCCTTAAATATCTGAGTCCGAGTTCTTCTATCAAAAGTTACAGCTGTCTTCATCTAGTAAATGAAAATCGCTTTATTTCGCCTCGCTATTACATGCATTTGAATGGAGTTCTCGCCTGAAACAAAGTATAGGTTTTCATTTTGTGAATAACTTGAAAATCTTAGATCAAACACCTGCAAAACCTATTTCCCCAGCACAGAAATGCTGAATTCTATAAGGCAAAGCCTTAAATATCTGTGTCCGAGTCTTCTATCAAAAGCTACAGCTGTCTTTATGAAGTTAATGAAACGAGCTTTATTTCGCCAAGACAGTGCGTTTCTCGCTATTACATGCATTTGAATGGAGTTCTCGCCTGAAACAAATTATAGGTTTTCATTTTGTGAATAACTTGAAAACCTTAGCTCAAACAGCTGCAAAACCTATTTCGCCAGCACAGAAATGCTGAATTCTATAAGGCAAAGCCTTAAATATCTGTGTCCGAGTCCTCTATCAAAAGTTACAGCTGTCTTCATCTAGTAAATGAAAATCGCTTTATTTCGCCAAGACAGTGCGTTCCTCGCTATTACATGCATTTGAATGGAGTTCTCGCCTGAAACAAATTATAGGTTTTCATTTTGTGAATAACTTGAAAATTTTTGCTCAAGCACCTGCAAAACCTATTTCTCCAGCACAGAAATGCTGAATTCTATAAGGCAAAGCCTTAAATATCTGTGTCCGAGTCTTCTATCAAAAGCTACAGCTGTCTTTATGAAGTTAATGAAACGAGCTTTATTTCGCCAAGACAGTGCGTTCCTCGCTATTACATGCATTTGAATGGAGTTCTCGCCTGAAACAAAGTATCGGTTTTCATTTTGTGAATAACTTGAAAATCTTAGCTCAAACAGCTGCAAAACCTATTTCCCCAGCACAGAAATGCTGAATTCTATAAGGCAAAGCCTTAAATATCTGTGTCCGAGTCTTCTATCAAAAGCTACAGCTGTCTTTATGAAGTTAATGAAACGAGCTTTATTTCGCCAAGACAGTGCGTTCCTCGCTATTACATGCATTTGAATGGAGTTCTGCCTGAAACAAAGCATTGGTTTTCATTTTGTGAATAACTTGAAAATTTTAGCTCAAGCACCTGCAAAACCTTTTTCCCCAGCACAGAAATGCTGAATTCTATAAGGCAAAGCCTTAAATATCGGTGTACGAGTCTTCTATCAAAAGTTACAGCTGTCTTCATCTAGTAAATGAAAATCACTTTATTTCGCCAAGACACTGAGTTCCTCGCTATTACATGCATTTGAATGGAGTTCTGCCTGAAACAAAGTATAGGTTTTCATTTTGTGAATAACGTGAAAATTTTAGCTCAAGCACCTGCAAAACCTTTTTCCCCAGCACAGAAATGCTGAATTCTATAAGGCAAAGCCTTAAATATCTGTGTCCGAGTCTTCTATCAAAAGTTACAGCTGTCTTCATCTAGTAAATGAAAATCGCTTTATTTCGCCAAGACAGTGCGTTCCCCGCTATTACATGCATTTGAATGGAGTTCTCGCCTGAAACAAAGTATAGGTTTTCATTTTGTGAATAACTTGAAAATCTTAGCTCAAACACCTGCAAAACCTATTTCCCCAGCACAGAAATGCTGAATTCTATAAGGCAAAGCCTTAAATATCTGTGTCCGAGTCTTCTATCAAAAGTTACAGCTGTCTTCATCTAGTAAATGAAAATCGCTTTATTTCGCCAAGACAGTGCGTTCCTCGCTATTACATGCATTTGAATGGAGTTCTGCCTGAAACAAAGTATGTTTTCATTTTGTGAATAACTTGAAAATCTTAGCTCAAACACCTGCAAAACCTATTTCCCCAGCACAGAAATGCTGAATTCTATAAGGAAAAGCCTTAAATATCTGTGTCCGAGTCTTCTATCAAAAGTTACAGCTGTCTTCATCTAGTAAATGAAAATCGCTTTATTTCGCCAAGACACTGCGTTCCTCGCTATTACATGCATTTGAATGGAGTTCTGCCTGAAACAAAGTATAGGTTTTCATTTTGTGAATAACTTGAAAATCTTAGCTCAAACAGCTGCAAAACCTATTTCCCCAGCACAGAAATGCTGAATTCTATAAGGCAAAGCCTTAAATATCTGTGTCCGAGTCTTCTATCAAAAGCTACAGCTGTCTTTATGAAGTTAATGAAACGAGCTTTATTTCGCCAAGACAGTGCGTTTCTCGCTATTACATGCATTTGAATGGAGTTCTCGCCTGAAACAAAGTATAGGTTTTCATTTTGTGAATAACTTGAAAATCTTAGCTCAAACAGCTGCAAAACCTATTTCCCCAGCACAGAAATCCTGAATTCTATAAGGCAAAGCCTTAAATATCTGTGTCCGAGTCTTCTATCAAAAGTTACAGCTGTCTTTATGAAGTTAATGAAAATCGCTTTATTTCGCCAAGACATTGCGTTTGTCGCTATTACATGCATTTGAATGGAGTTCTCGCCTGAAACAAATTATAGGTTTTCATTTTGTGAATAACTTGAAAATCTTAGCTCAAACAGCTGCAAAACCTATTTCCCCAGCACAGAAATGCTGAATTCTATAAGGCAAAGCCTTAAATATCTGAGTCCGAGTTCTTCTATCAAAAGTTACAGCTGTCTTCATCTAGTAAATGAAAATCGCTTTATTTCGCCTCGCTATTACATGCATTTGAATGGAGTTCTCGCCTGAAACAAAGTATAGGTTTTCATTTTGTGAATAACTTGAAAATCTTAGATCAAACACCTGCAAAACCTATTTCCCCAGCACAGAAATGCTGAATTCTATAAGGCAAAGCCTTAAATATCTGTGTCCGAGTCTTCTATCAAAAGCTACAGCTGTCTTTATGAAGTTAATGAAACGAGCTTTATTTCGCCAAGACAGTGCGTTTCTCGCTATTACATGCATTTGAATGGAGTTCTCGCCTGAAACAAATTATAGGTTTTCATTTTGTGAATAACTTGAAAACCTTAGCTCAAACAGCTGCAAAACCTATTTCGCCAGCACAGAAATGCTGAATTCTATAAGGCAAAGCCTTAAATATCTGTGTCCGAGTCCTCTATCAAAAGTTACAGCTGTCTTCATCTAGTAAATGAAAATCGCTTTATTTCGCCAAGACAGTGCGTTCCTCGCTATTACATGCATTTGAATGGAGTTCTCGCCTGAAACAAATTATAGGTTTTCATTTTGTGAATAACTTGAAAATTTTTGCTCAAGCACCTGCAAAACCTATTTCCCCAGCACAGAAATGCTGAATTCTATAAGGCAAAGCCTTAAATATCTGTGTCCGAGTCTTCTATCAAAAGCTACAGCTGTCTTTATGAAGTTAATGAAACGAGCTTTATTTCGCCAAGACAGTGCGTTCCTCGCTATTACATGCATTTGAATGGAGTTCTCGCCTGAAACAAAGTATCGGTTTTCATTTTGTGAATAACTTGAAAATCTTAGCTCAAACAGCTGCAAAACCTATTTCCCCAGCACAGAAATGCTGAATTCTATAAGGCAAAGCCTTAAATATCTGTGTCCGAGTCTTCTATCAAAAGCTACAGCTGTCTTTATGAAGTTAATGAAACGAGCTTTATTTCGCCAAGACAGTGCGTTCCTCGCTATTACATGCATTTGAATGGAGTTCTGCCTGAAACAAAGCATTGGTTTTCATTTTGTGAATAACTTGAAAATTTTAGCTCAAGCACCTGCAAAACCTTTTTCCCCAGCACAGAAATGCTGAATTCTATAAGGCAAAGCCTTAAATATCGGTGTACGAGTCTTCTATCAAAAGTTACAGCTGTCTTCATCTAGTAAATGAAAATCACTTTATTTCGCCAAGACACTGAGTTCCTCGCTATTACATGCATTTGAATGGAGTTCTGCCTGAAACAAAGTATAGGTTTTCATTTTGTGAATAACGTGAAAATTTTAGCTCAAGCACCTGCAAAACCTTTTTCCCCAGCACAGAAATGCTGAATTCTATAAGGCAAAGCCTTAAATATCTGTGTCCGAGTCTTCTATCAAAAGTTACAGCTGTCTTCATCTAGTAAATGAAAATCGCTTTATTTCGCCAAGACAGTGCGTTCCCCGCTATTACATGCATTTGAATGGAGTTCTCGCCTGAAACAAAGTATAGGTTTTCATTTTGTGAATAACTTGAAAATCTTAGCTCAAACAGCTGCAAAACCTATTTCCCCAGCACAGAAATGCTGAATTCTATAAGGCAAAGCCTTAAATATCTGTGTCCGAGTCTTCTATCAAAAGTTACAGCTGTCTTCATCTAGTAAATGAAAATCGCTTTATTTCGCCAAGACAGTGCGTTCCTCGCTATTACATGCATTTGAATGGAGTTCTGCCTGAAACAAAGTATGTTTTCATTTTGTGAATAACTTGAAAATCTTAGCTCAAACACCTGCAAAACCTATTTCCCCAGCACAGAAATGCTGAATTCTATAAGGAAAAGCCTTAAATATCTGTGTCCGAGTCTTCTATCAAAAGTTACAGCTGTCTTCATCTAGTAAATGAAAATCGCTTTATTTCGCCAAGACACTGCGTTCCTCGCTATTACATGCATTTGAATGGAGTTCTGCCTGAAACAAAGTATAGGTTTTCATTTTGTGAATAACTTGAAAATCTTAGCTCAAACACCTGCAAAACCTATTTCCCCAGCACAAAAATGCTGAATTCTATAAGGCAAAGCCTTAAATATCTGTGTCCGAGTCTTCTATCAAAAGTTACAGCTGTCTTCATCTAGTAAATGAAAATCGCTTTATTTCGCCTCGCTATTACATGCATTGAATGGAGTTCTCGCCTCAAACAAAGTATAGGTTTTCATTTTGTGAATAACTTGAAAATCTTAGCTCAAACAGCTGCAAAACCTATTTCCCCAGCACAGAAATGCTGAATTCTATAAGGCAAAGCCTTAAATATCTGTGTCCGAGTCTTCTCTCAAAAGCTACAGCTGTCTTTATGAAGTTAATGAAAAGAGCTTTATTTCGCCAAGACAGTGCGTTTGTCGCTATACATGCATTTGAATGGAGTTCTCGCCTGAAACAAATTATAGGTTTTCATTGTGTGAATAACTTGAAAATCTTAGCTCAAACAGCTGCAAAACCTATTTCCCCAGCACAGAAATGCTGAATTCTATAAGGCAAAGCCTTAAATATCTGTGTCCGAGTCTTCTATCAAAAGTTACAGCTGTCTTCATCTAGTAAATGAAAATCGCTTTATTTCGCCAAGACACTGCGTTCCTCGCTATTACATGCATTTGAATGGAGTTCTGCCTGAAACAAAGTATAGGTTTTCATTTTGTGAATAACTCGAAAATTTTATCTCAAGCACCTGCAAAACCTATTTCCCCAGCACAGAAATGCTGAATTCTATAAGGCAAAGCCTTAAATATCTGTGTCCGAGTCTTCTATCAAAAGCTACAGCTGTCTTTATGAAGTTAATGAAAAGAGCTTTATTTCGCCAAGACAGTGCGTTTGTCGCTATACATGCATTTGAATGGAGTTCTCGCCTGAAACAAATTATAGGTTTTCATTGGGTGAATAACTTGAAAATCTTAGCTCAAACAGCTGCAAAACCTATTTCCCCAGCACAGAAATGCTGAATTCTATAAGGCAAAGCCTTAAATATCTGTGTCCGAGTCTTCTATCAAAAGCTACAGCTGTCTTTATGAAGTTAATGAAAAGAGCTTTATTTTGCCAAGACAGTGCGTTCCTCGCTATTACATGCATTTGAATGGAGTTCTGCCTGAAACAAATTATAGGTTTTCATTTTGTGAATAACTTGAAAATCTTAGCTCAAACACCTGCAAAACCTATTTCCCCAGCACAGAAATGCTGAATTCTATAAGGCAAAGCCTTAAATATCTGTGTCCGAGTCTTCTATCAAAAGCTACAGCTGTCTTTATGAAGTTAATGAAACGAGCTTTATTTCGCCAAGACAGTGCGTTTGTTGCTATACATGCATTTGAATGGAGTTCTCGCCTGAAACAAATTATAGGTTTTCATTGTGTGAATAACTTGAAAATCTTAGCTCAAACAGCTGCAAAACCTATTTCCCCAGCACAGAAATGCTGAATTCTATAAGGCAAAGCCTTAAATATCTGTGTCCGAGTCTTCTATCAAAAGTTACAGCTGTCTTCATCTAGTAAATGAAAATCGCTTTATTTCGCCAAGACACTGCGTTTCTCGCTATTACATGCATTTGAATGGAGTTCTGCCTGAAACAAAGTATAGGTTTTCATTTTGTGAATAACTTGAAAATCTTAGCTCAAACAGCTGCAAAACCTATTTCCCCAGCACAGAAATGCTGAATTCTATAAGGCAAAGCCTTAAATATCTGTGTCCGAGTCTTCTATCAAAAGTTACAGCTGTCTTCATCTAGTAAATGAAAATCGCTTTATTTCGCCAAGACAGTGCGTTCCTCGCTATTACATGCATTTGAATGGAGTTCTGCCTGAAACAAATTATAGGTTTTCATTTTGTGAATAACTTGAAAATTTTAGCTCAAGCACCTGCAAAACCTATTTCCCCAGCACAGAAATGCTGAATTCTATAAGGCAAAGCCTTAAATATCTGTGTCCGAGTCTTCTATCAAAAGCTACAGCTGTCTTTATGAAGTTAATGAAACGAGCTTTATTTCGCCAAGACAGTGCGTTTGTCGCTATTACATGCATTTGAATGGAGTTCTCGCCTGAAACAAATTATAGGTTTTCATTGTGTGAATAACTTGAAAATCTTAGCTCAAACAGCTGCAAAACCTTTTTCACCAGCACAGAAATGCTGAATTCTATAAGGCAAAGCCTTAAATATCTGTGTCCGAGTCTTCTATCAAAAGCTACAGCTGTCTTCATCTAGTAAATGAAAATCGCTTTATTTCGCCAAGACACTGCGTTCCTCGCTATTACATGCATTTGAATGGAGTTCTGCCTGAAACAAAGTATAGGTTTTCATTTTGTGAATAACTTGAAAATCTTAGCTCAAACAGCTGCAAAACCTATTTCCCCAGCACAGAAATGCTGAATTCTATAAGGCAAAGCCTTAAATATCTGTGTCCGAGTCTTCTATCAAAAGTTACAGCTGTCTTCATCTAGTAAATGAAAATCGCTTTATTTCGCCAAGACACTGCGTTTGTTGCTATACATGCATTTGAATGGAGTTCTGCCTGAAACAAATTATAGGTTTTCATTTTGTGAATAACTTGAAAATTTTAGCTCAAGCACCTGCAAAACCTATTTCCCCAGCACAGAAATGCTGAATTCTATAAGGCAAAGCCTTAAATATCTGTGTCCGAGTCTTCTATCAAAAGCTACAGCTGTCTTTATGAAGTTAATGAAACGAGCTTTATTTCGCCAAGACAGTGCGTTTGTCGCTATTACATGCATTTGAATGGAGTTCTCGCCTGAAACAAATTATAGGTTTTCATTGTGTGAATAACTTGAAAATCTTAGCTCAAACAGCTGCAAAACCTTTTTCACCAGCACAGAAATGCTGAATTCTATAAGGCAAAGCCTTAAATATCTGTGTCCGAGTCTTCTATCAAAAGCTACAGCTGTCTTCATCTAGTAAATGAAAATCGCTTTATTTCGCCAAGACACTGCGTTCCTCGCTATTACATGCATTTGAATGGAGTTCTGCCTGAAACAAAGTATAGGTTTTCATTTTGTGAATAACTTGAAAATCTTAGCTCAAACACCTGCAAAACCTATTTCCCCAGCACAGAAATGCTGAATTCTATAAGGCAAAGCCTTAAATATCTGTGTCCGAGTCTTCTATCAAAAGCTACAGCTGTCTTTATGAAATTAATTAAACGAGCTTTATTTCGCCAAGACAGTGCGTTTCTCGCTATTACATGCATTTGAATGGAGTTCTCGCCTGAAACAAATTATAGGTTTTCATTTTGTGAATAACTTGAAAATCTTAGCTCAAACAGCTGCAAAACCTATTTCCCCAGCACAGAAATGCTGAATTCTATAAGGCAAAGCCTTAAATATCTGTGTCTGAGTCCTCTATCAAAAGTTACAGCTGTCTTCATCTAGTAAATGAAAATCGCTTTATTTCGCCAAGACAGTGCGTTCCTCGCTATTACATGCATTTGAATGGAGTTCTGCCTGAAACAAAGTATAGGTTTTCATTTTGTGAATAACTTGAAAATTTTAGCTCAAGCACCTGCAAAACCTTTTTCCCCAGCACAGAAATGCTGAATTCTATAAGGCAAAGCCTTAAAATATCGGTGTACGAGTCTTCTATCAAAAGTTACAGCTGTCTTCATCTAGTAAATGAAAATCGCTTTATTTCGCCAAGACACTGAGTTCCTCGCTATTACATGCATTTGAATGGAGTTCTCGCCTGAAACAAAGTATCGGTTTTCATTTTGTGAATAACTTGAAAATTTTAGCTCAAGCACCTGCAAAACCTATTTCCCCAGCACAGAAATGCTGAATTCTATAAGGCAAAGCCTTAAATATCTGTGTCCGAGTCTTCTATCAAAAGCTACAGCTGTCTTTATGAAGTTAATGAAACGAGCTTTATTTCGCCAAGACAGTGCGTTTGTCGCTATACATGCATTTGAATGGAGTTCTCGCCTGAAACAAATTATAGGTTTTCATTGTGTGAATAACTTGAAAATCTTAGCTCAAACAGCTGCAAAACCTATTTCCCCAGCACAGAAATGCTGAATTCTATAAGGCAAAGCCTTAAATATCTGTGTCCGAGTCTTCTATCAAAAGTTACAGCTGTCTTCATCTAGTAAATGAAAATCGCTTTATTTCGCCTCGCTATTACATGCATTTGAATGGAGTTCTCGCCTGAAACAAAGTATAGGTTTTCATTGTGTGAATAACTTGAAAATCTTAGCTCAAACAGCTGCAAAACCTTTTTCACCAGCACAGAAATGCTGAATTCTATAAGGCAAAGCCTTAAATATCTGTGTCCGAGTCCTCTATCAAAAGTTACAGCTGTCTTCATCTAGTAAATGAAAATCGCTTTATTTCGCCAAGACAGTGCGTTCCTCGCTATTACATGCATTTGAATGGAGTTCTGCCTGAAACAAAGTATAGGTTTTCATTTTGTGAATAACTTGAAAATTTTAGCTCAAGCACCTGCAAAACCTTTTTCCCAAGCACAGAAATGCTGAATTCTATAAGGCAAAGCCTTAAATATCGGTGTACGAGTCTTCTATCAAAAGTTACAGCTGTCTTCATCTAGTAAATGAAAATCGCTTTATTTCGCCTCGCTATTACATGCATTTGAATGGAGTTCTCGCCTGAAACAAAGTATAGGTTTTCATTTTGTGAATAACTTGAAAATCTGCAAAACCTATTTCCCCAGCACAGAAATGCTGAATTCTATAAGGCAAAGCCTTAAATATCTGTGTCCGAGTCTTCTATCAAAAGCTACAGCTGTCTTTATGAAGTTAATGAAACGAGCTTTATTTCGCCAAGACAGTGCGTTCCTCGCTATTACATGCATTTGAATGGAGTTCTGCCTGAAACAAAGTATAGGTTTTCATTTTGTGAATAACTTGAAAATTTTAGCTCAAGCACCTGCAAAACCTTTTTCCCCAGCACAGAAATGCTGAATTCTATAAGGCAAAGCCTTAAATATCGGTGTACGAGTCTTCTATCAAAAGTTACAGCTGTCTTCATCTAGTAAATGAAAATCGCTTTATTTCGCCTCGCTATTACATGCATTTGAATGGAGTTCTCGCCTGAAACAAAGTATAGGTTTTCATTTTGTGAATAACTTGAAAATCTGCAAAACCTATTTCCCCAGCACAGAAATGCTGAATTCTATAAGGCAAAGCCTTAAATATCTGTGTCCGAGTCTTCTATCAAAAGCTACAGCTGTCTTTATGAAGTTAATGAAAAGAGCTTTATTTCGCCAAGACAGTGGGTTTCTCGCTATTACATGCATTTGAATGGAGTTCTCGCCTGAAACAAATTATAGGTTTTCATTTTGTGAATAACTTGAAAATCTTAGCTCAAACAGCTGCAAAGCCTATTTCCCCAGCACAGAAATGGTGAATTCTATAAGGCAAAGCCTTAAATATCTGTGTCCGAGTCTTCTATCAAAAGCTACAGCTGACTTTATGAAGTTAATGAAAAGAGCTTTATTTCGCCAAGACAGTGCGTTCCTCGCTATTACATGCATTTGAATGGAGTTCTCGCCTGAAACAAAGTATAGGTTTTCATTTTGTGAATAACTTGAAAATCTTAGCTCAAACAGCTGCAAAACCTATTTCCCCAGCACAGAAATGGTGAATTCTATAAGGCAAAGCCTTAAATATCTGTGTCCGAGTCTTCTATCAAAAGCTACAGCTGTCTTTATGAAGTTAATGAAACGAGCTTTATTTCGCCAAGACAGTGCGTTTCTCGCTATTACATGCATTTGAATGGAGTTCTCGCCTGAAACAAATTATAGGTTTTCATTTTGTGAATAACTTGAAAATCTTAGCTCAAACAGCTGCAAAACCTATTTCCCCAGCACAGAAATGGTGAATTCTATAAGGCAAAGCCTTAAATATCTGTGTCCGAGTCTTCTATCAAAAGCTACAGCTGTCTTTATGAAGTTAATGAAACGAGCTTTATTTCGCCAAGACAGTGCGTTTCTCGCTATTACATGCATTTGAATGGAGTTCTCGCCTGAAACAAATTATAGGTTTTCATTTTGTGAATAACTTGAAAATCTTAGCTCAAACAGCTGCAAAACCTATTTCCCCAGCACAGAAATGCTGAATTCTATAAGGCAAAGCCTTAAATATCTGTGTCCGAGTCTTCTATCAAAAGTTACAACTGTCTTCATCTAGTAAATGAAAATCGCTTTAATTCGCCAAGACAGTGCGTTCCTCGCTATTACATGCATTTGAATGGAGTTCTCGCCTGAAACAAATTATAGGTTTTCATTTTGTGAATAACTTGAAAATCTTAGCTCAAACAGCTGCAAAACCTATTTCCCCAGCACAGAAATGCTGAATTCTATAAGGCAAAGCCTTAAATGTCTGTGTCCGAGTCTTCTATCAAAAGTTACAGCTGTCTTCATCTAGTAAATGAAAATCGCTTTATTTCGCCAAGACAGTGCGTTCCTCGCTATTACATGCATTTGAATGGAGTTCTGCCTGAAACAAAGTATAGGTTTTCATTTTGTGAATAACTTGAAAATCTTAGCTCAAACACCTGCAAAACCTATTTCCCCAGCACAGAAATGCTGAATTCTATAAGGAAGAGCCTTAAATATCTGTGTCCGAGTCTTCTATCAAAAGTTACAGCTGTCTTCATCTAGTAAATGAAAATCGCTTTATTTCGCCAAGACACTGCGTTCCTCGCTATTACATGCATTTGAATGGAGTTCTGCCTGAAACAAAGTATAGGTTTTCATTTTGTGAATAACTTGAAAATCTTAGCTCAAACACCTGCAAAACCTATTTCCCCAGCACAGAAATGCTGAATTCTATAAGGCAAAGCCTTAAATATCTGTGTCCGAGTCTTCTATCAAAAGCTACAGCTGTCTTTATGAAGTTAATGAAAAGAGCTTTATTTCGCCAAGACAGTGCGTTTCTCGCTATTACATGCATTTGAATGGAGTTCTCGCCTGAAACAAAGTATAGGTTTTCATTTTGTGAATAACTTGAAAATCTTAGCTCAAACAGCTGCAAAACCTATTTCCCCAGCACAGAAATCCTGAATTCTATAAGGCAAAGCCTTAAATATCTGTGTCCGAGTCTTCTATCAAAAGTTACAGCTGTCTTTATGAAGTTAATGAAAATCGCTTTATTTCGCCAAGACATTGCGTTTGTCGCTATTACATGCATTTGAATGGAGTTCTCGCCTGAAACAAATTATAGGTTTTCATTTTGTGAATAACTTGAAAATCTTAGCTCAAACAGCTGCAAAACCTATTTCCCCAGCACAGAAATGCTGAATTCTATAAGGCAAAGCCTTAAATATCTGAGTCCGAGTTCTTCTATCAAAAGTTACAGCTGTCTTCATCTAGTAAATGAAAATCGCTTTATTTCGCCTCGCTATTACATGCATTTGAATGGAGTTCTCGCCTGAAACAAAGTATAGGTTTTCATTTTGTGAATAACTTGAAAATCTTAGATCAAACACCTGCAAAACCTATTTCCCCAGCACAGAAATGCTGAATTCTATAAGGCAAAGCCTTAAATATCTGTGTCCGAGTCTTCTATCAAAAGCTACAGCTGTCTTTATGAAGTTAATGAAACGAGCTTTATTTCGCCAAGACAGTGCGTTTCTCGCTATTACATGCATTTGAATGGAGTTCTCGCCTGAAACAAATTATAGGTTTTCATTTTGTGAATAACTTGAAAACCTTAGCTCAAACAGCTGCAAAACCTATTTCGCCAGCACAGAAATGCTGAATTCTATAAGGCAAAGCCTTAAATATCTGTGTCCGAGTCCTCTATCAAAAGTTACAGCTGTCTTCATCTAGTAAATGAAAATCGCTTTATTTCGCCAAGACAGTGCGTTCCTCGCTATTACATGCATTTGAATGGAGTTCTCGCCTGAAACAAATTATAGGTTTTCATTTTGTGAATAACTTGAAAATTTTTGCTCAAGCACCTGCAAAACCTATTTCCCCAGCACAGAAATGCTGAATTCTATAAGGCAAAGCCTTAAATATCTGTGTCCGAGTCTTCTATCAAAAGCTACAGCTGTCTTTATGAAGTTAATGAAACGAGCTTTATTTCGCCAAGACAGTGCGTTCCTCGCTATTACATGCATTTGAATGGAGTTCTCGCCTGAAACAAAGTATCGGTTTTCATTTTGTGAATAACTTGAAAATCTTAGCTCAAACAGCTGCAAAACCTTTTTCACCAGCACAGAAATGCTGAATTCTATAAGGCAAAGCCTTAAATATCTGTGTCCGAGTCTTCTATCAAAAGTTACAGCTGTCTTCATCTAGTAAATGAAAATCGCTTTATTTCGCCAAGACACTGCGTTCCTCGCTATTACATGCATTTGAATGGAGTTCTGCCTGAAACAAAGTATAGGTTTTCATTTTGTGAATAACTTGAAAATCTTAGCTCAAACAGCTGCAAAACCTATTTCCCCAGCACAGAAATGCTGAATTCTATAAGGCAAAGCCTTAAATATCTGTGTCCGAGTCTTCTATCAAAAGCTACAGCTGTCTTTATGAAATTAATGAAACGAGCTTTATTTCGCCAAGACAGTGCGTTTCTCGCTATTACATGCATTTGAATGGAGTTCTCGCCTGAAACAAATTATAGGTTTTCATTTTGTGAATAACTTGAAAATCTTAGCTCAAACAGCTGCAAAACCTTTTTCCCCAGCACAGAAATGCTGAATTCTATAAGGCAAAGCCTTAAATATCTGTGTCCGAGTCTTCTATCAAAAGTTACAGCTGTCTTCATCTAGTAAATGAAAATCGCTTTATTTCGCCAAGACACTGCGTTCCTCGCTATTACATGCATTTGAATGGAGTTCTGCCTGAAACAAAGTATAGGTTTTCATTTTGTGAATAACTTGAAAATCTTAGCTCAAACAGCTGCAAAACCTATTTCCCCAGCACAGAAATGCTGAATTCTATAAGGCAAAGCCTTAAATATCTGTGTCCGAGTCTTCTATCAAAAGTTACAGCTGTCTTCATCTAGTAAATGAAAATCGCTTTATTTCGCCTCGCTATTACATGCATTTGAATGGAGTTCTCGCCTGAAACAAAGTATAGGTTTTCATTTTGTGAATAACTTGAAAATCTTAGCTCAAACAGCTGCAAAACCTATTTCCCCAGCACAGAAATCCTGAATTCTATAAGGCAAAGCCTTAAATATCTGTGTCCGAGTCTTCTATCAAAAGTTACAGCTGTCTTTATGAAGTTAATGAAAATCGCTTTATTTCGCCAAGATATTGCGTTCCTCGCTATTACATGCATTTGAATGGAGATCTCGCCTGAAACAAATTATAGGTTTTCATTTTGTGAATAACTTGAAAATCTTAGCTCAAACAGCTGCAAAACCTATTTCCCCAGCACAGAAATGCTGAATTCTATAAGGCAAAGCCTTAAATATCTGAGTCCGAGTTCTTCTATCAAAAGTTACAGCTGTCTTCATCTAGTAAATGAAAATCGCTTTATTTCGCCTCGCTATTACATGCATTTGAATGGAGTTCTCGCCTGAAACAAAGTATAGGTTTTCATTTTGTGAATAACTTGAAAATCTTAGATCAAACACCTGCAAAACCTATTTCCCCAGCACAGAAATGCTGAATTCTATAAGGCAAAGCCTTAAATATCTGTGTCCGAGTCTTCTATCAAAAGCTACAGCTGTCTTTATGAAGTTAATGAAACGAGCTTTATTTCGCCAAGACAGTGCGTTTCTCGCTATTACATGCATTTGAATGGAGTTCTCGCCTGAAACAAATTATAGGTTTTCATTTTGTGAATAACTTGAAAATCTTAGCTCAAACAGCTGCAAAACCTATTTCGCCAGCACAGAAATGCTGAATTCTATAAGGCAAAGCCTTAAATATCTGTGTCCGAGTCCTCTATCAAAAGTTACAGCTGTCTTCATCTAGTAAATGAAAATCGCTTTATTTCGCCAAGACAGTGCGTTCCTCGCTATTACATGCATTTGAATGGAGTTCTCGCCTGAAACAAATTATAGGTTTTCATTTTGTGAATAACTTGAAAATTTTTGCTCAACCACCTGCAAAACCTATTTCCCCAGCACAGAAATGCTGAATTCTATAAGGCAAAGCCTTAAATATCTGTGTCCGAGTCTTCTATCAAAAGCTACAGCTGTCTTTATGAAGTTAATGAAACGAGCTTTATTTCGCCAAGACAGTGCGTTCCTCGCTATTACATGCATTTGAATGGAGTTCTCGCCTGAAACAAAGTATCGGTTTTCATTTTGTGAATAACTTGAAAATCTTAGCTCAAACAGCTGCAAAACCTATTTCCCCAGCACAGAAATGCTGAATTCTATAAGGCAAAGCCTTAAATATCTGTGTCCGAGTCTTCTATCAAAAGCTACAGCTGTCTTTATGAAGTTAATGAAACGAGCTTTATTTCGCCAAGACAGTGCGTTCCTCGCTATTACATGCATTTGAATGGAGTTCTCGCCTGAAACAAAGTATAGGTTTTCATTTTGTGAATAACGTGAAAATTTTAGCTCAAGCACCTGCAAAACCTTTTTCCCCAGCACAGAAATGCTGAATTCTATAAGGCAAAGCCTTAAATATCTGTGTCCGAGTCTTCTATCAAAAGTTACAGCTGTCTTCATCTAGTAAATGAAAATCGCTTTATTTCGCCAAGACAGTGCGTTCCCCGCTATTACATGCATTTGAATGGAGTTCTCGCCTGAAACAAAGTATAGGTTTTCATTTTGTGAATAACTTGAAAATCTTAGCTCAAACACCTGCAAAACCTATTTCCCCAGCACAGAAATGCTGAATTCTATAAGGCAAAGCCTTAAATATCTGTGTCCGAGTCTTCTATCAAAAGTTACAGCTGTCTTCATCTAGTAAATGAAAATCGCTTTATTTCGCCAAGACAGTGCGTTCCTCGCTATTACATGCATTTGAATGGAGTTCTGCCTGAAACAAAGTATGTTTTCATTTTGTGAATAACTTGAAAATCTTAGCTCAAACACCTGCAAAACCTATTTCCCCAGCACAGAAATGCTGAATTCTATAAGGAAAAGCCTTAAATATCTGTGTCCGAGTCTTCTATCAAAAGTTACAGCTGTCTTCATCTAGTAAATGAAAATCGCTTTATTTCGCCAAGACACTGCGTTCCTCGCTATTACATGCATTTGAATGGAGTTCTGCCTGAAACAAAGTATAGGTTTTCATTTTGTGAATAACTTGAAAATCTTAGCTCAAACAGCTGCAAAACCTATTTCCCCAGCACAGAAATGCTGAATTCTATAAGGCAAAGCCTTAAATATCTGTGTCCGAGTCTTCTATCAAAAGCTACAGCTGTCTTTATGAAGTTAATGAAACGAGCTTTATTTCGCCAAGACAGTGCGTTTCTCGCTATTACATGCATTTGAATGGAGTTCTCGCCTGAAACAAAGTATAGGTTTTCATTTTGTGAATAACTTGAAAATCTTAGCTCAAACAGCTGCAAAACCTATTTCCCCAGCACAGAAATCCTGAATTCTATAAGGCAAAGCCTTAAATATCTGTGTCCGAGTCTTCTATCAAAAGTTACAGCTGTCTTTATGAAGTTAATGAAAATCGCTTTATTTCGCCAAGACATTGCGTTTGTCGCTATTACATGCATTTGAATGGAGTTCTCGCCTGAAACAAATTATAGGTTTTCATTTTGTGAATAACTTGAAAATCTTAGCTCAAACAGCTGCAAAACCTATTTCCCCAGCACAGAAATGCTGAATTCTATAAGGCAAAGCCTTAAATATCTGAGTCCGAGTTCTTCTATCAAAAGTTACAGCTGTCTTCATCTAGTAAATGAAAATCGCTTTATTTCGCCTCGCTATTACATGCATTTGAATGGAGTTCTCGCCTGAAACAAAGTATAGGTTTTCATTTTGTGAATAACTTGAAAATCTTAGATCAAACACCTGCAAAACCTATTTCCCCAGCACAGAAATGCTGAATTCTATAAGGCAAAGCCTTAAATATCTGTGTCCGAGTCTTCTATCAAAAGCTACAGCTGTCTTTATGAAGTTAATGAAACGAGCTTTATTTCGCCAAGACAGTGCGTTTCTCGCTATTACATGCATTTGAATGGAGTTCTCGCCTGAAACAAATTATAGGTTTTCATTTTGTGAATAACTTGAAAACCTTAGCTCAAACAGCTGCAAAACCTATTTCGCCAGCACAGAAATGCTGAATTCTATAAGGCAAAGCCTTAAATATCTGTGTCCGAGTCTTCTATCAAAAGTTACAGCTGTCTTCATCTAGTTAATGAAAAGAGCTTTATTTCGCCAAGACAGTGCGTTTGTCGCTATACATGCATTTGAATGGAGTTCTCGCCTGAAACAAAGTATAGGTTTTCATTTTGTGAATAACTTGAAAATCTTAGCTCAAACAGCTGCAAAACCTATTTCCCCAGCACAGAAATGCTGAATTCTATAAGGCAAAGCCTTAAATATCTGTGTCCGAGTCTTCTATCAAAAGTTACAGCTGTCTTCATCTAGTAAATGAAAATCGCTTTATTTCGCCAAGACAGTGCGTTCCTCGCTATTACATGCATTTGAATGGAGTTCTGCCTGAAACAAAGTATGTTTTCATTTTGTGAATAACTTGAAAATCTTAGCTCAAACACCTGCAAAACCTATTTCCCCAGCACAGAAATGCTGAATTCTATAAGGAAAAGCCTTAAATATCTGTGTCCGAGTCTTCTATCAAAAGTTACAGCTGTCTTCATCTAGTAAATGAAAATCGCTTTATTTCGCCAAGACACTGCGTTCCTCGCTATTACATGCATTTGAATGGAGTTCTGCCTGAAACAAAGTATAGGTTTTCATTTTGTGAATAACTTGAAAATCTTAGCTCAAACACCTGCAAAACCTATTTCCCCAGCACAAAAATGCTGAATTCTATAAGGCAAAGCCTTAAATATCTGTGTCCGAGTCTTCTATCAAAAGTTACAGCTGTCTTCATCTAGTAAATGAAAATCGCTTTATTTCGCCTCGCTATTACATGCATTGAATGGAGTTCTCGCCTCAAACAAAGTATAGGTTTTCATTTTGTGAATAACTTGAAAATCTTAGCTCAAACAGCTGCAAAACCTATTTCCCCAGCACAGAAATGCTGAATTCTATAAGGCAAAGCCTTAAATATCTGTGTCCGAGTCTTCTCTCAAAAGCTACAGCTGTCTTTATGAAGTTAATGAAAAGAGCTTTATTTCGCCAAGACAGTGCGTTTGTCGCTATACATGCATTTGAATGGAGTTCTCGCCTGAAACAAATTATAGGTTTTCATTGTGTGAATAACTTGAAAATCTTAGCTCAAACAGCTGCAAAACCTTTTTCACCAGCACAGAAATGCTGAATTCTATAAGGCAAAGCCTTAAATATCTGTGTCCGAGTCTTCTATCAAAAGTTACAGCTGTCTTCATCTAGTAAATGAAAATCGCTTTATTTCGCCAAGACACTGCGTTCCTCGCTATTACATGCATTTGAATGGAGTTCTGCCTGAAACAAAGTATAGGTTTTCATTTTGTGAATAACTCGAAAATTTTATCTCAAGCACCTGCAAAACCTATTTCCCCAGCACAGAAATGCTGAATTCTATAAGGCAAAGCCTTAAATATCTGTGTCCGAGTCTTCTATCAAAAGCTACAGCTGTCTTTATGAAGTTAATGAAAAGAGCTTTATTTCGCCAAGACAGTGCGTTTGTCGCTATACATGCATTTGAATGGAGTTCTCGCCTGAAACAAATTATAGGTTTTCATTGGGTGAATAACTTGAAAATCTTAGCTCAAACAGCTGCAAAACCTATTTCCCCAGCACAGAAATGCTGAATTCTATAAGGCAAAGCCTTAAATATCTGTGTCCGAGTCTTCTATCAAAAGCTACAGCTGTCTTTATGAAGTTAATGAAAAGAGCTTTATTTTGCCAAGACAGTGCGTTCCTCGCTATTACATGCATTTGAATGGAGTTCTGCCTGAAACAAATTATAGGATTTCATTTTGTGAATAACTTGAAAATCTTAGCTCAAACACCTGCAAAACCTATTTCCCCAGCACAGAAATGCTGAATTCTATAAGGCAAAGCCTTAAATATCTGTGTCCGAGTCTTCTATCAAAAGCTACAGCTGTCTTTATGAAGTTAATGAAACGAGCTTTATTTCGCCAAGACAGTGCGTTTGTTGCTATACATGCATTTGAATGGAGTTCTCGCCTGAAACAAATTATAGGTTTTCATTGTGTGAATAACTTGAAAATCTTAGCTCAAACAGCTGCAAAACCTATTTCCCCAGCACAGAAATGCTGAATTCTATAAGGCAAAGCCTTAAATATCTGTGTCCGAGTCTTCTATCAAAAGTTACAGCTGTCTTCATCTAGTAAATGAAAATCGCTTTATTTCGCCAAGACAGTGCGTTCCTCGCTATTACATGCATTTGAATGGAGTTCTGCCTGAAACAAATTATAGGTTTTCATTTTGTGAATAACTTGAAAATTTTAGCTCAAGCACCTGCAAAACCTATTTCCCCAGCACAGAAATGCTGAATTCTATAAGGCAAAGCCTTAAATATCTGTGTCCGAGTCTTCTATCAAAAGCTACAGCTGTCTTTATGAAGTTAATGAAACGAGCTTTATTTCGCCAAGACAGTGCGTTTGTCGCTATTACATGCATTTGAATGGAGTTCTCGCCTGAAACAAATTATAGGTTTTCATTGTGTGAATAACTTGAAAATCTTAGCTCAAACAGCTGCAAAACCTTTTTCACCAGCACAGAAATGCTGAATTCTATAAGGCAAAGCCTTAAATATCTGTGTCCGAGTCTTCTATCAAAAGCTACAGCTGTCTTCATCTAGTAAATGAAAATCGCTTTATTTCGCCAAGACACTGCGTTCCTCGCTATTACATGCATTTCAATGGAGTTCTGCCTGAAACAAAGTATAGGTTTCCATTTTGTGAATAACTTGAAAATCTTAGCTCAAACACCTGCAAAACCTATTTCCCCAGCACAGAAATGCTGAATTCTATAAGGCAAAGCCTTAAATATCTGTGTCCGAGTCTTCTATCAAAAGTTACAGCTGTCTTCATCTAGTAAATGAAAATCGCTTTATTTCGCCAAGACACTGCGTTTGTTGCTATACATGCATTTGAATGGAGTTCTGCCTGAAACAAATTATAGGTTTTCATTTTGTGAATAACTTGAAAATTTTAGCTCAAGCACCTGCAAAACCTATTTCCCCAGCACAGAAATGCTGAATTCTATAAGGCAAAGCCTTAAATATCTGTGTCCGAGTCTTCTATCAAAAGCTACAGCTGTCTTTATGAAGTTAATGAAACGAGCTTTATTTCGCCAAGACAGTGCGTTTGTCGCTATTACATGCATTTGAATGGAGTTCTCGCCTGAAACAAAGTATAGGTTTTCATTGTGTGAATAACTTGAAAATCTTAGCTCAAACAGCTGCAAAACCTTTTTCACCAGCACAGAAATGCTGAATTCTATAAGGCAAAGCCTTAAATATCTGTGTCCGAGTCTTCTATCAAAAGCTACAGCTGTCTTCATCTAGTAAATGAAAATCGCTTTATTTCGCCAAGACACTGCGTTCCTCGCTATTACATGCATTTGAATGGAGTTCTGCCTGAAACAAAGTATAGGTTTTCATTTTGTGAATAACTTGAAAATCTTAGCTCAAACACCTGCAAAACCTATTTCCCCAGCACAGAAATGCTGAATTCTATAAGGCAAAGCCTTAAATATCTGTGTCCGAGTCTTCTATCAAAAGCTACAGCTGTCTTTATGAAATTAATTAAACGAGCTTTATTTCGCCAAGACAGTGCGTTTCTCGCTATTACATGCATTTGAATGGAGTTCTCGCCTGAAACAAATTATAGGTTTTCATTTTGTGAATAACTTGAAAATCTTAGCTCAAACAGCTGCAAAACCTATTTCCCCAGCACAGAAATGCTGAATTCTATAAGGCAAAGCCTTAAATATCTGTGTCTGAGTCCTCTATCAAAAGTTACAGCTGTCTTCATCTAGTAAATGAAAATCGCTTTATTTCGCCAAGACAGTGCGTTCCTCGCTATTACATGCATTTGAATGGAGTTCTGCCTGAAACAAAGTATAGGTTTTCATTTTGTGAATAACTTGAAAATTTTAGCTCAAGCACCTGCAAAACCTTTTTCCCCAGCACAGAAATGCTGAATTCTATAAGGCAAAGCCTTAAAATATCGGTGTACGAGTCTTCTATCAAAAGTTACAGCTGTCTTCATCTAGTAAATGAAAATCGCTTTATTTCGCCAAGACACTGAGTTCCTCGCTATTACATGCATTTGAATGGAGTTCTCGCCTGAAACAAAGTATCGGTTTTCATTTTGTGAATAACTTGAAAATTTTAGCTCAAGCACCTGCAAAACCTATTTCCCCAGCACAGAAATGCTGAATTCTATAAGGCAAAGCCTTAAATATCTGTGTCCGAGTCTTCTATCAAAAGCTACAGCTGTCTTTATGAAGTTAATGAAACGAGCTTTATTTCGCCAAGACAGTGCGTTTGTCGCTATACATGCATTTGAATGGAGTTCTCGCCTGAAACAAATTATAGGTTTTCATTGTGTGAATAACTTGAAAATCTTAGCTCAAACAGCTGCAAAACCTATTTCCCCAGCACAGAAATGCTGAATTCTATAAGGCAAAGCCTTAAATATCTGTGTCCGAGTCTTCTATCAAAAGTTACAGCTGTCTTCATCTAGTAAATGAAAATCGCTTTATTTCGCCAAGACACTGCGTTCCTCGCTATTACATGCATTTGAATGGAGTTCTCGCCTGAAACAAAGTATAGGTTTTCATTTTGTGAATAACTTGAAAATTTTAGCTCAAGCACCTGCAAAACCTATTTCCCCAGCACAGAAATGCTGAATTCTATAAGGCAAAGCCTTAAATATCTGTGTCCGAGTCTTCTATCAAAAGCTACAGCTGTCTTTATGAAGTTAATGAAACGAGCTTTATTTCGCCAAGACAGTGCGTTTGTCGCTATACATGCATTTGAATGGAGTTCTCGCCTGAAACAAAGTATAGGTTTTCATTGTGTGAATAACATGAAAATCTTAGCTCAAACAGCTGCAAAACCTATTTCCCCAGCACAGAAATGCTGAATTCTATAAGGCAAAGCCTTAAATATCTGTGTCCGAGTCTTCTATCAAAAGTTACAGCTGTCTTCATCTAGTAAATGAAAATCGCTTTATTTCGCCAAGACACTGCGTTCCTCGCTATTACATGCATTTGAATGGAGTTCTGCCTGAAACAAAGTATAGGTTTTCATTTTGTGAATAACTTGAAAATCTTAGCTCAAACAGCTGCAAAACCTATTTCCCCAGCACAGAAATGCTGAATTCTATAAGGCAAAGCCTTAAATATCTGTGTCCGAGTCTTCTATCAAAAGCTACAGCTGTCTTTATGACGTTAATGAAAAGAGCTTTATTTCGCCAAGACAGTGCGTTCGTCGCTATACTTGCATTTGAATGGAGTTCTCGCCTGAAACAAATTATAGGTTTTCATTTTGTGAATAACTTGAAAATTTTAGCTCAAGCACCTGCAAAACCTATTTCCCCAGCACAGAAATGCTGAATTCTATAAGGCAAAGCCTTAAATATCTGTGTCCGAGTCTTCTATCAAAAGTTACAGCTGTCTTCATCTAGTAAATGAAAATCGCTTTATTTCGCCTCGCTATTACATGCATTTGAATGGAGTTCTCGCCTGAAACAAAGTATCGGTTTTCATTTTGTGAATAACTTGAAAATCTTAGCTCAAACAGCTGCAAAACCTATTTCCCCAGCACAGAAATGCTGAATTCTATAAGGCAAAGCCTTAAATATCTGTGTCCGAGTCTTCTATCAAAAGTTACAGCTGTCTTCATCTAGTAAATGAAAATCGCTTTATTTCGCCAAGACACTGCGTTCCTCGCTATTACATGCATTTGAATGGAGTTCTGCCTGAAACAAAGTATAGGTTTTCATTTTGTGAATAACTTGAAAATCTTAGCTCAAACAGCTGCAAAACCTATTTCCCCAGCACAGAAATGCTGAATTCTATAAGGCAAAGCCTTAAATATCTGTGTCCGAGTCTTCTATCAAAAGCTACAGCTGTCTTTATGACGTTAATGAAAAGAGCTTTATTTCGCCAAGACAGTGCGTTCGTCGCTATACTTGCATTTGAATGGAGTTCTCGCCTGAAACAAATTATAGGTTTTCATTTTGTGAATAACTTGAAAATTTTAGCTCAAGCACCTGCAAAACCTATTTCCCCAGCACAGAAATGCTGAATTCTATAAGGCAAAGCCTTAAATATCTGTGTCCGAGTCTTCTATCAAAAGTTACAGCTGTCTTCATCTAGTAAATGAAAATCGCTTTATTTCGCCTCGCTATTACATGCATTTGAATGGAGTTCTCGCCTGAAACAAAGTATAGGTTTTCATTTTGTGAATAACTTGAAAATATTAGCTCAAACACCTGCAAAACCTATTTCCCCAGCACAGAAATGCTGAATTCTATAAGGCAAAGCCTTAAATATCTGTGTCCGAGTCTTCTATCAAAAGCTACAGCTGTCTTTATGAAGTTAATGAAACGAGCTTTATTTCGCCAAGACAGTGCGTTTCTCGCTATTACATGCATTTGAATGGAGTTCTCGCCTGAAACAAAGTATAGGTTTTCATTTTGTGAATAACTTGAAAATCTTAGCTCAAACAGCTGCAAAACCTATTTCCCCAGCACAGAAATGCTGAATTCTATAAGGCAAAGCCTTAAATATCTGTGTCCGAGTCTTCTATCAAAAGTTACAGCTGTCTTCATCTAGTTAATGAAAATCGCTTTATTTCGCCAAGACACTGCGTTCCTCGCTATTACATGCATTTGAATGGAGTTCTCGCCTGAAACAAAGTATAGGTTTTCATTTTGTGAATAACTTGAAAATTTTAGCTCAAGCACCTGCAAAACCTATTTCCCCAGCACAGAAATGCTGAATTCTATAAGGCAAAGCCTTAAATATCTGTGTCCGAGTCTTCTATCAAAAGCTACAGCTGTCTTTATGAAGTTAATGAAACGAGCTTTATTTCGCCAAGACAGTGCGTTCGTCGCTATACTTGCATTTGAATGGAGTTCTCGCCTGAAACAAATTATAGGTTTTCATTTTGTGAATAACTTGAAAATTTTAGCTCAAGCACCTGCAAAACCTATTTCCCCAGCACAGAAATGCTGAATTCTATAAGGCAAAGCCTTAAATATCTGTGTCCGAGTCTTCTATCAAAAGTTACAGCTGTCTTCATCTAGTAAATGAAAATCGCTTTATTTCGCCTCGCTATTACATGCATTTGAATGGAGTTCTCGCCTGAAACAAAGTATCGGTTTTCATTTTGTGAATAACTTGAAAATCTTAGCTCAAACAGCTGCAAAACCTATTTCCCCAGCACAGAAATGCTGAATTCTATAAGGCAAAGCCTTAAATATCTGTGTCCGAGTCTTCTATCAAAAGTTACAGCTGTCTTCATCTAGTAAATGAAAATCGCTTTATTTCGCCAAGACACTGCGTTCCTCGCTATTACATGCATTTGAATGGAGTTCTCGCCTGAAACAAAGTATAGGTTTTCATTTTGTGAATAACTTGAAAATTTTAGCTCAAGCACCTGCAAAACCTATTTCCCCAGCACAGAAATGCTGAATTCTATAAGGCAAAGCCTTAAATATCTGTGTCCGAGTCTTCTATCAAAAGTTACAGCTGTCTTCATCTAGTAAATGAAAATCGCTTTATTTCGCCAAGACACTGCGTTCCTCGCTATTACATGCATTTGAATGGAGTTCTGCCTGAAACAAAGTATAGGTTTTCATTTTGTGAATAACTTGAAAATTTTAGCTCAAGCACCTGCAAAACCTATTTCCCCAGCACAGAAATGCTGAATTCTATAAGGCAAAGCCTTAAATATCTGTGTCCGAGTCTTCTATCAAAAGTTACAGCTGTCTTCATCTAGTAAATGAAAATCGCTTTATTTCGCCAAGACACTGCGTTCCTCGCTATTACATGCATTTGAATGGAGTTCTGCCTGAAACAAAGTATAGGTTTTCATTTTGTGAATAACTTGAAAATTTTAGCTCAAGCACCTGCAAAACCTTTTTCCCCAGCACAGAAATGCTGAATTCTATAAGGCAAAGCCTTAAATATCTGTGTCCGAGTCTTCTATCAAAAGTTACAGCTGTCTTCATCTAGTAAATGAAAATCGCTTTATTTCGCCAAGACACTGCGTTCCTCGCTATTACATGCATTTGAATGGAGTTCTGCCTGAAACAAATTATAGGTTTTCATTTTGTGAATAACTTGAAAATTTTTGCTCAAGCACCTGCAAAACCTATTTCCCCAGCACAGAAATGCTGAATTCTATAAGGCAAAGCCTTAAATATCTGTGTCCGAGTCTTCTATCAAAAGCTACAGCTGTTTTTATGAAGTTAATGAAAAGAGCTTTACTTCGCCAAGACAGTGCGTTTCTCGCTATTACATGCATTTGAATGGAGTTCTCGCCTGAAACAAATTATAGGTTTTCATTTTGTGAATAACTTGAAAATCTTAGCTCAAACAGCTGCAAAACCTATTTCCCCAGCACAGAAATGCTGAATTCTATAAGGCAAATCCTTAAATATCTGTGTCCGAGTCTTCTATCAAAAGTTACAGCTGTCTTCATCTAGTAAATGAAAATCGCTTTATTTCGCCTCGCTATTACATGCATTTGAATGGAGTTCTCGCCTGAAACAAAGTATAGGTTTTCATTTTGTGAATAACTTGAAAATCTTAGCTCAAACAGCTGCAAAACCTATTTCCCCAGCACAGAAATGCTGAATTCTATAAGGCAAAGCCTTAAATATCTGTGTCCGAGTCTTCTATCAAAAGTTACAGCTGTCTTCATCTAGTAAATGAAAATCGCTTTATTTCGCCAAGACAGTGCGTTTGTCGCTATTACATGCATTTGAATGGAGTTCTCGCCTGAAACAAAGTATAGGTTTTCATTTGGGGAATAACTTGAAAATCTTAGCTCAAACAGCTGCAAAACCTATTTCCCCAGCACAGAAATGCTGAATTCTATAAGGCAAAGCCTTAAATATCTGTGTCCGAGTCTTCTATCAAAAGCTACAGCTGTCTTCATTTAGTAAATGAAAATCGCTTTATTTCGCCAAGACAGTGCGTTTCTCGCTATTACATGCATTTGAATGGAGTTCTGCCTGAAACAAATTATAGGTTTTCATTTTGTGAATAACTTGAAAATCTTAGCTCAAACAGCTGCAAAACCTATTTCCCCAGCACAGAAATGCTGAATTCTATAAGGCAAAGCCTTAAATATCTGTGTCCGAGTCTTCTATCAAAAGCTACAGCTGTCTTTATGAAGTTAATGAAAAGAGCTTTATTTCGCCAAGACAGTGCGTTTGTCGCTATACATGCATTTGAATGGAGTTCTCGCCTGAAACAAAGTATAGATTTTCATTTTGGGAATAACTTGAAAATTTTAGCTCAAGCACCTGCAAAACCTATTTCCCCAGCACAGAAATGCTGAATTCTATAAGGCAAAGCCTTAAATATCTGTGTCCGAGTCTTCTATCAAAAGTTACAGCTGTCTTCATCTAGTAAATGAAAATCGCTTTATTTCGCCAAGACAGTGCGTTCCTCGCTATTACATGCATTTGAATGGAGTTCTCGCCTGAAACAAAGTATAAGTTTTCATTTTGTGAATAACTTGAAAATCTTAGCTCAAACACCTGCAAAACCTATTTCCCCAGCACAGAAATGCTGAATTCTATAAGGCAAAGCCTTAAATATCTGTGTCCGAGTCTTCTATCAAAAGCTACAGCTGTCTTCATGACGTTATTGAAAAGAGCTTTATTTCGCCAATACAGTGCGTTTGTCGCTATACATGCATTTGAATGGAGTTCTCGCCTGAAACAAATTATAGGTTTTCATTTTGTGAATAACTTGAAAATCTTAGCTCAAACAGCTGCAAAACCTTTTTCCCCAGCACAGAAATGCTGAATTCTATTAGGCAAAGCCTTAAATATCTGTGTCCGAGTCTTCTATCAAAAGCTACAGCTGTCTTTATGAAGTTATTGAAAAGAGCTTTATTTCGCCAATACAGTGCGTTTGTCGCTATACATGCATTTGAATGGAGTTCTCGCCTGAAACAAATTATAGGTTTTCATTTTGTGAATAACTTGAAAATCTTAGCTCAAACACCTGCAAAACCTATTTCCCCAGCACAGAAATGCTGAATTCTATAAGGCAAAGCCTTAAATATCTGTGTCCTAGTCTTCTATCAAAAGTTACAGCTGTCTTCATCTAGTAAATGAAAATCGCTTTATTTCGCCTCGCTATTACATGCATTTGAATGGAGTTCTCGCCTGAAACAAAGTATAGGTTTTCATTTTGTGAATAACTTGAAAATCTTAGCTCAAACACCTGCAAAACCTATTTCCCCAGCACAGAAATGCTGAATTCTATAAGGCAAAGCCTTAAATATCTGTGTCCTAGTCTTCTATCAAAAGTTACAGCTGTCTTCATCTAGTAAATGAAAATCGCTTTATTTCGCCTCGCTATTACATGCATTTGAATGGAGTTCTCGCCTGAAACAAATAATAGGTTTTCATTTTGTGAATAACTTGAAAATCTTAGCTCAAACAGCTGCAAAACCTATTTCCCCAGCACAGAAATGCTGAATTCTATAAGGCAAAGCCTTAAATATCTGTGTCCGAGTCTTCTATCAAAAGCTACAGCTGTCTTTATGAAGTTAATGAAAAGAGCTTTATTTCGCCAAGACAGTGCGTTTGTCGCTATACATGCATTTGAATGGAGTTCTCGCCTGAAACAAATTATAGGTTTTCATTTTGGGAATAACTTGAAAATTTTAGCTCAAGCACCTGCAAAACCTATTTCCCCAGCACAGAAATGCTGAATTCTATAAGGCAAAGCCTTAAATATCTGTGTCCGAGTCTTCTATCAAAAGTTACAGCTGTCTTCATCTAGTAAATGAAAATCGCTTTATTTCGCCTCGCTATTACATGCATTTGAATGGAGTTCTCGCCTGAAACAAAGTATAGGTTTTCATTTTGTGAATAACTTGAAAATCTTAGCTCAAACAGCTGCAAAACCTATTTCCCCAGCACAGAAATGCTGAATTCTATAAGGCAAAGCCTTAAATATCTGTGTCCGAGTCTTCTATCAAAAGCTACAGCTGTCTTTATGAAGTTAATGAAAAGAGCTTTATTTTGCCAAGACAGTGCGTTCCTCGCTATTACATGCATTTGAATGGAGTTCTGCCTGAAACAAATTATAGGATTTCATTTTGTGAATAACTTGAAAATTTTAGCTCAAGCACCTGCAAAACCTATTTCCCCAGCACAGAAATGCTGAATTCTATAAGGCAAAGCCTTAAATATCTGTGTCCGAGTCTTCTATCAAAAGCTACAGCTGTCTTTATGAAGTTAATGAAACGAGCTTTATTTCGCCAAGACAGTGCGTTTGTCGCTATACATGCATTTGAATGGAGTTCTCGCCTGAAACAAATTATAGGTTTTCATTGTGTGAATAACTTGAAAATCTTAGCTCAAACAGCTGCAAAACCTATTTCCCCAGCACAGAAATGCTGAATTCTATAAGGCAAAGCCTTAAATATCTGTGTCCGAGTCTTCTATCATTAACTTCATAAAGACAGCTGTAGCTTTTGATAGAAGACTCGGACACAGATATTTAAGGCTTTGCGTTATAGAATTCAGCATTTCTGTGCTGGGGAAATAGGTTTTGCAGGTGTTTGAGCTAAGATTTTCAAGTTCTTCACAAAATGAAAACCTATAATTTGTTTCAGGCGAGAACTCCATTCAAATGCATGTAATAGCGAGGAACGCACTGTCTTGGCGAAATAAAGCGATTTTCATGAACTTCATAAAGACAGCTGTAACTTTTGATAGAAGACTCGGACACAGATATTTAAGGCTTTGCCTTATAGAATTCAGCATTTCTGTGCTGGGGAAATAGGTTTTGCAGGTGTTTGAGCTAAGATTTTCATTTTATTCACAAAATGAAAACCTATACTTTGTTTCAGGCGAGAACTCCATTCAAATGCATGTAATAGCGACAAACGCACTGTCTTGGCGAAATAAAGCTCGTTTCATTAACTTCATAAAGACAGCTGTAACTTTTGATAGAAGACTCGGACACAGATATTTAAGGCTTTGCCTTATAGAATTCAGCATTTCTGTGCTGGGGAAATAGGTTTTGCAGGTGCTTGTGCTAAGATTTTCAAGTTATTCACAAAATGAAAACCTATACTTTGTTTCAGGCGAGAACTCCATTCAAATGCATGTAATAGCGAGGAACGCACTGTCTTGGCGAAATAAAGCTCGTTTCATTAACTTCATAAAGACAGCTGTAGCTTTTGATAGAAGACTCGGACACAGATATTTAAGGCTTTGCCTTATAGAATTCAGCATTTCTGTGCTGGGGAAATAGGTTTTGCAGGTGTTTGAGCTAAGATTTTCAAGTTATTCACAAAATGAAAACCGATACTTTGTTTCAGGCGAGAACTCCATTCAAATGCATGTAATAGCGAGGAACGCACTGTCTTGGCGAAATAAAGCGATTTTCATTTACTAGATGAAGACAGCTGTAACTTTTGATAGAAGACTCGGACACAGATATTTAAGGCTTTGCCTTATAGAATTCAGCATTTCTGTGCTGGGGAAATAGGTTTTGCAGCTGTTTGAGCTAAGATTTTCAAGTTATTCACAAAATGAAAACCTATACTTTATTTCTGGCAGAACTCCATTCAAATGCATGTAATAGCGAGGAACGCACTGTCTTGTCGAAATAAAGCGATTTTCATTTACTAGATGAAGACAGCTGTAACTTTTGATAGAAGACTCGGACACAGATATTTAAGGCTTTGCCTTATAGAATTCAGCATTTCTGTGCTGGGGAAAAAGGTTTTGCAGCTGTTTGAGCTAAGATTTTCAAGTTATTCACAAAATGAAAACCTATACTTTATTTCTGTTAGAACTCCATTCAAATGCATGTAATAGCGAGGAACGCACTGTCTTGGCGAAATAAAGCTCTTTTCATTAACTTCATAAAGACAGCTGTAGCTTTTGATAGAAGACTCGGACACAGATATTTAAGGCTTTGCCTTATAGAATTCAGCATTTCTGTGCTGGGGAAATAGGTTTTGCAGCTGTTTGAGCTAAGATTTTCAAGTTATTCACAAAATGAAAACCTATACTTTATTTCTGGTAGAACTCCATTCAAATGCATGTAATAGCGAGGAACGCACTGTGTTGGCGAAATAAAGCGATTTTCATTTACTAGATGAAGACAGCTGTAGCTTTTGATAGAAGACTCGGACACAGATATTTAAGGCTTTGCCTTATAGAATTCAGCATTTCTGTGCTGGGGAAATAGGTTTTGCAGGTGCTTGAGCTAAGATTTTCAAGTTATTCACAAAATGAAAACCTATAATTTGTTTCAGGCGAGAATTCCATTCAAATGCATGTAATAGCGACAAACGCACTGTCTTGGCGAAATAAAGCGATTTTCATTTAATAGATGAAGACAGCTGTAACTTTTGATAGAAGACTCGGACACAGATATTTAAGGCTTTGCCTTATAGAATTCAGCATTTCTGTGCTGGGGAAATAGGTTTTGCAGGTGTTTGAGCTAAGATTTTCAAGTTATTCACAAAATGAAAACCTATAATTTGTTTCAGGCAGAACTCCATTCAAATGCATGTAATAGCGAGGAACGCACTGTCTTGGCGAAATAAACCGATTTTCATTAACTTCATAAAGACAGCTGTAACTTTTGATAGAAGACTCGGACACAGATATTTAAGGCTTTGCCTTATAGAATTCAGCATTTCTGTGCTGGGGAAATAGGTTTTGCAGGTGTTTGAGCTAAGATTTTCAAGTTATTCACAAAATGAAAACCGATACTTTGTTTCAGGCGAGAACTCCATTCAAATGCATGTAATAGCGACAAACGCACTGTCTTGGCGAAATAAAGCTCGTTTCATTAACTTCATAAAGACAGCTGTAGCTTTTGATAGAAGACTCGGACACAGATATTTAAGGCTTTGCCTTATAGAATTCAGCATTTCTGTGCTGGGGAAAAAGGTTTTGCAGCTGTTTGAGCTAAGATTTTCAAGTTATTCACAAAATGAAAACCTATACTTTATTTCAGGCAGAACTCCATTCAAATGCATGTAATAGCGAGAAACGCACTGTCTTGGCGAAATAAAGCGATTTTCATTTACTAGATGAAGACAGCTGTAACTTTTGATAGAAGACTCGGACACAGATATTTAAGGCTTTGCCTTATAGAATTCAGCATTTCTGTGCTGGGGAAATAGGTTTTGCAGCTGTTTGAGCTAAGATTTTCAAGTTATTCACAAAATGAAAACCTATACTTTGTTTCAGGCGAGAACTCCATTCAAATGCATGTAATAGCGAGGAACGCACTGTCTTGGCGAAATAAAGCGATTTTCATTTACTAGATGAAGACAGCTGTAACTTTTGATAGAAGACTCGGACAGAGATATCTAAGGCTTTGCCTTATAGAATTCAGCATTTCTGTGCTGGGGAAATAGGTTTTGCAGCTGTTTGAGCTAAGATTTTCAAGTTATTCACAAAATGAAAACCTATACTTTGTTTCAGGCGAGAACTCCATTCAAATGCATGTAATAGCGAGAAACGCACTGTCTTGGCGAAATAAAGCGATTTTCATTAACTTCATTAAGACAGCTGTAACTTTTGATAGAAGACTCGGACACAGATATTTAAGGCTTTGCCTTATAGAATTCAGCATTTCTGTGCTGGGGAAATAGGTTTTGCAGCTGTTTGAGCTAAGATTTTTAAGTTATTCACAAAATGAAAACCTATAATTTGTTTCAGGCGAGAACTCCATTCAAATGCATGTAATAGCGACAAACGCACTGTCTTGGCGAAATAAAGCTCTTTTCATTAACTTCATAAAGACAGGTGTAGCTTTTGATAGAAGACTTGGACACAGATATTTAAGGCTTTGCCTAATAGAATTCAGCATTTCTGTGCTGGGGAAATAGGTTTTGCAGGTGTTTGAGCTAAGATTTTCAAGTTATTCACAAAATGAAAACCGATACTTTGTTTCAGGCGAGAACTCCATTCAAATGCATGTAATAGCGACAAACGCACTGTCTTGGCGAAATAAAGCTCGTTTCATTAACTTCATAAAGACAGCTGTAGCTTTTGATAGAAGACTCGGACACAGATATTTAAGGCTTTGCCTTATAGAATTCAGCATTTCTGTGCTGGGGAAATAGGTTTTGCAGCTGTTTGAGCTAAGATTTTCAAGTTATTCACAAAATGAAAACCTATACTTTATTTCTGGCAGAACTCCATTCAAATGCATGTAATAGCGAGGAACGCACTGTCTTGTCGAAATAAAGCGATTTTCATTTACTAGATGAAGACAGCTGTAACTTTTGATAGAAGACTCGGACACAGATATTTAAGGCTTTGCCTTATAGAATTCAGCATTTCTGTGCTGGGGAAATAGGTTTTGCAGCTGTTTGAGCTAAGATTTTCAAGTTATTCACAAAATGAAAACCTATACTTTATTTCTGGTAGAACTCCATTCAAATGCATGTAATAGCGAGGAACGCACTGTCTTGGCGAAATAAAGCGATTTTCATTTACTAGATGAAGACAGCTGTAACTTTTGATAGAAGACTCGGACACAGATATTTAAGGCTTTGCCTTATAGAATTCAGCATTTCTGTGCTGGGGAAATAGGTTTTGCAGCTGTTTGAGCTAAGATTTTCAAGTTATTCACAAAATGAAAACCTATACTTTGTTTCAGGCGAGAACTCCATTCAAATGCATGTAATAGCGAGAAACGCACTGTCTTGGCGAAATAAAGCGATTTTCATTAACTTCATTAAGACAGCTGTAACTTTTGATAGAAGACTCGGACACAGATATTTAAGGCTTTGCCTTATAGAATTCAGCATTTCTGTGCTGGGGAAATAGGTTTTGCAGGTGTTTGAGCTAAGATTTTCAAGTTATTCACAAAATGAAAACCTATACTTTGTTTCAGGCGAGAACTCCATTCAAATGCATGTAATAGCGAGGAACGCACTGTCTTGGCGAAATAAAGCTCTTTTCATTAACTTCATAAAGACAGGTGTAGCTTTTGATAGAAGACTTGGACACAGATATTTAAGGCTTTGCCTAATAGAATTCAGCATTTCTGTGCTGGGGAAATAGGTTTTGCAGGTGTTTGAGCTAAGATTTTCAAGTTATTCACAAAATGAAAACCTATACTTTGTTTCAGGCGAGAACTCCATTCAAATGCATGTAATAGCGAGGAACGCACTGTCTTGGCGAAATAAAGCGATTTTCATTTAATAGATGAAGACAGCTGTAACTTTTGATAGAAGACTCGGACACAGATATTTAAGGCTTTGCCTTATAGAATTCAGCATTTCTGTGCTGGGGAAATAGGTTTTGCAGGTGTTTGAGCTAAGATTTTCAAGTTATTCACAAAATGAAAACCTATAATTTGTTTCAGGCAGAACTCCATTCAAATGCATGTAATAGCGAGGAACGCACTGTCTTGGCGAAATAAAGCGATTTTCATTAACTTCATAAAGACAGCTGTAACTTTTGATAGAAGACTCGGACACAGATATTTAAGGCTTTGCCTTATAGAATTCAGCATTTCTGTGCTGGGGAAATAGGTTTTGCAGCTGTTTGTGCTAAGATTTTTAAGTTATTCACAAAATGAAAACCTATAATTTGTTTCAGGCGAGAACTCCATTCAAATGCATGTAATAGCGACAAACGCACTGTCTTGGCGAAATAAAGCTCTTTTCATTAACTTCATAAAGACAGGTGTAGCTTTTGATAGAAGACTTGGACACAGATATTTAAGGCTTTGCCTAATAGAATTCAGCATTTCTGTGCTGGGGAAATAGGTTTTGCAGGTGTTTGAGCTAAGATTTTCAAGTTATTCACAAAATGAAAACCGATACTTTGTTTCAGGCGAGAACTCCATTCAAATGCATGTAATAGCGACAAACGCACTGTCTTGGCGAAATAAAGCTCGTTTCATTAACTTCATAAAGACAGCTGTAGCTTTTGATAGAAGACTCGGACACAGATATTTAAGGCTTTGCCTTATAGAATTCAGCATTTCTGTGCTGGGGAAAAAGGTTTTGCAGCTGTTTGAGCTAAGATTTTCAAGTTATTCACAAAATGAAAACCTATACTTTATTTCTGGTAGAACTCCATTCAAATGCATGTAATAGCGAGGAACGCACTGTGTTGGCGAAATAAAGCGATTTTCATTTACTAGATGAAGACAGCTGTAGCTTTTGATAGAAGACTCGGACACAGATATTTAAGGCTTTGCCTTATAGAATTCAGCATTTCTGTGCTGGGGAAATAGGTTTTGCAGGTGCTTGAGCTAAGATTTTTAAGTTATTCACAAAATGAAAACCTATAATTTGTTTCAGTCGAGAACTCCATTCAAATGCATGTAATAGCGACAAACACACTGTCTTGGCGAAATAAAGCTCTTTTCATTAACTTCATAAAGACAGGTGTAGCTTTTGATAGAAGACTTGGACACAGATATTTAAGGCTTTGCCTAATAGAATTCAGCATTTCTGTGCTGGGGAAATAGGTTTTGCAGGTGCTTGAGCTAAGATTTTTAAGTTATTCACAAAATGAAAACCTATAATTTGTTTCAGGCGAGAACTCCATTCAAATGCATGTAATAGCGACAAACGCACTGTCTTGGCGAAATAAAGCTCGTTTCATTAACTTCATAAAGACAGCTGTAGCTTTTGATAGAAGACTCGGACACAGATATTTAAGGCTTTGCCTTATAGAATTCAGCATTTCTGTGCTGGGGAAATAGGTTTTGCAGCTGTTTGAGCTAAGATTTTCAAGTTATTCACAAAATGAAAACCTATACTTTATTTCTGGTAGAACTCCATTCAAATGCATGTAATAGCGAGGAACGCACTGTCTTGGCGAAATAAAGCGATTTTCATTTACTAGATGAAGACAGCTGTAACTTTTGATAGAAGACTCGGACACAGATATTTAAGGCTTTGCCTTATAGAATTCAGCATTTCTGTGCTGGGGAAATAGGTTTTGCAGCTGTTTGAGCTAAGATTTTCAAGTTATTCACAAAATGAAAACCTATACTTTGTTTCAGGCGAGAACTCCATTCAAATGCATGTAATAGCGAGAAACGCACTGTCTTGTCGAAATAAAGCGATTTTCATTTACTAGATGAAGACAGCTGTAACTTTTGATAGAAGACTCGGACACAGATATTTAAGGCTTTGCCTTATAGAATTCAGCATTTCTGTGCTGGGGAAATAGGTTTTGCAGCTGTTTGAGCTAAGATTTTCAAGTTATTCACAAAATGAAAACCTATACTTTATTTCTGGTAGAACTCCATTCAAATGCATGTAATAGCGAGGAACGCACTGTCTTGGCGAAATAAAGCGATTTTCATTTACTAGATGAAGACAGCTGTAACTTTTGATAGAAGACTCAGACACAGATATTTAAGGCTTTGCCTTATAGAATTCAGCATTTCTGTGCTGGGGAAATAGGTTTTGCAGCTGTTTGAGCTAAGACTTTCAAGTTATTCACAAAATGAAAACCTATACTTTGTTTCAGGCGAGAACTCCATTCAAATGCATGTAATAGCGAGAAACGCACTGTCTTGGCGAAATAAAGCGATTTTCATTAACTTCATTAAGACAGCTGTAACTTTTGATAGAAGACTCGGACACAGATATTTAAGGCTTTGCCTTATAGAATTCAGCATTTCTGTGCTGGGGAAATAGGTTTTGCAGCTGTTTGAGCTAAGATTTTCAAGTTATTCACAAAATGAAAACCTATACTTTATTTCTGGCAGAACTCCATTCAAATGCATGTAATAGCGAGGAACGCACTGTCTTGTCGAAATAAAGCGATTTTCATTTACTAGATGAAGACAGCTGTAACTTTTGATAGAAGACTCGGACACAGATATTTAAGGCTTTGCCTTATAGAATTCAGCATTTCTGTGCTGGGGAAATAGGTTTTGCAGCTGTTTGAGCTAAGATTTTCAAGTTATTCACAAAATGAAAACCTATACTTTATTTCTGGTAGAACTCCATTCAAATGCATGTAATAGCGAGGAACGCACTGTCTTGGCAAAATAAAGCGATTTTCATTTACTAGATGAAGACAGCTGTAGCTTTTGATAGAAGACTCGGACACAGATATTTAAGGCTTTGCCTTATAGAATTCAGCATTTCTGTGCTGGGGAAATAGGTTTTGCAGGTGTTTGAGCTAAGATTTTCAAGTTATTCACAAAATGAAAACCGATACTTTGTTTCAGGCGAGAACTCCATTCAAATGCATGTAATAGCGAGGAACGCACTGTCTTGGCGAAATAAAGCGATTTTCATTTACTAGATGAAGACAGCTGTAACTTTTGATAGAAGACTCGGACACAGATATTTAAGGCTTTGCCTTATAGAATTCAGCATTTCTGTGCTGGGGAAATAGGTTTTGCAGGTGTTTGAGCTAAGATTTTCAAGTTATTCACAAAATGAAAACCTATACTTTGTTTCAGGCGAGAACTCCATTCAAATGCATGTAATAGCGAGGAACGCACTGTCTTGGCGAAATAAAGCTCTTTTCATTAACTTCATAAAGACAGGTGTAGCTTTTGATAGAAGACTTGGACACAGATATTTAAGGCTTTGCCTAATAGAATTCAGCATTTCTGTGCTGGGGAAATAGGTTTTGCAGGTGTTTGAGCTAAGATTTTCAAGTTATTCACAAAATGAAAACCTATACTTTATTTCTGGTAGAACTCCATTCAAATGCATGTAATAGCGAGGAACGCACTGTGTTGGCGAAATAAAGCGATTTTCATTTACTAGATGAAGACAGCTGTAGCTTTTGATAGAAGACTCGGACACAGATATTTAAGGCTTTGCCTTATAGAATTCAGCATTTCTGTGCTGGGGAAATAGGTTTTGCAGGTGCTTGAGCTAAGATTTTTAAGTTATTCACAAAATGAAAACCTATAATTTGTTTCAGGCGAGAACTCCATTCAAATGCATGTAATAGCGACAAACGCACTGTCTTGGCGAAATAAAGCTCTTTTCATTAACTTCATAAAGACAGGTGTAGCTTTTGATAGAAGACTTGGACACAGATATTTAAGGCTTTGCCTAATAGAATTCAGCATTTCTGTGCTGGGGAAATAGGTTTTGCAGGTGTTTGACCTAAGATTTTCAAGTTATTCACAAAATGAAAACCGATACTTTGTTTCAGGCGAGAACTCCATTCAAATGCATGTAATAGCGACAAACGCACTGTCTTGGCGAAATAAAGCTCGTTTCATTAACTTCATAAAGACAGCTGTAGCTTTTGATAGAAGACTCGGACACAGATATTTAAGGCTTTGCCTTATAGAATTCAGCATTTCTGTGCTGGGGAAATAGGTTTTGCAGCTGTTTGAGCTAAGATTTTCAAGTTATTCACAAAATGAAAACCTATACTTTATTTCTGGCAGAACTCCATTCAAATGCATGTAATAGCGAGGAACGCACTGTCTTGTCGAAATAAAGCGATTTTCATTTACTAGATGAAGACAGCTGTAACTTTTGATAGAAGACTCGGACACAGATATTTAAGGCTTTGCCTTATAGAATTCAGCATTTCTGTGCTGGGGAAATAGGTTTTGCAGCTGTTTGAGCTAAGATTTTCAAGTTATTCACAAAATGAAAACCTATACTTTATTTCTGGTAGAACTCCATTCAAATGCATGTAATAGCGAGGAACGCACTGTCTTGGCGAAATAAAGCGATTTTCATTTACTAGATGAAGACAGCTGTAACTTTTGATAGAAGACTCGGACACAGATATTTAAGGCTTTGCCTTATAGAATTCAGCATTTCTGTGCTGGGGAAATAGGTTTTGCAGCTGTTTGAGCTAAGATTTTCAAGTTATTCACAAAATGAAAACCTATACTTTGTTTCAGGCGAGAACTCCATTCAAATGCATGTAATAGCGAGAAACGCACTGTCTTGGCGAAATAAAGCGATTTTCATTAACTTCATTAAGACAGCTGTAACTTTTGATAGAAGACTCGGACACAGATATTTAAGGCTTTGCCTTATAGAATTCAGCATTTCTGTGCTGGGGAAATAGGTTTTGCAGCTGTTTGAGCTAAGATTTTCAAGTTATTCACAAAATGAAAACCTATACTTTATTTCTGGTAGAACTCCATTCAAATGCATGTAATAGCGAGGAACGCACTGTCTTGGCAAAATAAAGCGATTTTCATTTACTAGATGAAGACAGCTGTAGCTTTTGATAGAAGACTCGGACACAGATATTTAAGGCTTTGCCTTATAGAATTCAGCATTTCTGTGCTGGGGAAATAGGTTTTGCAGCTGTTTGAGCTAAGATTTTCAAGTTATTCACAAAATGAAAACCTATACTTTGTTTCAGGCGAGAACTCCATTCAAATGCATGTAATAGCGAGAAACGCACTGTCTTGGCGAAATAAAGCGATTTTCATTTACTAGATGAAGACAGCTGTAACTTTTGATAGAAGACTCGGACACAGATATTTAAGGCTTTGCCTTATAGAATTCAGCATTTCTGTGCTGGGGAAATAGGTTTTGCAGCTGTTTGAGCTAAGATTTTCAAGTTATTCACAAAATAAAAAACCAATACTTTATTTCTGGTAGAACTCCATTCAAATGCATGTAATAGCGAGGAACGCACTGTCTTGGCGAAATAAAGCGATTTTCATTTACTAGATGAAGACAGCTGTAGCTTTTGATAGAAGACTCGGACACATATATTTAAGGCTTTGCCTTATAGAATTCAGCATTTCTGTGCTGGGGAAATAGGTTTTGCAGCTGTTTGAGCTAAGATTTTCAAGTTATTCACAAAATGAAAACCGATACTTTGTTTCAGGCGAGAACTCCATTCAAATGCATGTAATAGCGAGGAACGCACTGTCTTGGCGAAATAAAGCGATTTTCATTTACTAGATGAAGACAGCTGTAACTTTTGATAGAAGACTCGGACACAGATATTTAAGGCTTTGCCTTATAGAATTCAGCATTTCTGTGCTGGGGAAATAGGTTTTGCAGGTGTTTGAGCTAAGATTTTCAAGTTATTCACAAAATGAAAACCTATACTTTGTTTCAGGCGAGAACTCCATTCAAATGCATGTAATAGCGACAAACGCACTGTCTTGGCTAAATCAAGCGATTTTCATTAACTTCATAAAGACAGCTGTAGCTTTTGATAGAAGACTCGGACACAGATATTTAAGGCTTTGTCTAATAGAATTCAGCATTTCTGTGCTGGGGAAATAGGTTTTGCAGCTGTTTGAGCTAAAATTTTCAAGTTATTCACAAAATGAAAACCGATACTTTGTTTCAGGCGAGAACTCCATTCAAATGCATGTAATAGCGACAAACGCACTGTCTTGGCGAAATAAAGCTCGTTTCATTAACTTCATAAAGACAGCTGTAGCTTTTGATAGAAGACTCGGACACAGATATTTAAGGCTTTGCCTTATAGAATTCAGCATTTCTGTGCTGGGGAAATAGGTTTTGCAGGTGCTTGTTCTAAGATTTTCAAGTTATTCAATAAATGAAAACCGATACTTTGTTTCAGGCGAGAACTCCATTCAAATGCATGTAATAGCCAGGAACGCACTGTCTTGGCGAAATAAAGCGATTTTCATTTACTAGATGAAGACAGCTGTAACTTTTGATAGAAGACTCGGACACAGATATTTAAGGCTTTGCCTTATAGAATTCAGCATTTCTGTGCTGGGGAAATAGGTTTTGCAGGTGTTTGAGCTAAGATTTTCAAGTTATTCACAAAATGAAAACCTATACTTTGTTTCAGGCGAGAACTCCATTCAAATGCATGTAATAGCGAGGAACGCACTGTCTTGGTGAAATAAAGCTCTTTTCATTTACTAGAGGAAGACAGGTGTAACTTTTGATAGAAGACTCGGACACAGATATTTAAGGCTTTGCCTTATAGAATTCAGCATTTCTGTGCTGGGGAAATAGGTTTTGCAGCTGTTTGAGCTAAGATTTTCAAGTTATTCACAAAATGAAAACCGATACTTTGTTTCAGGCGAGAACTCCATTCAAATGCATGTAATAGCGAGGAACGCACTGTCTTGGCGAAATAAAGCTCTTTTCATTAACTTCCAACCCGTTCTCACTCCCAAATCGTAACATTTTACGCTAGGTGACAAATCGTCAACATATTACGTTTTCAGCATTTCTGTGCTGGGGAAATAGGTTTTGCAGGTGCTTGAGCTAAGATTTTCAAGTTATTCACAAAATGAAAACCTATAATTTGTTTCAGGCGAGAACTCCATTCAAATGCATTTAATAGCGAAAACGCACTGTCTTGGCGAAATAAAGCTCTTTTCATTAACTTCATAAAGACAGCTGTAGCTTTTGATAGAAGACTCGGACACAGATATTTAAGGCTTTGCTTTATAGAATTCAGCATTTCTGTGCTGGGGAAATAGGTTTTGCAGCTGTTTGAGCTAAGATTTTCAAGTTATTCACAAAATGAAAACCGATACTTTGTTTCAGGCGAGAACTCCATTCAAATGCATGTAATAGCGAGGAACGCACTGTCTTGGCGAAATAAAGCTATTTTCATTTACTAGATGAAGACAGCTGTAACTTTTGATAGAAGACTCGGACACAGATATTTAAGGCTTTGCCTTATAGAATTCAGCATTTCTGTGCTGGGGAAATAGGTTTTGCAGGTGTTTGAGCTAAGATTTTCAAGTTATTCACAAAATGAAAACCTATAATTTGTTTCAGGCGAGAACTCCATTCAAATGCATGTAATAGCGAGGAACGCACTGTCTTGGCGAAATAAAGCGATTTTCATTAACTTCATAAAGACAGCTGTAACTTTTGATAGAAGACTCGGACACAGATATTTAAGGCTTTGCCTTATAGAATTCAGCATTTCTGTGCTGGGGAAATAGGTTTTGCAGCTGTTTGAGCTAAGATTTTCAAGTTATTCAATAAATGAAAACCTATACTTTGTTTCAGGCAGAACTCCGTTCAAATGCATGTAATAGCGAGGAACGCACTGTCTTGGCGAAATAAAGCGATTTTCATTTACTAGATGAAGACAGCTGTAACTTTTGATAGAAGACTCGGACACAGATATTTAAGGCTTTGCCTTATAGAATTCAGCATTTCTGTGCTGGGGAAATAGGTTTTGCAGGTGCTTGAGCTAAAATTTTCAAGTTATTCACAAAATGAAAACCTATAATTTGTTTCAGGCAGAACTCCATTCAAATGCATGTAATAGCGACAAACGCACTGTCTTGGCGAAATAAAGCTCTTTTCATTAACTTCATAAAGACAGCTGTAGCTTTTGATAGAAGACTCGGACACAGATATTTAAGGCTTTGCCTTATAGAATTCAGCATTTCTGTGCTGGGGAAATAGGTTTTGCAGCTGTTTGAGCTAAGATTTTCAAGTTATTCACAAAATGAAAACCTATACTTTATTTCTGGTAGAACTCCATTCAAATGCATGTAATAGCGAGGAACGCACTGTCTTGGCGAAATAAAGCTCGTTTAATTAACTTCATAAAGACAGCTGTAGCTTTTGATAGAAGACTCGGACACAGATATTTAAGGCTTTGCCTTATAGAATTCAGCATTTCTGTGCTGGGGAAATAGGTTTTGCAGGTGCTTGAGCTAAAATTTTCAAGTTATTCACAAAATGAAAACCTATACATTGTTTCAGGCGAGAACTCCATTCAAATGCATGTAATAGCGACAAACGCACTGTCTTGGCGACATAAAGCTCTTTTCATTAACTTCATAAAGACAGCTGTAACTTTTGATAGAAGACTCGGACACAGATATTTAAGGCTTTGCCTTATATAATTCAGCATTTCTGTGCTGGGGAAATAGGTTTTGCAGCTGTTTGAGCTAAGATTTTCAAGTTATTCAATAAATGAAAACCTATAATTTGTTTCAGGCGAGAACTCCATTCAAATGCATTTAATAGCGAAAACGCACTGTCTTGGCGAAATAAAGCTCTTTTCATTAACTTCATAAAGACAGCTGTAGCTTTTGATAGAAGACTCGGACACAGATATTTAAGGCTTTGCTTTATAGAATTCAGCATTTCTGTGCTGGGGAAATAGGTTTTGCAGCTGTTTGAGCTAAGATTTTCAAGTTATTCACAAAATGAAAACCGATACTTTGTTTCAGGCGAGAACTCCATTCAAATGCATGTAATAGCGAGGAACGCACTGTCTTGGCGAAATAAAGCTATTTTCATTTACTAGATGAAGACAGCTGTAACTTTTGATAGAAGACTCGGACACAGATATTTAAGGCTTTGCCTTATAGAATTCAGCATTTCTGTGCTGGGGAAATAGGTTTTGCAGGTGTTTGAGCTAAGATTTTCAAGTTATTCACAAAATGAAAACCTATAATTTGTTTCAGGCGAGAACTCCATTCAAATGCATGTAATAGCGAGGAACGCACTGTCTTGGCGAAATAAAGCGATTTTCATTAACTTCATAAAGACAGCTGTAGCTTTTGATAGAAGACTCGGACACAGATATTTAAGGCTTTGCCTTATAGAATTCAGCATTTCTGTGCTGGGGAAATAGGTTTTGCAGCTGTTTGAGCTAAGATTTTCAAGTTATTCAATAAATGAAAACCTATACTTTGTTTCAGGCAGAACTCCGTTCAAATGCATGTAATAGCGAGGAACGCACTGTCTTGGCGAAATAAAGCGATTTTCATTTACTAGATGAAGACAGCTGTAACTTTTGATAGAAGACTCGGACACAGATATTTAAGGCTTTGCCTTATAGAATTCAGCATTTCTGTGCTGGGGAAATAGGTTTTGCAGGTGCTTGAGCTAAAATTTTCAAGTTATTCACAAAATGAAAACCTATAATTTGTTTCAGGCAGAACTCCATTCAAATGCATGTAATAGCGACAAACGCACTGTCTTGGCGAAATAAAGCTCTTTTCATTAACTTCATAAAGACAGCTGTAGCTTTTGATAGAAGACTCGGACACAGATATTTAAGGCTTTGCCTTATAGAATTCAGCATTTCTGTGCTGGGGAAATAGGTTTTGCAGCTGTTTGAGCTAAGATTTTCAAGTTATTCACAAAATGAAAACCTATACTTTATTTCTGGTAGAACTCCATTCAAATGCATGTAATAGCGAGGAACGCACTGTCTTGGCGAAATAAAGCTCGTTTAATTAACTTCATAAAGACAGCTGTAGCTTTTGATAGAAGACTCGGACACAGATATTTAAGGCTTTGCCTTATAGAATTCAGCATTTCTGTGCTGGGGAAATAGGTTTTGCAGCTGTTTGAGCTAAGATTTTCAAGTTATTCACAAAATGAAAACCTATACTTTATTTCTGGCAGAACTCCATTCAAATGCATGTAATAGCGAGGAACGCACTGTCTTGTCGAAATAAAGCGATTTTCATTTACTAGATGAAGACAGCTGTAACTTTTGATAGAAGACTCGGACACAGATATTTAAGGCTTTGCCTTATAGAATTCAGCATTTCTGTGCTGGGGAAATAGGTTTTGCAGGTGCTTGAGCTAAAATTTTCAAGTTATTCACAAAATGAAAACCTATAATTTGTTTCAGGCGAGAACTCCATTCAAATGCATGTAATAACGACAAACGCACTGTCTTGGCTAAATCAAGCGATTTTCATTAACTTCATAAAGACAGCTGTAGCTTTTGATAGAAGACTCGGACACAGATATTTAAGGCTTTGTCTAATAGAATTCAGCATTTCTGTGCTGGGGAAATAGGTTTTGCAGGTGTTTGAGCTAAAATTTTCAAGTTATTCACAAAATGAAAACCGATACTTTGTTTCAGGCGAGAACTCCATTCAAATGCATGTAATAGCGACAAACGCACTGTCTTGGCGAAATAAAGCTCGTTTCATTAACTTCATAAAGACAGCTGTAGCTTTTGATAGAAGACTCGGACACAGATATTTAAGGCTTTGCCTTATAGAATTCAGCATTTCTGTGCTGGGGAAATAGGTTTTGCAGGTGCTTGTGCTAAGATTTTCAAGTTATTCAATAAATGAAAACCGATACTTTGTTTCAGGCGAGAACTCCATTCAAATGCATGTAATAGCCAGGAACGCACTGTCTTGGCGAAATAAAGCGATTTTCATTTACTAGATGAAGACAGCTGTAACTTTTGATAGAAGACTCGGACACAGATATTTAAGGCTTTGCCTTATAGAATTCAGCATTTCTGTGCTGGGGAAATAGGTTTTGCAGGTGCTTGAGCTAAAATTTTCAAGTTATTCACAAAATGAAAACCTATAATTTGTTTCAGGCGAGAACTCCATTCAAATGCATGTAATAGCGACAAACGCACTGTCTTGGCGAAATAAAGCGATTTTCATTTACTAGATGAAGACAGCTGTAACTTTTGATAGAAGACTCGGACACAGATATTTAAGGCTTTGCCTTATAGAATTCAGCATTTCTGTGCTGGGGAAATAGGTTTTGCAGCTGTTTGAGCTAAGATTTTCAAGTTATTCACAAAATGAAAACCTATACTTTGTTTCAGGCGAGAACTCCATTCAAATGCATGTAATAGCGAGGAACGCAATGTCTAGGCGAAATAAAGCAATTTTCATTTACTAGATGAAGACAGCTGTAACTTTTGATAGAAGACTCGGACACAGATATTTAAGGCTTTGCCTTATAGAATTCAGCATTTCTGTGCTGGGGAAATAGGTTTTGCAGGTGCTTGAGCAAAAATTTTCAAGTTGAAATGAAAACCGATACTTTGTTTCAGGCGAGAACTCCATTCAAATGCATGTAATAGCGAGGAACGCAATGTCTAGGCGAAATAAAGCAATTTTCATTTACTAGATGAAGACAGCTGTAACTTTTGATAGAAGACTGGACAAATATTTAAGGCTTTGCCTTATAGAATTCAGCATTTCTGTGCTGGGGAAATAGGTTTTGCAGCTGTTTGAGCTAAGATTTTCAAGTTATTCACAAAATGAAAACCTATACTTTGTTTCAGGCAGAACTCCATTCAAATGCATGTAATAGCGAGGAACGCACTGTCTTGGCGAAATAAAGCGATTTTCATTTACTAGATGAAGACAGCTGTAACTTTTGATAGAAGACTCGGACACAGATATTTAAGGCTTTGCCTTATAGAATTCAGCATTTCTGTGCTGGGGAAATAGGTTTTGCAGGTGCTTGAGCTAAAATTTTCAAGTTATTCACAAAATTAAAACCTATACTTTGTTTCAGGCGAGAACTCCATTCAAATGCATGTAATAGCGACAAACGCACTGTCTTGGCGAAATAAAGCTCTTTTCATTAACTTCACAAAGACAGCTGTAGCTTTTGATGTAGCTAAGATGGCGGCGCGTGTAGACGCAGCGACCTCACGCTCTCCTGAAAATGCGGTGTTTTGTTCGTCAAGTAAGTGTCTTTCTGCAAGTGTTTTTCGTCAGTCCACGTCGGAATATGTGTACAGTCGTCAGGCTCTCTTACACATTCGGAGAAGCAAGATTTGCCAAGTTTTGAACACGAACGTTGAGATGCTAAGGGAGATAGGACTTCTGCGACAGCATGCCAGGTGGCCTAGCAACTCACCGGACTCGCCTGCTACCCCTCCCCGGGCAAGGAGGCGTCGAAGGCGGTGCGCTAGGACAAGGAAGCGGGGCAAGCGCGGAGGTGTCTGAGTCAGGCTCGAGGCTAAGCCAACTCGCCCAGCCATACCATCGATCCTCTTGGCCAACGTACGATCTCTGGACAATAAAATGGATAACATTCGACTTCTGAGATCAGCGAATCGCAGAGTAAGTGACTGTTGTGTGCTAGTTTTCACTGAGACATGGCTTAATGACAACATTCCGGACTCGGCCATACAACTGGAGCAGCTAGCATGCTACAGAGCCGACAGGGCTCTCGTAGATGGAGGCAAGACCCGAGGCGGCGGGGTCTGTGTTTACATCCGTGACGAGTGGTGTCGTGATGCCACTGTAGTACACAAACACTGCTCATCATTGGCGGAGTTCATGATCGTGAAGTGTCGCCCTTTCTACTTGCCCAGGGAGATAAGTTCGATCCTGTTGGTCGCTACTTATATACCTCCATCTAGCAACAACAGCGATAGAAATGCAGCGCTGAACGAACTGTATCAGGCCATCAGTGAGCAACAAACAACACACCCAGACGGTTTCATCATCCTCGCAGGAGACTTTAATCATGCTGATCTTAAAACTGTTCTCCCAAAGTTTCATCAGCATGTACATTTTCCAACAAGGGGAGACAACACATTGGACCTGGTCTACACACAGGAAAAAGGAGCATACAAAGCCATCCCCCTCCCCCACATCGGCACCTCTGATCACCTCACTGTTATGCTAATGCCAGCATACAGACAGAGAGTGAAGGTCATCAAACCTGTTACGAAAGAGGTAAGAGTGTGGCCACAGGAGGCCACCTCTGCTCTTCAAGACTGCTTTGGGTCAACTGATTGGAGCATATTCAAGGAAGCAGCCACCTACAATAACATCATAGACATTGAGGAGTACACAGACACGGTGAGCTCATACATCACCAAATGCATTGATGATGTTACACAAATGAAAAGTATCACAACCCGAGCCAACCGGAAGCCGTGGCTAACAGGAGATGTCCACAAGCTGCTGAAGGCCAGAGACAAGGCCTTCAGAGCTGGGGATGAAATAGGCCTGAGAACAGCGAGAGCCAACCTGTCCCGTGGCATCAGGAAAGCGAAACAGGACTACACACACAAGATAACCTCCCACTTCAATGATAGCAAGGACGCACGAAGCCTATGGCAAGGCATCCAGGCTATTACAGACTACAAACCTGCAGCGCGTAGCTGTGAGAGCGACACCACTCTGCTCAACAACCTGAACAGCTTCTTTGCACGATTTGAAGCACAGAACAACACACGCCCACAGAAAACACCACCACCTCCACACGACCAGCCTCTGTGCCTGTCTGCTGCCAGCGTGAAGAGGACACTCATCACCATCAACGCCCGGAAAGCAGCGGGTCCAGATAACATCCCTGGTAGTGTGCTGAAAGACTGCGCAGAGGAGCTGAAGGATGTCTTCAAAGACATCTTTAACATCTCCCTGAGGCAAGCCACTGTCCCATCATGCTTCAAGACTGCCACCATCATACCTGTGCCAAATAAACCATCCCCAGCCTGTTTCAACGACTACCGCCCCGTGGCACTGACACCCATTATTATGAAGTGCTTTGAACGACTAGTCATGTCACACATCAAATCCACCCTGCCTCCCACCCTGGACCCATACCAGTTCGCATACAGAGCGAAACGATCCACAGAAGATGCAATCTGCTCTGCCCTCCACCCAGCCCTAACTCACCTGGACAAGAAAGACTCATATGTGAGAATGCTGTTCATAGACTTCAGCTCAGCGTTCAACACCATAATACCACAACAACTCATCTGTAAACTGGACAGACTGGGCCTCAGCACCTCCCTCTGCAACTGGCTGCTGGATTTCCTCAGCCAGAGGCCTCAAGCGGTGCGTGTGGGAAACAAGGTCTCAAACAGCATCACCCTGAGCACGGGGGCTCCACAAGGCTGTGTGCTCAGTCCTCTGCTCTTCACCCTGCTGACACATGACTGCACACCAACCTACAGCTCCAACCACATTGTGAAGTTTGCGGACGACACAACGCTGGTGGGGCTCATCACCAAGGGCGATGAGACCCACTACAGGAAAGAGGTTGAGCTCCTGACCACGTGGTGCAGAGACAACAACCTCCTGCTAAATGTTAGCAAGACCAAGGAGGTTATTGTCAACTTCCAGAGAGACCCCACCTGTCACCCCCCATTGACCATCGACGGCGCTGCGGTGGAGAGGGTGAGCAGCACCAAGTTCCTGGGGGTGCACATCAGTAAGGACCTCTCCTGGACCACCAACACAGCATCACTGGCCAAGAAAGCACAACAGCGCCTCTACTTCCTACGCAAACTCAAGCGGGCAAGTGCTCCACCACCCATCCTGACCACATTCTACAGAGGAACCATTGAAAGCATCCTTTCCAGCTGCATCACTGTGTGGGGCGGTAGCTGCACTGACTATAACAGGAAAGCTCTACAGCGCATTGTGAGAACAGCTGAGAGGATAGTTGGTGTACCACTCCCCTCCCTGCAAGACATCTACACCACCCGCCTTACCCGCAAAGCCATCACAATTGTCAACAATGCAACCCACCCCGCGCACTGTCTGTTCAGCCTCCTGCCCTCTGGAAAAAGATACAGAAGTCTCCGCTCCCGCACTACCAGGCTCACCAACAGCTTCATCCACCAGGCTGTGAGACTGCTGAACTCTCTCCCCTCCCGGCTCCCAGCCAGCAGAAACACCAGACTGGCAGGAGTATAGGAAGACAGACTGGACCCCCCCCCCCCACACACACACACACACACACACGACTACCTCTGCATTACAATTGCACACACCTGCTGCCTTATATTTTTTGTATTTTTAGTATTTTCTTTAGCACTATTTATATTATTTATATTACTATTACTGCTGCTACAGTCTTATGCTGCATTAAAACAAAAACACTTACCAACCACAACCTGGGACTACGTCAAGTGAACTAGTACACTACTTTCCAGGGCGCACTGTGGAACACTTTATTATATGTTATATGTTATGTGTAGGTCCTGTCTTGTTATATCCTGTATGTTACCTAAATGTTGTGCATCTGCACTTTATTGTTGTCTATGTCTACGCATGGGACAGTGTGAAACGTAATTTCAATTCCTTTGTATGGCAAGTACACCTGAAGAAATTGACAAATAAAACTGACTTTGACTTTGACTTTGACTTTGATAGAAGACTCGGACACAGATATCTAAGGCTTTGCCTTATAGAATTCAGCATTTCTGTGCTGGGGAAATAGGTTTTGCAGATGTTTGAGCTAAGATTTTCAAGTTATTCACAAAATGAAAACCTATAATTTGTTTCAGGCGAGAACTCCATTCAAATGCATGTAATAGCGACAAACGCACTGTCTTGGCGAAATAAAGCTCGTTTCATTAACTTCATAAAGACAGCTGTAGCTTTTGATAGAAGACTCGGACACAGATATTTAAGGCTTTGCCTTATAGAATTCAGCATTTCTGTGCTGGGGAAATAGGTTTTGCAGCTGTTTGAGCTAAGATTTTCAAGTTATTCACAAAATGAAAACCTATAATTTGTTTCAGGCGAGAACTCCATTCAAATGCATGTAATAGCGAGAAACGCACTGTCTTGGCGAAATAAAGCGATTTTCATTTACTAGATGAAGACAGCTGTAACTTTTGATAGAAGACTCGGACACAGATATTTAAGGCTTTGCCTTATAGAATTCAGCATTTCTGTGCTGGGGAAATAGGTTTTGCAAGTGATTGAGCTAAAATTTTCAAGTTATTCACAAATTGAAAACCTATACTTTGTTTCAGGCGAGAACTCCATTCAAATGCATGTAATAGCGAGGAACGCACTGTCTTGGCGAAATAAAGCTCGTTTCATTAACTTCACAAAGACAGCTGTAGCTTTTGATGTAGCTAAGATGGCGGCGCGTGTAGACGCAGCGACCTCACGCTCTCCTGAAAATGCGGTGTTTTGTTCGTCAAGTAAGTGTCTTTCTGCAAGTGTTTTTCGTCAGTCCACGTCGGAATATGTGTACAGTCGTCAGGCTCTCTTACACATTCGGAGAAGCAAGATTTGCCAAGTTTTGAACACGAACGTTGAGATGCTAAGGGAGATAGGACTTCTGCGACAGCATGCCAGCTGGCCTAGCAACTCACCGGACTCGCCTGCTACCCCTCCCCGGGCAAGGAGGCGTCGAAGGCGGTGCGCTAGGACAAGGAAGCGGGGCAAGCGCGGAGGTGTCTGAGTCAGGCTCGAGGCTAAGCCAACTCGCCCAGCCATACCATCGATCCTCTTGGCCAACGTACGATCTCTGGACAATAAAATGGATAACATTCGACTTCTGAGATCAGCGAATCGCAGAGTAAGTGACTGTTGTGTGCTAGTTTTCACTGAGACATGGCTTAATGACAACATTCCGGACTCGGCCATACAACTGGAGCAGCTAGCATGCTACAGAGCCGACAGGGCTCTCGTAGATGGAGGCAAGACCCGAGGCGGCGGGGTCTGTGTTTACATCCGTGACGAGTGGTGTCGTGATGCCACTGTAGTACACAAACACTGCTCATCATTGGCGGAGTTCATGATCGTGAAGTGTCGCCCTTTCTACTTGCCCAGGGAGATAAGTTCGATCCTGTTGGTCGCTACTTATATACCTCCATCTAGCAACAACAGCGATAGAAATGCAGCGCTGAACGAACTGTATCAGGCCATCAGTGAGCAACAAACAACACACCCAGACGGTTTCATCATCCTCGCAGGAGACTTTAATCATGCTGATCTTAAAACTGTTCTCCCAAAGTTTCATCAGCATGTACATTTTCCAACAAGGGGAGACAACACATTGGACCTGGTCTACACACAGGAAAAAGGAGCATACAAAGCCATCCCCCTCCCCCACATCGGCACCTCTGATCACCTCACTGTTATGCTAATGCCAGCATACAGACAGAGAGTGAAGGTCATCAAACCTGTTACGAAAGAGGTAAGAGTGTGGCCACAGGAGGCCACCTCTGCTCTTCAAGACTGCTTTGGGTCAACTGATTGGAGCATATTCAAGGAAGCAGCCACCTACAATAACATCATAGACATTGAGGAGTACACAGACACGGTGAGCTCATACATCACCAAATGCATTGATGATGTTACACAAATGAAAAGTATCACAACCCGAGCCAACCGGAAGCCGTGGCTAACAGGAGATGTCCACAAGCTGCTGAAGGCCAGAGACAAGGCCTTCAGAGCTGGGGATGAAATAGGCCTGAGAACAGCGAGAGCCAACCTGTCCCGTGGCATCAGGAAAGCGAAACAGGACTACACACACAAGATAACCTCCCACTTCAATGATAGCAAGGACGCACGAAGCCTATGGCAAGGCATCCAGGCTATTACAGACTACAAACCTGCAGCGCGTAGCTGTGAGAGCGACACCACTCTGCTCAACAACCTGAACAGCTTCTTTGCACGATTTGAAGCACAGAACAACACACGCCCACAGAAAACACCACCACCTCCACACGACCAGCCTCTGTGCCTGTCTGCTGCCAGCGTGAAGAGGACACTCATCACCATCAACGCCCGGAAAGCAGCGGGTCCAGATAACATCCCTGGTAGTGTGCTGAAAGACTGCGCAGAGGAGCTGAAGGATGTCTTCACAGACATCTTTAACATCTCCCTGAGGCAAGCCACTGTCCCATCATGCTTCAAGACTGCCACCATCATACCTGTGCCAAAGAAACCATCCCCAGCCTGTTTCAACGACTACCGCCCCGTGGCACTGACACCCATTATTATGAAGTGCTTTGAACGACTAGTCATGTCACACATCAAATCCACCCTGCCTCCCACCCTGGACCCATACCAGTTCGCATACAGAGCGAAACGATCCACAGAAGATGCAATCTGCTCTGCCCTCCACCCAGCCCTAACTCACCTGGACAAGAAAGACTCATATGTGAGAATGCTGTTCATAGACTTCAGCTCAGCGTTCAACACCATAATACCACAACAACTCATCTGTAAACTGGACAGACTGGGCCTCAGCACCTCCCTCTGCAACTGGCTGCTGGATTTCCTCAGCCAGAGGCCTCAAGCGGTGCGTGTGGGAAACAAGGTCTCAAACAGCATCACCCTGAGCACGGGGGCTCCACAAGGCTGTGTGCTCAGTCCTCTGCTCTTCACCCTGCTGACACATGACTGCACACCAACCTACAGCTCCAACCACATTGTGAAGTTTGCGGACGACACAACGCTGGTGGGGCTCATCACCAAGGGCGATGAGACCCACTACAGGAAAGAGGTTGAGCTCCTGACCACGTGGTGCAGAGACAACAACCTCCTGCTAAATGTTAGCAAGACCAAGGAGGTTATTGTCAACTTCCAGAGAGACCCCACCTGTCACCCCCCATTATTATGAAGTGCTTTGAACGACTAGTCATGTCACACATCAAATCCACCCTGCCTCCCACCCTGGACCCATACCAGTTCGCATACAGAGCGAAACGATCCACAGAAGATGCAATCTGCTCTGCCCTCCACCCAGCCCTAACTCACCTGGACAAGAAAGACTCATATGTGAGAATGCTGTTCATAGACTTCAGCTCAGCGTTCAACACCATAATACCACAACAACTCATCTGTAAACTGGACAGACTGGGCCTCAGCACCTCCCTCTGCAACTGGCTGCTGGATTTCCTCAGCCAGAGGCCTCAAGCGGTGCGTGTGGGAAACAAGGTCTCAAACAGCATCACCCTGAGCACGGGGGCTCCACAAGGCTGTGTGCTCAGTCCTCTGCTCTTCACCCTGCTGACACATGACTGCACACCAACCTACAGCTCCAACCACATTGTGAAGTTTGCGGACGACACAACGCTGGTGGGGCTCATCACCAAGGGCGATGAGACCCACTACAGGAAAGAGGTTGAGCTCCTGACCACGTGGTGCAGAGACAACAACCTCCTGCTAAATGTTAGCAAGACCAAGGAGGTTATTGTCAACTTCCAGAGAGACCCCACCTGTCACCCCCCATTGACCATCGACGGCGCTGCGGTGGAGAGGGTGAGCAGCACCAAGTTCCTGGGGGTGCACATCAGTGAGGACCTCTCCTGGACCACCAACACAGCATCACTGGCCAAGAAAGCACAACAGCGCCTCTACTTCCTACGCAAACTCAAGCGGGCAAGTGCTCCACCACCCATCCTGACCACATTCTACAGAGGAACCATTGAAAGCATCCTTTCCAGCTGCATCACTGTGTGGGGCGGTAGCTGCACTGACTATAACAGGAAAGCTCTACAGCGCATTGTGAGAACAGCTGAGAGGATAGTTGGTGTACCACTCCCCTCCCTGCAAGACATCTACACCACCCGCCTTACCCGCAAAGCCATCACAATTGTCAACAATGCAACCCACCCCGCGCACTGTCTGTTCAGCCTCCTGCCCTCTGGAAAAAGATACAGAAGTCTCCGCTCCCGCACTACCAGGCTCACCAACAGCTTCATCCACCAGGCTGTGAGACTGCTGAACTCTCTCCCCTCCCGGCTCCCAGCCAGCAGAAACACCAGACTGGCAGGAGTATAGGAAGACAGACTGGACCCCCCCCCCCCCCCCCCCCCCCCCACACACACACACACACACACACGACTACCTCTGCATTACAATTGCACACACCTGCTGCCTTATATTTTTTGTATTTTTAGTATTTTCTTTAGCACTATTTATATTATTTATATTACTATTACTGCTGCTACAGTCTTATGCTGCATTAAAACAAAAACACTTACCAACCACAACCTGGGACTACGTCAAGTGAACTAGTACACTACTTTCCAGGGCGCACTGTGGAACACTTTATTATATGTTATATGTTATGTGTAGGTCCTGTCTTGTTATATCCTGTATGTTACCTAAATGTTATGCATCTGCACTTTATTGTTGTCTATGTCTACGCATGGGACAGTGTGAAACGTAATTTCAATTCCTTTGTATGGCAAGTACACCTGAAGAAATTGACAAATAAAACTGACTTTGACTTTGACTTTGACTTTGATAGAAGACTCGGACACAGATATTTAAGGCTTTGCCTTATAGAATTCAGCATTTCTGTGCTGGGGAAATAGGTTTTGCAGCTGTTTGAGCTAAGATTTTCAAGTTATTCACAAAATGAAAACCTATACTTTGTTTCAGGCGAGAACTCCATTCAAATGCATGTAATAGCGACAAACGCACTGTCTTGGCGAAATAAAGCTCGTTTCATTAACTTCATAAAGACAGCTGTAACTTTTGATAGAAGACTCGGACATAGATATCTAAGGCTTTGCCTTATAGAATTCAGCATTTCTGTGCTGGGGAAATAGGTTTTGCAGGTGTTTGAGCTAAAATTTTCAAGTTATTCACAAAATGAAAAACCTATACTTTGTTTCAGGCAGAACTCCATTCAAATGCATGTAATAGCGACAAACGCACTGTCTTGGCGAAATAAAGCTCTTTTCATTAACTTCATAAAGACAGCTGTAGCTTTTGATAGAAGACTCGGACACAGATATTTAAGGCTTTGCCTTATAGAATTCAGCATTTCTGTGCTGGGGAAATAGGTTTTGCAGCTGTTTGAGCTAAGATTTTCAAGTTATTCACAAAATGAAAACCTATAATTTGTTTCAGGCGAGAACTCCATTCAAATGCATGTAATAGCGACAAACGCACTGTCTTGGCGAAATAAAGCTCGTTTCATTAACTTCATAAAGATAGCTGTAGCTTTTGATAGAAGACTCGGACACAGATATTTAAGGCTTTGCCTTATAGAATTCAGCATTTCTGTGCTGGGGAAATAGGTTTTGCAGCTGTTTGAGCTAAGATTTTCAAGTTATTCACAAAATGAAAACCTATACTTTGTTTCAGGCGAGAACTCCATTCAAATGCATGTAATAGCGACAAACGCACTGTCTTGGCGAAATAAAGCTCGTTTCATTAACTTCATAAAGACAGCTGTAGCTTTTGATAGAAGACTCGGACACAGATATTTAAGGCTTTGCCTTATAGAATTCAGCATTTCTGTGCTGGGGAAATAGGTTTTGCAGCTGTTTGAGCTAAGATTTTCAAGTTATTCACAAAATGAAAACCTATAATTTGTTTCAGGCAGAACTCCATTCAAATGCATGTAATAGCGAGAAACGCACTGTCTTGGCGAAATAAAGCGATTTTCATTTACTAGATGAAGACAGCTGTAACTTTTGATAGAAGACTCGGACACAGATATTTAAGGCTTTGCCTTATAGAATTCAGCATTTCTGTGCTGGGGAAATAGGTTTTGCAAGTGATTGAGCTAAAATTTTCAAGTTATTCACAAATTGAAAACCTATACTTTGTTTCAGGCGAGAACTCCATTCAAATGCATGTAATAGCGAGGAACGCACTGTCTTGGCGAAATAAAGCTCGTTTCATTAACTTCATAAAGATAGCTGTAGCTTTTGATAGAAGACTCGGACACAGATATTTAAGGCTTTGCCTTATAGAATTCAGCATTTATGTGCTGGGGAAATAGGTTTTGCAGCTGTTTGAGCTAAGATTTTCAAGTTATTCACAAAATGAAAACCTATACTTTGTTTCAGGCGAGAACTCCATTCAAATGCATGTAATAGCGAGGCGAAATAAAGCGATTTTCATTTACTAGATGAAGACAGCTGTAACTTTTGATAGAAGACTCGGACATAGATATCTAAGGCTTTGCCTTATAGAATTCAGCATTTCTGTGCTGGGGAAATAGGTTTTGCAGGTGCTTGAGCTAAAATTTTCAAGTTATTCACAAAATGAAAACCTATACTTTGTTTCAGGCAGAACTCCATTCAAATGCATGTAATAGCGAGGAACGCACTGTCTTGGCGAAATAAAGCGATTTTCATTTACTAGATGAAGACAGCTGTAACTTTTGATAGAAGACTCGGACACAGATATTTAAGGCTTTGCCTTATAGAATTCAGCATTTCTGTGCTGGGGAAATAGGTTTTGCAGGTGCTTGAGCTAAAATTTTCAAGTTATTCACAAAATTAAAACCTATACTTTGTTTCAGGCGAGAACTCCATTCAAATGCATGTAATAGCGACAAACGCACTGTCTTGGCGAAATAAAGCTCTTTTCATTAACTTCACAAAGACAGCTGTAGCTTTTGATGTAGCTAAGATGGCGGCGCGTGTAGACGCAGCGACCTCACGCTCTCCTGAAAATGCGGTGTTTTGTTCGTCAAGTAAGTGTCTTTCTGCAAGTGTTTTTCGTCAGTCCACGTCGGAATATGTGTACAGTCGTCAGGCTCTCTTACACATTCGGAGAAGCAAGATTTGCCAAGTTTTGAACACGAACGTTGAGATGCTAAGGGAGATAGGACTTCTGCGACAGCATGCCAGCTGGCCTAGCAACTCACCGGACTCGCCTGCTACCCCTCCCCGGGCAAGGAGGCGTCGAAGGCGGTGCGCTAGGACAAGGAAGCGGGGCAAGCGCGGAGGTGTCTGAGTCAGGCTCGAGGCTAAGCCAACTCGCCCAGCCATACCATCGATCCTCTTGGCCAACGTACGATCTCTGGACAATAAAATGGATAACATTCGACTTCTGAGATCAGCGAATCGCAGAGTAAGTGACTGTTGTGTGCTAGTTTTCACTGAGACATGGCTTAATGACAACATTCCGGACTCGGCCATACAACTGGAGCAGCTAGCATGCTACAGAGCCGACAGGGCTCTCGTAGACGGAGGCAAGACCCGAGGCGGCGGGGTCTGTGTTTACATCCGTGACGAGTGGTGTCGTGATGCCACTGTAGTACACAAACACTGCTCATCATTGGCGGAGTTCATGATCGTGAAGTGTCGCCCTTTCTACTTGCCCAGGGAGATAAGTTCGATCCTGTTGGTCGCTACTTATATACCTCCATCTAGCAACAACAGCGATAGAAATGCAGCGCTGAACGAACTGTATCAGGCCATCAGTGAGCAACAAACAACACACCCAGACGGTTTCATCATCCTCGCAGGAGACTTTAATCATGCTGATCTTAAAACTGTTCTCCCAAAGTTTCATCAGCATGTACATTTTCCAACAAGGGGAGACAACACATTGGACCTGGTCTACACACAGGAAAAAGGAGCATACAAAGCCATCCCCCTCCCCCACATCGGCACCTCTGATCACCTCACTGTTATGCTAATGCCAGCATACAGACAGAGAGTGAAGGTCATCAAACCTGTTACGAAAGAGGTAAGAGTGTGGCCACAGGAGGCCACCTCTGCTCTTCAAGACTGCTTTGGGTCAACTGATTGGAGCATATTCAAGGAAGCAGCCACCTACAATAACATCATAGACATTGAGGAGTACACAGACACGGTGAGCTCATACATCACCAAATGCATTGATGATGTTACACAAATGAAAAGTATCACAACCCGAGCCAACCGGAAGCCGTGGCTAACAGGAGATGTCCACAAGCTGCTGAAGGCCAGAGACAAGGCCTTCAGAGCTGGGGATGAAATAGGCCTGAGAACAGCGAGAGCCAACCTGTCCCGTGGCATCAGGAAAGCGAAACAGGACTACACACACAAGATAACCTCCCACTTCAATGATAGCAAGGACGCACGAAGCCTATGGCAAGGCATCCAGGCTATTACAGACTACAAACCTGCAGCGCGTAGCTGTGAGAGCGACACCACTCTGCTCAACAACCTGAACAGCTTCTTTGCACGATTTGAAGCACAGAACAACACACGCCCACAGAAAACACCACCACCTCCACACGACCAGCCTCTGTGCCTGTCTGCTGCCAGCGTGAAGAGGACACTCATCACCATCAACGCCCGGAAAGCAGCGGGTCCAGATAACATCCCTGGTAGTGTGCTGAAAGACTGCGCAGAGGAGCTGAAGGATGTCTTCACAGACATCTTTAACATCTCCCTGAGGCAAGCCACTGTCCCATCATGCTTCAAGACTGCCACCATCATACCTGTGCCAAAGAAACCATCCCCAGCCTGTTTCAACGACTACCGCCCCGTGGCACTGACACCCATTATTATGAAGTGCTTTGAACGACTAGTCATGTCACACATCAAATCCACCCTGCCTCCCACCCTGGACCCATACCAGTTCGCATACAGAGCGAAACGATCCACAGAAGATGCAATCTGCTCTGCCCTCCACCCAGCCCTAACTCACCTGGACAAGAAAGACTCATATGTGAGAATGCTGTTCATAGACTTCAGCTCAGCGTTCAACACCATAATACCACAACAACTCATCTGTAAACTGGACAGACTGGGCCTCAGCACCTCCCTCTGCAACTGGCTGCTGGATTTCCTCAGCCAGAGGCCTCAAGCGGTGCGTGTGGGAAACAAGGTCTCAAACAGCATCACCCTGAGCACGGGGGCTCCACAAGGCTGTGTGCTCAGTCCTCTGCTCTTCACCCTGCTGACACATGACTGCACACCAACCTACAGCTCCAACCACATTGTGAAGTTTGCGGACGACACAACGCTGGTGGGGCTCATCACCAAGGGCGATGAGACCCACTACAGGAAAGAGGTTGAGCTCCTGACCACGTGGTGCAGAGACAACAACCTCCTGCTAAATGTTAGCAAGACCAAGGAGGTTATTGTCAACTTCCAGAGAGACCCCACCTGTCACCCCCCATTGACCATCGACGGCGCTGCGGTGGAGAGGGTGAGCAGCACCAAGTTCCTGGGGGTGCACATCAGTGAGGACCTCTCCTGGACCACCAACACAGCATCACTGGCCAAGAAAGCACAACAGCGCCTCTACTTCCTACGCAAACTCAAGCGGGCAAGTGCTCCACCACCCATCCTGACCACATTCTACAGAGGAACCATTGAAAGCATCCTTTCCAGCTGCATCACTGTGTGGGGCGGTAGCTGCACTGACTATAACAGGAAAGCTCTACAGCGCATTGTGAGAACAGCTGAGAGGATAGTTGGTGTACCACTCCCCTCCCTGCAAGACATCTACACCACCCGCCTTACCCGCAAAGCCATCACAATTGTCAACAATGCAACCCACCCCGCGCACTGTCTGTTCAGCCTCCTGCCCTCTGGAAAAAGATACAGAAGTCTCCGCTCCCGCACTACCAGGCTCACCAACAGCTTCATCCACCAGGCTGTGAGACTGCTGAACTCTCTCCCCTCCCGGCTCCCAGCCAGCAGAAACACCAGACTGGCAGGAGTATAGGAAGACAGACTGGACCCCCCCCCCCCCCCCCCCCCCACACACACACACACACACGCACACACACACACACACACACGACTACCTCTGCATTACAATTGCACACACCTGCTGCCTTATATTTTTTGTATTTTTAGTATTTTCTTTAGCACTATTTATATTATTTATATTACTATTACTGCTGCTACAGTCTTATGCTGCATTAAAACAAAAACACTTACCAACCACAACCTGGGACTACGTCAAGTGAACTAGTACACTACTTTCCAGGGCGCACTGTGGAACACTTTATTATATGTTATATGTTATGTGTAGGTCCTGTCTTGTTATATCCTGTATGTTACCTAAATGTTGTGCATCTGCACTTTATTGTTGTCTATGTCTACGCATGGGACAGTGTGAAACGTAATTTCAATTCCTTTGTATGGCAAGTACACCTGAAGAAATTGACAAATAAAACTGACTTTGACTTTGACTTTGACTTTGATAGAAGACTCGGACACAGATATTTAAGGCTTTGCCTTATAGAATTCAGCATTTCTGTGCTGGGGAAATAGGTTTTGCAGCTGTTTGAGCTAAGATTTTCAAGTTATTCACAAAATGAAAACCTATAATTTGTTTCAGGCGAGAACTCCATTCAAATGCATGTAATAGCGACAAACGCACTGTCTTGGCGAAATAAAGCTCGTTTCATTAACTTCATAAAGACAGCTGTAACTTTTGATAGAAGACTCGGACACAGATATTTAAGGCTTTGCCTTATAGAATTCAGCATTTCTGTGCTGTGGAAATAGGTTTTGCAGGTGTTTGAGTTAAGATTTTCAAGTTATTCACAAAATGAAAACCTATAATTTGTTTCAGGCGAGAACTCCATTCAAATGCATGTAATAGCGAGGCGAAATAAAGCGATTTTCATTTACTAGATGAAGACAGCTGTAACTTTTGATAGAAGACTCGGACACAGATATCTAAGGTTTTGCCTTATAGAATTCAGCATTTCTGTGCTGGGGAAATAGGTTTTGCAGGTGCTTGAGCTAAAATTTTCAAGTTATTCACAAAATGAAAACCTATACTTTGTTTCAGGCGAGAACTCCATTCAAATGCATGTAATAGCGAGGAACGCACTGTCTTGGCAAAATAAAGCTCTTTTCATTAACTTCATAAAGACAGCTGTAACTTTTGATAGAAGACTCGGACACAGATATTTAAGGCTTTGCCTTATAGAATTCAGCATTTCTGTGCTGGGGAAATAGGTTTTGCAGCTGTTTGAGCTAAGATTTTCAAGTTATTCACAAAATGAAAACCTATACTTTATTTCAGGCAGAACTCCATTCAAATGCATGTAATAGCGAGGCGAAATAAAGCGATTTTCATTTACTAGATGAAGACAGCTGTAACTTTTGATAGAAGACTCGGACACAGATATCTAAGGCTTTGCCTTATAGAATTCAGCATTTCTGTGCTGGGGAAATAGGTTTTGCAGGTGCTTGAGCTAAAATTTTCAAGTTATTCACAAAATGAAAACCTATAATTTGTTTCAGGCGAGAACTCCATTCAAATGCATGTAATAGCGACAAACGCAGTGTCTTGGCGAAATAAAGCTCTTTTCATTAACTTCATAAAGACAGCTGTAACTTTTGATAGAAGACTCGGACACAGATATTTAAGGCTTTGCCTTATAGAATTCAGCATTTCTGTGCTGGGGAAATAGGTTTTGCAGCTGTTTGAGCTAAGATTTTCAAGTTATTCACAAAATGAAAACCTTTACTTTGTTTCAGGCGAGAACTCCATTCAAATGCATGTAATAGCGACAAACGCACTGTCTTGGCGAAATAAAGCTCTTTTCATTAACTTCATAAAGACAGCTGTAACTTTTGATAGAAGACTCGGACACAGATATTTAAGGCTTTGCCTTATAGAATTCAGCATTTCTGTGCTGGGGAAATAGGTTTTGCAGCTGTTTGAGCTAAGATTTTCAAGTTATTCACAAAATGAAAACCTATAATTTGTTTCAGGCGAGAACTCCATTCAAATGCATGTAATAGCGAGGCGACATAAAGCGATTTTCATTTACTAGATGAAGACAGCTGTAACTTTTGATAGAAGACTCGGACACAGATATCTAAGGCTTTGCCTTATAGAATTCAGCATTTCTGTGCTGGGGAAATAGGTTTTGCAGCTGTTTGAGCTAAGATTTTCAAGTTATTCACAAAATGAAAACCTATACTTTGTTTCAGGCGAGAACTCCATTCAAATGCATGTAATAGCGAGGAACGCACTGTCTTGGCGAAATAAAGCTCGTTTCATTAACTTCATAAAGATAGCTGTAGCTTTTGATAGAAGACTCGGACACAGATATTTAAGGCTTTGCCTTATAGAATTCAGCATTTCTGTGCTGGGGAAATAGGTTTTGCAGCTGTTTGAGCTAAGATTTTCAAGTTATTCACAAAATGAAAACCTATACTTTATTTCAGGCAGAACTCCATTCAAATGCATGTAATAGCGAGGCGAAATAAAGCGATTTTCATTTACTAGATGAAGACAGGTGTAACTTTTGATAGAAGACTCGGACACAGATATTTAAGGCTTTGCCTTATAGAATTCAGCATTTCTGTGCTGGGGAAATAGGTTTTGCAGGTGCTTGAGCTAAAATTTTCAAGTTATTCACAAAATGAAAACCTATACTTTGTTTCAGGCGAGAACTCCATTCAAATGCATGTAATAGCGACAAACGCACTGTCTTGGCGAAATAAAGCTCTTTTCATTAACTTCATAAAGACAGCTGTAACTTTTGATAGAAGACTCGGACACAGATATTTAAGGCTTTGCCTTATAGAATTCAGCATTTCTGTGCTGGGGAAATAGGTTTTGCAGCTGTTTGAGCTAAGATTTTCAAGTTATTCACAAAATGAAAACCTTTACTTTGTTTCAGGCGAGAACTCCATTCAAATGCATGTAATAGCGACAAACGCACTGTCTTGGCGAAATAAAGCTCTTTTCATTAACTTCATGAAGACAGCTGTAACTTTTGATAGAAGACTCGGACACAGATATTTAAGGCTTTGCCTTATAGAATTCAGCATTTCTGTGCTGGGGAAATAGGTTTTGCAGGTGTTTGAGCTAAGATTTTCAAGTTATTCACAAAATGAAAACCTATAATTTGTTTCAGGCGAGAACTCCATTCAAATGCATGTAATAGCGAGGCAAAATAAAGCGATTTTCATTTACTAGATAAAGACAGCTGTAACTTTTGATAGAAGACTCGGACACAGATATCTAAGGCTTTGCCTTATAGAATTCAGCATTTCTGTGCTGGGGAAATAGGTTTTGCAGATGTTTGAGCTAAGATTTTCAAGTTATTCACAAAATGAAAACCTATACTTTGTTTCAGGCGAGAACTCCATTCAAATGCATGTAATAGCGAGGAACGCACTGTCTTGGCGAAATAAAGCGATTTTCATTTACTAGATGAAGACAGCTGTAAGTTTTGATAGAAGACTCGGACACAGATATTTAAGGCTTTGCCTGAATTCAGCATTTCTGTGCCATAGAATGCTGAATTCTAGATATCTGTGTCCGAGTCTTCTATCAAAAGTTACAGCTGTCTTCATCTAGTAAATGAAAATCGCTTTATTTCGCCAAGACAGTGCGTTCCTCGCTATTACATGCATTTGAATGGAGTTCTCGCCTGAAACAAAGTATAGGTTTTCATTTTGTGAATAACTTGAAAATCTTAGCTCAAACAGCTGCAAAACCTATTTCCCCCAGCACAGAAATGCTGAATTCTATAAGGCAAAGCCTTAAATATCTGTGTCCGAGTCTTCTATCAAAAGTTACAGCTGTCTTCATCTAGTAAATGAAAATCGCTTTATTTCGCCAAGACAGTGCGTTTCTCGCTATTACGTGCATTTGAATGGAGTTCTCGCCTGAAACAAAGTATAGGTTTTCATTTTGTGAATAACTTGAAAATTTTAGCTCAAACAGCTGCAAAACCTATTTCCCCAGCACAGAAATGCTGAAATCTATAAGGCAAAGCCTTAAATATCTCTGTCCGAGTCTTCTATCAAAAGTTACAGCTGTCTTCATCTAGTAAATGAAAATCGCTTTATTTCGCCAAGACAGTGCGTTTCTCGCTATTACGTGCATTTGAATGGAGTTCTCGCCTGAAACAAAGTATAGGTTTTCATTTTGTGAATAACTTGAAAATTTTAGCTCAAACAGCTGCAAAACCTATTTCCCCAGCACAGAAATGCTGAAATCTATAAGGCAAAGCCTTAAATATCTTTGTCCGAGTCTTCTATCAAAAATTACAGCTGTCTTAATGAAGTTAATGAAAATCGCTTTATTTCGCCAAGACAGTGCGTTTCTCGCTATTACATGCATTTGAATGGAGTTCTCGCCTGAAACAAAGTATAGGTTTTCATTTTGTGAATAACTTGAAAATCTTAGCTCAAACAGCTGCAAAACCTATTTCCCCAGCACAGAAATGCTGATTTCTATAAGGCAAAGCCTTAGATATCTGTGTCCGAGTCTTCTATCAAAAGTTACAGCTGTCTTCATCTAGTAAATGAAAATCGCTTTATTTCGCCAAGACAGTGCGTTTGTCGCTATTACGTGCATTTGAATGGAGTTCTCGCCTGAAACAAAGTATAGGTTTTCATTTTGTGAATAACTTGAAAATCTTAGCTCAAACACCTGCAAAACCTATTTCCTCAGCACAGAAATGCTGAATTCTATAAGGCAAAGCCTTAGATATCTCTGTCCGAGTCTTCTATCAAAAGTTACAGCTGTCTTCATCTAGTAAATGAAAATCGCTTTATTTCACCAAGACAGTGCGTTTCTCGCTATTACGTGCATTTGAATGGAGTTCTCGCCTGAAACAAAGTATAGGTTTTCATTTTGTGAATAACTTGAAAATCTTAGCTCAAACACCTGCAAAACCTATTTCCCCTGCACAGAAATGCTGAATTCTATAAGGCAAAGCCTTAAATATCTGTGTCCGAGTCTTCTATCAAAAGTTACAGCTGTCTTCATCTAGTAAATGAAAATCGCTTTATTTCGCCAAGACAGTGCGTTTCTCGCTATTACATGCATTTGAATGGAGTTCTCGCCTGAAACAAAGTATAATTTTTCATTTTGTGAATAACTTGAAAATCTTAGCTCAAACAGCTGCAAAACCTATTTCCCCAGCACAGAAATGCTGAATTCTATAAGGCAAAGCCTTAAATATCTGTGTCCGAGTCTTCTATCAAAAGTTACAGCTGTCTTAATGAAGTTAATGAAAATCGCTTTATTTCGCCAAGACAGTGCGTTTCTCGCTATTACATGCATTTGAATGGAGTTCTCGCCTGAAACAAAGTATAGGTTTTCATTTTGTGAATAACTTGAAAATCTTAGCTCAAACACCTGCAAAACCTATTTCCCCAGCACAGAAATGCTGAATTCTATAAGGCAAAGCCTTAAATATCTGTGTACGAGTCTTCTATCAAAAGTTACAGCTGTCTTAATGAAGTTAATGAAAATCGCTTTATTTCGCCAAGACAGTGCGTTTCTCGCTATTACGTGCATTTGAATGGAGTTCTCGCCTGAAACAAAGTATAGGTTTTCATTTAGTGAATAACTTGAAAATCTTAGCTCAAACACCTGCAAAACCTATTTCCTCAGCACAGAAATGCTGAATTCTATAAGGCAAAGCCGTAGATATCTGTGTCCCTGTCTTCTATCAAAAGTTACAGCTGTCTTCATCTAGTAAATGAAAATCGCTTTATTTCGCCAAGACAGTGCGTTTCTCGCTATTACATGCATTTGAATGGAGTTCTCGCCTGAAACAAAGTATAGATTTTCATTTTGTGAATAACTTGAAAATCTTAGCTCAAACAGCTGCAAAACCTATTTCCCCAGCACAGAAATGCTGAATTCTATAAGGCAAAGCCTTAGATATCTGTGTCCGAGTCTTCTATCAAAAGTTACAGCTGTCTTCATCTAGTAAATGAAAATCGCTTTATTTCGCCAAGACAGTGCGTTTCTCGCTATTACGTGCATTTGAATGGAGTTCTCGCCTGAAACAAAGTATAGATTTTCATTTTGTGAATAACTTGAAAATCTTAGCTCAAACAGCTACAAAACCTATTTCCCCAGCACAGAAATGCTGAATTCTATAAGGCAAAGCCTTAAATATCTGTGTCTGAGTCTTCTATCAAAAGTTACAGCTGTCTTCATCTAGTAAATGAAAATCGCTTTATTTCGCCAAGACAGTGCGTTTCTCGCTATTACATGCATTTGAATGGAGTTCTCGCCTGAAACAAAGTATAGGTTTTCATTTTGTGAATAACTTGAAAATCTTAGCTCAAACACCTGCAAAACCTATTTCCCCCAGCACAGAAATGCTGAATTCTATAAGGCAAAGCCTTAAATATCTGTGTCCGAGTCTTCTATCAAAAGTTACAGCTGTCTTCATCTAGTAAATGAAAATCGCTTTATTTCGCCAAGACAGTGCGTTTCTCGCTATTACATGCATTTGAATGGAGTTCTTGCCTGAAACAAAGTATAGGTTTTCATTTTGTGAATAACTTGAAAATCTTAGCTCAAACAGCTACAAAACCTATTTCCCCAGCACAGAAATGCTGAATTCTATAAGGCAAAGCCTTAAATATCTGTGTCCGAGTCTTCTATCAAAAGTTACAGCTGTCTTAATGAAGTTAATGAAAATCGCTTTATTTCGCCAAGACAGTGCGTTTCTCGCTATTACATGCATTTGAATGGAGTTCTCGCCTGAAACAAAGTAAAGGTTTTCATTTTGTGAATAACTTGAAAATCTTAGCTCAAACACCTGCAAAACCTATTTCCTCAGCACAGAAATGCTGAATTCTATAAGGCAAAGCCTTAGATATCTCTGTCCGAGTCTTCTATCAAAAGTTACAGCTGTCTTCATCTAGTAAATGAAAATCGCTTTATTTCGCCAAGACAGTGCGTTTCTCGCTATTACGTGCATTTGAATGGAGTTCTCGCCTGAAACAAAGTATAGGTTTTCATTTTGTGAATAACTTGAAAATCTTAGCTCAAACAGCTGCAAAACCTATTTCCCCAGCACAGAAATGCTGATTTCTATAAGGCAAAGCCTTAGATATCTGTGTCCGAGTCTTCTATCAAAAGTTACAGCTGTCTTCATCTAGTAAATGAAAATGGCTTTATTTCGCCAAGACAGTGCGTTTCTCGCTATTACGTGCATTTGAATGGAGTTCTCGCCTGAAACAAAGTATAGATTTTCATTTTGTGAATAACTTGAAAATCTTAGCTCAAACAGCTACAAAACCTATTTCCCCAGCACAGAAATGCTGAATTCTATAAGGCAAAGCCTTAAATATCTGTGTCCGAGTCTTCTATCAAAAGTTACAGCTGTCTTCATCTAGTAAATGAAAATCGCTTTATTTCGCCAAGACAGTGCGTTTCTCGCTATTACATGCATTTGAATGGAGTTCTCGCCTGAAACAAAGTATAGGTTTTCATTTTGTGAATAACTTGAAAATCTTGGCTCAAACAGCTACAAAACCTATTTCCCCGGCACAGAAATGCTAAATTGTATAAGGCAAAGCCTTAGATATCTGTGTCCGAGTCTTCTATCAAAAGTTACAGCTGTCTTAATGAAGTTAATGAAAATCGCTTTATTTCGCCAAGACAGTGCGTTTCTCGCTATTACATGCATTTGAATGGAGTTCTCGCCTGAAACAAAGTATAGGTTTTCATTTTGTGAATAACTTGAAAATCTTAGCTCAAACAGCTGCAAAACCTATTTCCCCAGCACAGAAATGCTGAATTCTATAAGGCAAAGCCTTAGATATCTGTGTCCGAGTCTTCTATCAAAAGTTACAGCTGTCTTAATGAAGTTAATGAAAATCGCTTTATTTCGCCAAGACAGTGCGTTTCTCGCTATTACGTGCATTTGAATGGAGTTCTCGCCTGAAACAAAGTATAGATTTTCATTTTGTGAATAACTTGAAAATCTTAGCTCAAACAGCTACAAAACCTATTTCCCCAGCACAGAAATGCTGAATTCTATAAGGCAAAGCCTTAGATATCTGTGTCCGAGTCTTCTATCAAAAGTTACAGCTGTCTTAATGAAGTTTATGAAAATCGCTTTATTTCGCCAAGACAGTGCGTTTCTCACTATTACGTGCATTTGAATGGAGTTCTCGCCTGAAACAAAGTAAAGGTTTTCATTTTGTGAATAACTTGAAAATCTTAGCTCAAACAGCTGCAAAACCTATTTCCTCAGCACAGAAATGCTGAATTCTATAAGGTAAAGCCTTAGATATCTGTGTCCGAGTCTTCTATCAAAAGTTACAGCTGTCTTCATGAAGTTAATGAAAATCGCTTTATTTCGCCAAGACAGTGCGTTTCTCACTATTACGTGCATTTGAATGGAGTTCTCGCCTGAAACAAAGTAAAGGTTTTCATTTTGTGAATAACTTGAAAATCTTAGCTCAAACAGCTGCAAAACCTATTTCCCCAGCACAGAAATGCTGAATTCTATAAGGCAAAGCCTTAAATATCTGTGTCCGAGTCTTCTATCAAAAGTTACAGCTGTCTTCATCTAGTAAATGAAAATCGCTTTATTTCGCCAAGACAGTGCGTTTCTCGCTATTACGTGCATTTGAATGGAGTTCTCGCCTGAAACAAAGTATAGATTTTCATTTTGTGAATAACTTGAAAATCTTAGCTCAAACAGCTACAAAACCTATTTCCCCAGCACAGAAATGCTGAATTCTATAAGGCAAAGCCTTAGATATCTGTGTCCGAGTCTTCTATCAAAAGTTACAGCTGTCTTCATCTAGTAAATGAAAATGGCTTTATTTCGCCAAGACAGTGCGTTTCTCGCTATTACGTGCATTTGAATGGAGTTCTCGCCTGAAACAAAGTATAGATTTTCATTTTGTGAATAACTTGAAAATCTTAGCTCAAACAGCTGCAAAACCTATTTCCCCAGCACAGAAATGCTGAATTCTATAAGGCAAAGCCTTAAATATCTGTGTCCGAGTCTTCTATCAAAAGTTACAGCTGTCTTCATCTAGTAAATGAAAATCGCTTTATTTTGCCAAGACAGTGCGTTTCTCGCTATTACATGCATTTGAATGGAGTTCTCGCCTGAAACAAAGTAAAGGTTTTCATTTTGTGAATAACTTGAAAATCTTGGCTCAAACAGCTGCAAAACCTATTTCCCCAGCACAGAAATGCTGAATTCTATAAGGCAAAGCCTTAGATATCTGTGTCCGAGTCTTCGATCAAAAGTTACAGCTGTCTTAATGAAGTTAATGAAAATCGCTTTATTTCGCCAAGACAGTGCGTTTCTCGCTATTACATGCATTTGAATGGAGTTCTCGCCTGAAACAAGATAAAGGTTTTCATTTTGTGAATAACTTGAAAATCTTAGCTCAAACAGCTGCAAAACCTATTTCCTCAGCACAGAAATGCTGAATTCTATAAGGCAAAGCCTTAAATATCTGTGTCCGAGTCTTCTATCAAAAGTTACAGCTGTCTTAATGAAGTTAATGAAAATCGCTTTATTTCGCCAAGACAGTGCGTTTCTCGCTATTACGTGCATTTGAATGGAGTTCTCGCCTGAAACAAAGTAAAGGTTTTCATTTTGTGAATAACTTGAAAATCTTAGCTCAAACAGCTGCAAAACCTATTTCCCCAGCACAGAAATGCTGAATTCTATAAGGCAAAGCCTTAAATATCTGTGTCCGAGTCTTCTATCAAAAGTTACAGCTGTCTTCATGAAGTTAATGAAAATCGCTTTATTTCGCCAAGACAGTGCGTTTCTCGCTATTACATGCATTTGAATGGAGTTCTCGCCTGAAACAAAGTATAGGTTTTCATTTTGTGAATAACTTGAAAATCTTAGCTCAAACAGCTGCAAAACCTATTTCCCCAGCACAGAAATGCTGAATTCTATAAGGCAAAGCCTTAAATATCTGTGTCCGAGTCTTCTATCAAAAGTTACAGCTGTCTTCATCTAGTAAATGAAAATCGCTTTATTTCGCCAAGACAGTGCGTTTCTCGCTATTACATGCATTTGAATGGAGTTCTCGCCTGAAACAAAGTATAGGTTTTCATTTTGTGAATAACTTGAAAATCTTAGCTCAAACAGCTGCAAAACCTATTTCCCCAGCACAGAAATGCTGAATTCTATAAGGCAAAGCCTTAAATATCTGTGTCCGAGTCTTCTATCAAAAGTTACAGCTGTCTTCATCTAGTAAATGAAAATCGCTTTATTTCGCCAAGACAGTGCGTTTCTCGCTATTACATGCATTTGAATGGAGTTCTCGCCTGAAACAAAGTAAAGGTTTTCATTTTGTGAATAACTTGAAAATCTTGGCTCAAACAGCTACAAAACCTATTTCCCCAGCACAGAAATGCTGAATTCTATAAGGCAAAGCCTTAGATATCTGTGTCCGAGTCTTCGATCAAAAGTTACAGCTGTCTTAATGAAGTTAATGAAAATCGCCTTATTTCGCCAAGACAGTGCGTTTCTCGCTATTACATGCATTTGAATGGAGTTCTCGCCTGAAACAAGATAAAGGTTTTCATTTTGTGAATAACTTGAAAATCTTAGCTCAAACAGCTGCAAAACCTATTTCCTCAGCACAGAAATGCTGAATTCTATAAGGCAAAGCCTTAGATATCTGTGTCCGAGTCTTCTATCAAAAGTTACAGCTGTCTTAATGAAGTTAATGAAAATCGCTTTATTTCGCCAAGACAGTGCGTTTCTCGCTATTACGTGCATTTGAATGGAGTTCTCGCCTGAAACAAAGTAAAGGTTTTCATTTTGTGAATAACTTGAAAATCTTAGCTCAAACAGCTGCAAAACCTATTTCCTCAGCACAGAAATGCTGAATTCTATAAGGCAAAGCCTTAGATATCTGTGTCCGAGTCTTCTATCAAAAGTTACAGCTGTCTTCATGAAGTTAATGAAAATCGCTTTATTTCGCCAAGACAGTGCGTTTCTCACTATTACGTGCATTTGAATGGAGTTCTCGCCTGAAACAAAGTAAAGGTTTTCATTTTGTGAATAACTTGAAAATCTTAGCTCAAACAGCTGCAAAACCTATTTCCCCAGCACAGAAATGCTGAATTCTATAAGGCAAAGCCTTAAATATCTGTGTCCGAGTCTTCTATCAAAAGTTACAGCTGTCTTCATCTAGTAAATGAAAATCGCTTTATTTCGCCAAGACAGTGCGTTTCTCGCTATTACGTGCATTTGAATGGAGTTCTCGCCTGAAACAAAGTATAGATTTTCATTTTGTGAATAACTTGAAAATCTTAGCTCAAACAGCTACAAAACCTATTTCCCCAGCACAGAAATGCTGAATTCTATAAGGCAAAGCCTTAGATATCTGTGTCCGAGTCTTCTATCAAAAGTTACAGCTGTCTTCATCTAGTAAATGAAAATGGCTTTATTTCGCCAAGACAGTGCGTTTCTCGCTATTACGTGCATTTGAATGGAGTTCTCGCCTGAAACAAAGTATAGATTTTCATTTTGTGAATAACTTGAAAATCTTAGCTCAAACAGCTGCAAAACCTATTTCCCCAGCACAGAAATGCTGAATTCTATAAGGCAAAGCCTTAGATATCTGTGTCCGAGTCTTCTATCAAAAGTTACAGCTGTCTTAATGAAGTTAATGAAAATCGCTTTATTTCGCCAAGACAGTGCGTTTCTCGCTATTACGTGCATTTGAATGGAGTTCTCGCCTGAAACAAAGTAAAGGTTTTCATTTTGTGAATAACTTGAAAATCTTAGCTCAAACAGCTGCAAAACCTATTTCCCCAGCACAGAAATGCTGAATTCTATAAGGCAAAGCCTTAAATATCTGTGTCCGAGTCTTCTATCAAAAGTTACAGCTGTCTTCATGAAGTTAATGAAAATCGCTTTATTTCGCCAAGACAGTGCGTTTCTCGCTATTACATGCATTTGAATGGAGTTCTCGCCTGAAACAAAGTATAGGTTTTCATTTTGTGAATAACTTGAAAATCTTAGCTCAAACAGCTGCAAAACCTATTTCCCCAGCACAGAAATGCTGAATTCTATAAGGCAAAGCCTTAAATATCTGTGTCCGAGTCTTCTATCAAAAGTTACAGCTGTCTTAATGAAGTTAATGAAAATCGCTTTATTTCGCCAAGACAGTGCATTTCTCGCTATTACATGCATTTGAATGGAGTTCTCGCCTGAAACAAAGTATAGGTTTTCATTTTGTGAATAACTTGAAAATCTTAGCTCAAACAGCTGCAAAACCTATTTCCCCAGCACAGAAATGCTGAATTCTATAAGGCAAAGCCTTAAATATCTGTGTCCGAGTCTTCTATCAAAAGTTACAGCTGTCTTCATCTAGTAAATGAAAATCGCTTTATTTCGCCAAGACAGTGCGTTTCTCGCTATTACGTGCATTTGAATGGAGTTCTCGCCTGAAACAAAGTATAGATTTTCATTTTGTGAATAACTTGAAAATCTTAGCTCAAACAGCTACAAAACCTATTTCCCCAGCACAGAAATGCTGAATTCTATAAGGCAAAGCCTTAAATATCTGTGTTCGAGTCTTCTATCAAAAGTTACAGCTGTCTTCATCTAGTAAATGAAAATCGCTTTATTTCGCCAAGACAGTGCGTTTCTCGCTATTACATGCATTTGAATGGAGTTCTCGCCTGAAACAAAGTATAGGTTTTCATTTTGTGAATAACTTGAAAATCTTAGCTCAAACAGCTGCAAAACCTATTTCCCCAGCACAGAAATGCTGAATTCTATAAGGCAAAGCCTTAAATATCTGTGTCCGAGTCTTCTATCAAAAGTTACAGCTGTCTTCATCTAGTAAATGAAAATCGCTTTATTTCGCCAAGACAGTGCGTTTCTCGCTATTACATGCATTTGAATGGAGTTCTCGCCTGAAACAAAGTATAGGTTTTCATTTTGTGAATAACTTGAAAATCTTAGCTCAAACAGCTGCAAAACCTATTTCCCCAGCACAGAAATGCTGAATTCTATAAGGCAAAGCCTTAAATATCTGTGTCCGAGTCTTCTATCAAAAGTTACAGCTGTCTTAATGAAGTTAATGAAAATCGCTTTATTTCGCCAAGACAGTGCATTTCTCGCTATTACATGCATTTGAATGGAGTTCTCGCCTGAAACAAAGTATAGGTTTTCATTTTGTGAATAACTTGAAAATCTTAGCTCAAACAGCTGCAAAACCTATTTCCCCAGCACAGAAATGCTGAATTCTATAAGGCAAAGCCTTAAATATCTGTGTCCGAGTCTTCTATCAAAAGTTACAGCTGTCTTCATCTAGTAAATGAAAATCGCTTTATTTCGCCAAGACAGTGCGTTTCTCGCTATTACATGCATTTGAATGGAGTTCTCGCCTGAAACAAAGTATAGATTTTCATTTTGTGAATAACTTGAAAATCTTAGCTCAAACAGCTGCAAAACCTATTTCCCCAGCACAGAAATGCTGAATTCTATAAGGCAAAGCCTTAAATATCTGTGTCCGAGTCTTCTATCAAAAGTTACAGCTGTCTTCATCTAGTAAATGAAAATCGCTTTATTTCGCCAAGACAGTGCGTTTCTCGCTATTACATGCATTTGAATGGAGTTCTCGCCTGAAACAAAGTATAGGTTTTCATTTTGTGAATAACTTGAAAATCTTAGCTCAAACACCTGCAAAACCTATTTCCCCAGCATAGAAATGCTGAATTGTACACTGTAAAAAAAAACCCTGTAGATTTTACGGTAAAACGCTGGCAGCTGTGGTTGCCAGAAATCTACCGTAAAATTACGGGTGAAACATTTTCTTCTTTAACGGTAAGAAGGTATTGTTATTGTTGATTTTACGGTTAAAAATAGTGCTAGGGTCAATATTTTACCGTAGAAGAAAATGTTTTAACTTGAAGAAAAAAAAATATTTTTCCCTAAAATTAACATGAAAATAACATATAAAATAACGTTTGTGCCAGAAAACACAACATTTTTTCCCTGTAAAATTAACTATCAAAAAAATAATAAAATACAATTTTATTCTGTAAAAATTGTATTTTATTATGATACAGAACCATTTTTAGACTAGAGTGCTTTTAAGTGTTCTACTCTGTAAGCTTAATACACAAACCATGATTTTATTCAAATTACTAAATGTAACACAAAAATGTCCACCTTAAATTTCCAAAAAAGTATTTTATTTAACATCTTTGATGTTTTGAACATCAAACTTTTACATTTTTACTCAACAAATCCCAAATAAGTTATCTCCATGACATTAACAGTAAGGAATCACAGAATTCTTACAAGTTCTGTTCAAACTGTGCAAAACCAGTGCTGTAAGTTGAGCACACATTATATTTCACATTACCTTTAGCAGAAAATTCAGACACCTTTAAGTGTTTTTGGTGCTGTTCTCACTACATAAATGTCAGTACACGTAGAATCTTGACTTTTCAAATTATCCAAATACAAATATAGAGAATGAAACATTTTTTCTATAATTGAAAGAAAATCTGAATTGAAGAAATTACAGGAACAAGTTTACACCCACATATTTTGCACACAGAACTGAGCAGTAAAGCTGAAAATGTACATCTTCAAACTGCATCAGGTAACAAACAAAAACTTTACACTTGTTTTGAGAACTTCAACTGCAAATTTTTGGATAACTACAAAATGCCAGCAATGTACATGCAGCATACTTTTACACTATTGGAATACAAATATCTTTAAAACTGGGAAAATTAAAATCCAAGAAACAAAATCGCAGGTTTACCACATTTTTACCAGATACATTTTTCATATATAAAACAGTGAATCAAAAGTAGAACATGTACTTTTAGAAATTGTGTCTAGTAAAACTTCACATTGTTAAAAACTTCCCACTCACATTCAGAAATGTAACAATGTTTCAAAAACAGAACATCTGTAGAGTATGTAACATAGTATACCTTTATCACTTTGTCTCAAACAAGAGGGGTAGGACTAGATCCACTCATGGTCAGCAATGTCTGAGATGAGAGTGAGGACTCTGGGATTGACTGAGAACACTTTTTTCTTCTTGGATTCAACCTTGGTGCCTCTCTCAGGATTTATGGAAAAGAAACACCTTCATGAAAAAAAAAGGGCAAGAGAGATTGAGGAAATTAACAACCTGAGGTGGGATATCAAATGGCCAAGTTTGATAAGCACAAAAATAAATCCATAATAAAATAAATTTTACCGTTGAAGGAACTCCAGTGTTGATCGTAGTTCCACAGGGTAGTGTATGTTAAAGCAGTAGTAACTGCCAAACATTAGGCAGATAGCAGAGGTGAAGGTTGTGATGCGGTCGTTCACAATCTTCTTGTCAATGCTCAACATGAATGTCTCAGCAGCGAAGCAGGAGGAACCTGAGAATTAAAACAACAACAACAACAAATTAAAAACTTTAATAACAAGAGCTTTAATGTCAGTCATATATACAAATACAGAGATACTTGTTACATGGATCATAGTAGAGCTGGGCGATATATCGAGTGTTTTAAAAATATCGATATATTTTCATACGAGATATAAGATGTGACCATATCGTTTATATCGATATAGTATATGTTACGTTATAATTATACTTGTGGAGCCGCAAGTTTGCCTCTCTTTCGTCCATTTTTGTCTCTACGCTGTGTTACTCGGCCTCGCCTCTCCTTCACTGAACACAACTCCCCCTCCCCCATAGCTTCATCTGCAGGCAACGACAAGATGAACATGGCAAATCTCCGTTAACGAGTTACCGCGGATCGCCCCGTGCGTGGGGCTGGACGGCGTCAACGTGTTAGCGAGCTAACCGCGCTAACGACATGCAGCCCACAGGGGCTGCATGACCTAAAATCCTTTCATTTTCTCAAAAGTCGACAATGCACCTTATGTATGAATTCTGGTTGTGCTTACTGACCGCGAACCGTTTTTATGTGGTACACGGCGCTCAGCAATCTGTCAAAAAATGTTTTAGTACGACTTTGGTAAGCTACGGAGCCGCACCGCTTGATGGATTGTCGGAGCATTACGGCTACCGTAGTGGAGCTTCGCGGAGTGATACGTACTGTGCTTCAACGTAATATTACCGTATTGTGTGTGTATAAGAACCATAAATGGCACTTGTTAAGAGACATGGTTACAAAGAGGATTTCAAACTCAAGGCTGTCAGTCACGCAGTAGAACTTGGGAATAGAGCAGCTGTGAAATCTGTCTCTTTGTTATTATGCTCAGCGTCTTTTAGTTTACATTTTGACTGCACAATTGTGAGCTTTTTGTTATGCACAAAAACAACATTGTGTTCTTTTATTTATGAAGCATTATTATTTAATAAATGCTGATAATTTATTTTTGAGTAATTTCTTCATGTACATCTACGCTGTATGTTAATAAAAGTGCCTGTGTGACATCTGGGACACAGCTTTGTCTTTTTGTTCTTACCTTACGGCTTAAAAAAAAAAAAAAAAAATCGAGATATATATCGTATATCGCCATCCAGCTAAAAAATATCGAGATATGAATTTTGGGTCATATCGCCCAGCTCTAGATCATAGGATGAGTTATGTTACTAGCTGAACTTATATGGTTGTGTTATCCAGTGTATTAGTGTGGAAGCAACAGAACATGAAACTAAACAAGCCAAGAGTACAAGAACGTGGCAGTTACAACAGGAAAAAAAAAAAAAAAAAAAAGTTGAATTTTGCTCTTTCGGCTTACCGCAAACAATGATGAAGGGCGTTGGTGGCACTTTCTCCATCTGAACATCTTCTGCAAGGCTTGTCATCTCAACGCAGTGGAACAGAAGCTCTCCCTTCTCGTCAAAATGAGCCAGTAAAAGAAGCATCATCTCAATGACTTCTTGCAAGCAACCACTGGACTGACCTCTGGTAGATGCTGGCAGAAGATGCTGTTCCTGTAGTTTAATGTAAAACATGCATACATTTCTGAGATACAGGTCACTGAAATTAGACCCATCCATACCAGGGTCTTCTGTATCTGATACACTGGCACCTTCCTGTATGGTGGCACTTGTAGATGGACTCTCTGAGTATCTTTGTTTAAACCACAAATCACATTTTCCAAACGTTTGTGTTTTCTAGACATATGGGAGGTAAATGTAGATTTTACAGAGAACACACTTTGGCATCCTCTCACTGGACAAGTTACATGCCGTCCCTCTTCTATGTGTTCCTTTAAGTGAGCAATCAAAGCCTTAGTTCCCTCACATTGGCGTTCACAAAGTGAGACAGTGCAATTCAAACCCATTAAGGTAGCATTCTGAGAAACAGTTGCGGTACCAGTGTGGTGGCGGTAGAAGTGAGACTTTAAAGCAGCATATCCAGAAAACACCTGCTTACAACTTACTTCAACACATTTAAAAATACACCGGGGTTCATTACGATGCAGTCTGCAATGCAAAACATAAGCTTTCACGGACTGAACCGATTCTCCACATATACTGCAAAAATACATAGTCAATATGACACAGCTGCGAGGCTAGCTAACTTAAAGCTTCAGCCGGATGTCAAACAAGGCGGGAAAATCCAGGCCGCATTTAGACAAAGCATTCAAATATAGCTATACTAATTAGACGGTTTCCATTAATACACCAGTCTCCAAAACACGTCTCAAAACGCACACTGCTGGTTTTGCAAGGCTCTTTTTCAGCCTAATGTAGCTAACGCTAATGCTAGAAACGAGCTAAAGCTAACATAAATTTATCATTTGCGCCGTCACTGCCTGCAACACAATGCTGTCGATAAATAAACCAAGTTGGCTTATTTTCTTACCGTAGTAACTGAAGACGAGCTGTGGCAGACGTTAAATGAAAAAAAATGAGAAACAAGTCCACGAAAATGAAGATAGCGTGCTGCCGTAGTCCAAAGCAAAACTTGTGTGGAGCTGTACAGACGTTGTCTGCGTGGAGCCTGATGCAGTGCGCTGATTGGCCCGTTTGAAATCAGGCGCCTTGATGTGAAACGGTGCTCTAAACTTCAGGGGAAAACGCCTAGTTTTGGGAGGAGGTGCTTTTAAAATCTTTTTTCTTCATATGATAATTAACTATGAATAAATAGAACAGACAACAGATTATTATTTTAACACTTTTGGGATTATATGAATTCACTCAATAATAAAGTATGTCTATCATTAGCTGTAGGTCTCTCAAGTTGTTGTTGGCTTTTACATTTTAAGCTCATGGTTTATTGAGTTCAACAGAATGTAGATTTAACAGCTACATCCCATATTCTTTACAAAAACTACATCCAAAAATTGCCCTAATACACTTCTAGTATAAAGATCTTGGGACATGTGCCTGTTATATTACAATTTGAGGAAGAATATGCTGTATTAAATGTGCTATGAATCAAGAATGGATTTAATGTAAAGTGCTTTGGGCTTCTTGAAAACCGCTATCTAATCCATTATTATTATTATGTGAAATTAATGCAAAAATCACAAAGTCATATTACAGCATGTATCCATTACCAGCACAACCATGCTTACATTCAGCAATTAAAACCTGTATTTTTTTCAATAAATAAATGTAAAAAAAATTGTGTTTGCCTGTTCTAAACTTTATTGGAATCTTCCGTTAAAAAAAACTATGCAAGAGTGATTTACAGTAGGTTTATGTATTTTTTCCAGAGAAAAAATGTACATATTACGGTTTTTCCACATTACTTTATTTACGGCAATTTCACATCAAATCAACAGTTTTAAACTGTTTTATAGTTAACAGGTTTTTCCTGTCGTATTTTTACTGTCTTTCACTGTTAAATATACGGATCTTTTTTACAGTGTATAAGGCAAAGCCTTAAATATCTGTGTCCGAGTCTTCTATCAAAAGTTACAGCTGTCTTCATCTAGTAAATGAAAATCGCTTTATTTCGCCAAGACAGTGCGTTCCTCGCTATTACATGCATTTGAATGGAGTTCTCGCCTGAAACAAAGTATAGGTTTTCATTTTGTGAATAACTTGAAAATCTTAGCTCAAACACCTGCAAAACCTATTTCCCCAGCACAGAAATGCTGAATTCTATAAGGCAAAGCCTTAAATATCTGTGTCCGAGTCTTCTATCAAAAGTTACAGCTGTCTTCATCTAGTAAATGAAAATCGCTTTATTTCGCCAAGACAGTGCGTTCCTCGCTATTACATGCATTTGAATGGAGTTCTCGCCTGAAACAAAGTATAGGTTTTCATTTTGTGAATAACTTAGAAATCTTAGCTCAAACAGCTGCAAAACCTGTTTGCCCAACACGGGGATATTGAATTCTATAAGATAAAGTCATAACTATGCGAGTCTGAGTTTTCTATCAAAAGTTACAGCTATCTTCATGAAGTTTTACAAAAACACATTATTTCGCCCAGACAACGCGATTCCTTACTGTTACATGCATTTGAATCGAGTTCGTGCGCAACACATAGTATAGGTTTTCATTTTGTGAATAACTGGAAAATCTTAGCTCAAACAGCTGCAAAACCTGTTTGCCCAACACGGGGATGTTGAATTCTTTAAGATAAAGCCATAAATATGTGCCCTCTAGCATATCGAAACTATCTCTCCACACCGTTACATATTCCATATGTACGGAGTACGACCCCCCATGGTCGTGGCATGTGGATATTTCTTTAAGACACTCCGGCACGCCCGGCTACGCCCCACAGCTCACGTATAAAATAGCTGTGCAGACGCGACATCGTTTATTGTTTTATCTTCATTCGTGTGTGTGAGTGGTTTGCCTTGAGAGTTCTGCATGTATGTGCGTCCGTCAGGAGCGTGTTTCGGCATCCTCCATGGGCGCTGCCTTTCCCCCTTTCCCCGGTAGCCCCGGTACTACCCTGGTAGCCCCCGTATTTTCCTGGTATGCCCTGGTATTCCCCGGTATTCCCCTGGTATCCCTTAGCTTGGTTCCCCTTAGCTGGCCCTTAGCTTTCCTCTCGTTTGGTCCCCCTTCCCCGGCTTATCGCCTTGAAAAATAGGCTTATGCGCCCGTCGGACCACGCTGTGCGGCTGCCGGCTAGAGAGTAGCTCGGCTATAGTGAAGCAAACACAGCAGGGACACAGCTTCAGCGTTCAAGCATACACTGTCGCCTGGGCACTGTGAATATCAACACTTCACCGAGTTCCTTTGATTCCTCAGAGGCATCCGATTAGGGTTGCCAACCGTCCCTTAAAAAACGGAATCGTCCCGTATTTAGAAACAAAAGTACACGTCCCATATTGAATAAGGGACGCACTTTGTCCCGTAATAGAGTGAGAATCAAAAGTAGTCTATAACTTTTAATGGAATTAACGCTTTGTTTGAAAACATAATTCCCAGTCCCTCTCCTGCTTTGTGACCAATGAGCTGACAGCACACTTATGACAATTCGAGTATGACAATTCAGATTACCGCTTATCTCATTGGTCGAGGAAAGGTCGCTTACGGAGAAAATACCGGAAGACAACAGATGACCACAACAAGAAGCATGGCCAACAGGGAAACAAGCGCCGACACTGCGGTGCAAGTCTCGGACGACAGTACACCTAATGCTGGGCATACACTGTGCGATTTTTTCAGTCACGTTATTCAGCTCCTGCTCAAACTGCACGATTGACTCGCAGGGGATATAAGTTCGTAGGTCACGATGCAGGGTCTCACACTATACCGCCCGATGCTCTGATGCGACCTGAGTGCTCACACTGTGCCTCCATAAAATGAAGGTAATAACAGAAAATCTGTCGCTCACTCTCCCTCTCTGTCTTTCACTCACACAGACACGCACACCACCACCATCAACTTTGCTAAATTGCTAATGAAAAACATTGATCAGGCAGCTGTGATTGAGCAGCAGTGTAAATCCAACTATTTTCACGGTTGTTGTGGTCATGATAATTTTGTGATGCCACATCAAAAAGGCTCGGATGAGCTTTCCAAAGTTCTACAAGTTGTGCCTCCATCGCTTGTGTCCAGATCACACGCTGCACAGCCGTGCTGCTCCGTCTTTTTCACCGACCTTTACGTGTTTGTGCGTGAGCAGTGTGAGCTGCTGCGGTGACACCGTCAAGAGCGATTGATGATCGGGAGCTGGTCGTGAGGTGTTAATCGCTCGCACGTATACTTACAAGATGCACGATGAAGGCCAAAATCGGGCCGATCACCAAATCGGTCGCATGACTCAAAAATCGGCTCAAAATGTGCCAAAAATTGCACAGTGTAAGCCCAGCATTAGACCAGCAATGTTTGTTCCCCTCAGAGAAAGAAAGAAAAGGCTGCAAAAGTACAGGGAGGAATGGGAAAAGGAAAACACCTGGCTGGAAAAGTGCACGATAACACCTATAAAGCGCACTGCACTGTGTGCCGGCGCACTTTTTCCATAGGCATGCTTCTAATGGTGGGCACATGAAGAACATGAGGGGCGTGAAAGCTCGGGGAACCCTTAACCAATTTTTTGTCGACCAGGCCACGGCAGAAGCAGATATGGTATGTAAACACTGGTTTGTTTTTTTAAACCCTCTGGTTAAGGTTAATATGGGCATGTGCAATGAATATCAGCGCTATGTGGCCAGAAGTGTGATAATATAATTTATTTTGTGTAATAAACAACTGCAAGGATAGATGATTACAACAAATAGATGACTAATACATAAAAGTAATACATAGATGAATAATGATGATGAGTTATGATGCGTAATCATGGGAACAAGCGGGTACAAACAGGAGCAGCTGATTAGCATTAGAAAAGCTGAAATAATACCTCAACTGAAGCCAATTGTACTAAATGCACTAAATGTGCACTGTTACAAGAATGTTTTTCGTTCTATTGTTTTCTATTAATTTATATCATTTTAAGTTAAGCAGGAGAGAGTTCTGTTTAAGAAAGAGACCTGTTTTATTGTGTTAATGTTGTCATTTTGAGCTAAAAATAAATGGCTAAATGATCATTTGTTTCCCATGTGTTCATATCACAAAGAATATGCATCTACTTAAATCAAATTCAAGTTAAATGGTTAAATAAAATTAATTTCACACACAAAAAAAGAGCTACAAAATTCACCACACTGGGAAGGGTGAAGACAACTGGGTCGCCCGGCCCTGGCCACGAAGTGTCCCTTATTTATTTTTCAGGGAGTTGGCAACCCTACATCCGATGAAAGACAAAACACTGCTCAGTAGACCATTTTAACACTTTATTACTCCTAGAAGGGAGATGCGTCCTGCATGACACGCTGCCGCGGATCTCAAAATGGTGGTGTGCCCCTAACAGTTTTATTACAGAAGCTCTCTCATTCTAGTCTAAACAACAACTCAGTAACTTTCCATTAGAGATGGTCCCCTCTTATCTACATTTTTCCCAGGCAAGCGTGAGCGAGAGTCTGCAGCTTTCTACTCCCCAAGGACACATGGTCTAATGCCTTTATTTTCAGGGCTGTGCCCACTTAATACTACACTATATAACTTTATAACACTTATTAATAAATAAGCATAGCATTATTGAGACACTGAAAAATTATTTATTCCCAACACTCCCTCCCTCAATCTGATCAGATCAGATCAGATACTACTAAAAATCATTAAGCATCATCATGTTGTCTTCAGATCCCCAACAGCCATGTTAACCAACCTTACCAAAAATCCTAGGATAGAAGGCACACCACCACAAATTACCCAAAGAGTAAAAATCAATAAGGAAACCCTAATGGACCCAATACACCCCTTTCATTGCCCAAGGACAGACGTCATCCACTCCTCCAACAGATTATTCTAAAATATTCATACATTTATTATTTTCTTAAATCATGTTCTGAATCATCCCAGGGCTCTAGTTACCGAATCATCTGGGGCCGTGTTGTTGGGAATGAAAGTGCAGAACACAACACAACACCCCCTTTTTACCCACTAGGTGTCAGTTCTCTATGCTTCTTTCCCTCTTTGGCCCTCTGTCACCCTTTAACGGGTGGACCGTATGTGGGATGACTGCTGTGTTTGGGCAATTGTCATAACATAAAAAATCACAAATCCCAGACTATTACTAAAGCTAATTCTCAGATCTCCCATTATTTTTCAACTTCCCCCGATCCCCATTCTGGTTGTTTCCTGCTTTCACCTTCGTGCTCAGACTAGAACCTCTGTCTGAGGGGCTTTTAACCTTCTTTACAATTAAACAACTAATCTTCCGGGACGGGCGATTCTCTGCGCTCTTCTCCTCTTCTTTCTTCAACGTCAGCGGTTAGACTACCCTTTGGTTCGTTGCATAGATCAGAGGATTTATTTTGCCCCTTGGCCGGGATCCATGTTTCTTTTGGGGTCACAGCCGTGTCCCCCTTTCTTGGCCAGACCCTCCTTGGTCTGGTGCTTCTGGATTTCCACCAACCCCTTCTGCTGTGGTTCCTGGGATCCTCTCGAGGTGACTAGCAGGAGCCCAAACGACATGACCCTTGACCCCAATTGCTGTCTTGGCAGTCTGTATCTGCTGCGAAGGATCCTCATATCTCCGTGACCTCGTCTGGTGTCTGCTCCTTCCTCTGTAAAAGACAGAAAAGGAAAACACCTCTCTGCCTAGCCTCAATAATCTAATGTTATTATCCATTGTTCTTCTAGTGATTCAAAGTTGGTTTAGAATATCATGTTCGGGACTCTCTGAACTAGAGAATTAGTCTAATTATTATCTATGTGTGTAAGCGTGTTTGCAGTTACCCCTCTACACTCTAAGTCATTTCCTACACTATATCAGTCCGGACCGTCACGCCGAACGAAGCTTATGACCTTCAAAAGACTGAGTGCCAACTCTCATGAGCACATTTGCAATGTGTTTATGAAAATGATTATAACCGCTTATTTTAGTAGAAGAAATCAAATCAAACATCAAAAAGAAATCAAACATCTTCCCTCCTTTCACAAAAAGCATGTGTTTCATTCAGCCTGCTGTCCCACAGTTTCCCCTCCAGTGTGATACTCAGCTTCTCATGTTCTTATGAACACAGGCATTTTATCTTCTAAACACAATTCAGTTTATTTTAATCATTAAAGCTTAAAAGTCATAAAAGTCATAAAAATGATCACGGAAACCATTGTGTCATGTTAAACCTGGAATACCACCCTTTTTGGCACACTCCCATGTGTCAATTCACCGGAGCTAGAAATGAAAAGAAACCATTAGTAACATCATCTCTCACAAAACATCACAAATTCTCCTCTCGAGTATCGTTGCTCCAGCTCTGCCACCCTGTGCTAGAGAATGAAATCAATTTAATTATCATGTTAAACCTGTTGAACTCCTGGCTCCGCCCAGAGCCTGCATCTGCAGAACTACCTAGAAACAAAACCTGTGTGTTAACTTCACATTTGCAGCTCCATTTGTCCCCACTTTCTTTCCCTCACTGACCACAGCAGGGGAATTTATGTCCTGATTCAGCCAGGAAACCAGCTCACCTGATTCATCACTGAGCCCTACCGTCACTGGCATCTGATAGTGTGGCACTGTGTCTTTTCCCTTAATGTCGCTGTTTTCAATCTGTTAATTAGAGTCCTTTAACATGAAATAGACTGCGTCCACAACAAGTCAGTACAGCTGTGCCAATTATCAATCAATTACCAATCAATGACAAAATGATAGCTTTTATTTTCTGAATGCTTCAGTCAACCACTCACCCAGACGATCTTCAATCCCAGAAAATTCCTTCTCTTCATTTAATAATGTTGGTTATTCTTTCATGTCCTGGTAACTGGACCATCCAGAGCCGTATCATTTTGAAATATACATACAACAAGCTGAACCACACCTTCGTCACACCAACCCTTTTTCACCCTGAGGATGTCCAACGCCATTCTAGTCTGGACTGTCAAAGGTGACTTTAACGCCGACTGTTCTGACAGTCCTGTTTATTGCATTCCCTGGTCATATTAGCCAGTCTCTGCACTAGGGCTGCCACAAACGATTATTTTGATAGTCGACTAGTCACCGATTATTTTTGCGATTAGTCGACTAATCAGATCATGCATCCATTGAACGTAAAACATACAGCTTATTGCACCAGCATGCATCTGCTCTTATATAACTATCATTAGCTTACAGCTTTAAGTGTTTAAGGTATGTGCTAACTAAAAATAAAGACAATATGATAGTTTATTAAATTTAAATAAAATTTGCAGATTGTTTCGGTGGACTTTAATAAACGCAGCCGTCTGCTCCTTGCTATCTAAAATATAACAGGACACCGGAGTATATTCTCAAGCATCTCACACTTCTGATAATCAGTTGTCTGCTTGACGTTTATTCAGCTGTGTAAAAACTACAACTTTAATCCCAGCCAAACCGATTTACTTGGGAACAAATAAAATACTGAAAAAAGCCAAACAATAACATTTCTAAGTTACCTAAGTGACTTATATATCATGTTTAACCTGAGTAGCGAAAGACGGCGGTGGGTTTGAAAACGATTTACCGGGAGTCCGGTGTTCTCACCGGCTCTAGTGAGCCTTGAACCCCGGCTAGCTATCGAGCTAGTGGGTAACAGACGTCTCCGAAAACGTCGGAGTGCTTTTGAAAATATGTGGTGTCTTGATAAACTGAGCAGATATTTGAAGTTTACACAGCTACATTCTCGCCTGAAAATATGTTAAACGTTTATTTTGTGACCCAGAAAGAATAATAAGAGTAACATTAAAACTAACTAGCTGCCGCCATTGTTGGAAACTGAGCAGTGCCACGATGGTAGTGATGTGTCGGTCGCGAACGAAATGGCTCTTAGAGCCGAATCTTTGTCGTGAACTACGCGAGCCGTGGTTTTTTTTTTCCTTCTCTCACACTCTCTCTTGCACTTTTTTTCCGCTTCACTCCGCATGCGAGCCTTGTGCTTTGAGCTGGGAAGAGGGGGGAGGGGCGGTAGTTACACTCGCAGTAGCACAGGAACAGAGCAGGAGGGAGAGAGAGAGAAAGAGAGCCAGGGACAACAACGTCACATTAGAAAGGTATAGTAATCATCCACAACTATTTTCAGTTGCGGATGATAAAGGATTCAGAAGGTTTATTCATGCAGGCCTACATGACAGAGAATGTGCATCTTCTTTTTGTTTTCATATTTTAATTTATATTTAATTGTGTTGTGGTTTGCAGTGTTTTGTGTTGTTTCACTTTAAATTTGTTTAAAAGGAAAAAGCTGAAAATTTAAATAGTTAAAAGTTGAACTGTGACTAGTTGGTTTTTGTATTATATAATTTATTTATTACATTTTATGTGGAGTGAACAAATAAAAGTATATTTACGGTGGTCCCTAGAGACAAAGCAGCACGTACAAACTTCAAAACGCGTATGAACTCTGAAGCACGTACAAACCCTGAAGCACATAAAAAGTCCAAAACACGTAAAAAGTCCAAAACACGTACAAACTCAAAAACATATAAAAACTCCAAAACACGTACAAAACACAAGAGAAGTGCTCCAGAATGCTAGGCGCAGTGTTGAGCTTTTGTCACCTAGAGGCTACACAAGCCAGCAAGTACCAACGACCGGATTTGGTGTGTGGTAGTAACAGGTAAATGAACTTTTTTTTTTTTTAATTATTTGAATATATATGAGTGCTTGTGTATAAATACACAAACAATACACATATGCTTTCAATTGTGTAATTTAAGTGACCCAGGTAGCTCTGTTTTGGAAGTTCAGTTAACGCTAGAAATGTGTTTTGGAGTTTGTACGTGTTTTGTCTCTAGGGGCCACTGTATATATTTATATATAAACATATATAAATAAAAACACTTTTTTTTTTACATTAGTAATTCCTTTTGTGCATAATTTTATATTATTGTTAATAATAAATTAATTAAAGCAACAAAACAACCTGAAGAGCCGGTTCGGAGCCGAAAGAGCCGGAAATCCCATCACTACACGATGGGCCGCGCTATGAATTCTGGGACAGTTTCTTCTTCTTCGGGGTTTAATGGCAGCTGGCATCCTTGTACATGCAGTGCTGCCATCTTCTGTTTCAGTCTGTTATTACACTCTTAAATCCTACTACTTATTCCTGCGTCTTTTGGGATCTTACAAAGCTTCAAACGACGCGTCGACTATTAAATTAGTCGTCGACGATTTTGATAGTCGATGTAATCGTGACTAGTCAACTAATCGTGGCAGCCCTACTCTGCACATTGGAATAGACATAATCAACATGGTCAACATTTTATTGAGTGTTATTTCAAGATATTATAGATTCTCAGCCTCAATCCCTAAATTATGTTTATGCTAAATTATGTTTATCCAGAACTCCACTCTGTCTCTAAATTTTGGAGAATTTTATGCTTGGTGTCACAGTTTAGGAGTTTGACCATAAGTGACATTTATGGTGTTATCACCCCCATCGGGGCTTACCTTTCCCACTTTTCGATGAAATTCCTCCCTCGAACATTTGCAATTACCCTCCTTTGGCGGGGAAAAACTGGTGGTGTGGTCAAGTGGGTGCTATAGGAAACAAAAGCTCAGGACAGAACAGTTATCAGTCATGTGCTTCATACAAAATTTGCATATATTTTGATTTCATATTGATACTCTGAATGTAATGGTAGATTTTAATTTGAATTTATCGAAACTAAACACAATGGGTTTTTCTTTACTTTGCTCTTGTTCTTTTGCAGTACCAAATCCTAGCATATGCCCCTGTCAGTTGTATTCTACTTTTAATAATTGACTATTTTAAGAGGGAACCTAAGTCACGTGGACCAGTGTTTGTTATTCCATAACTCTATTTTGAACCATTCCCCTGTTATTCATAAATATTGTTTTGGTTTTGGCTATTTTCCTCTATAAAATTTTATTGACTTTTTACAGTGGCCGGCTATGGTTAATAGTAACATAATTCAAGTCATAAGTGATATCAAAAGTTTTCTCCATTGTAGCATTTGAAATTCCTAACAATATAAGGTGATACCGTAATCAAAACACAGCCAATAAAACACAATTTTCTTAATGCAAACATCAGTAACTCAAAATTAGCAGCCAAAGGTTAAGTCTGCAGCTCCACACTCTCATGTCAAGCTACAGTCTCCACCTCCGGTCTCTCTTGTCCTCCTGCTCCTGCAAAAAACAAAACAAAGTATCCACCCTTTTCTTACCAGCTGGGTGAATTGTTTGTCAACATTTAGTAATCCTAAAGTTGGTGCAGTCTTTGTCTCAGTATCAAGTTAGTCAATCCATCACAGTCCAGTCACACACATTCATTCACACACATCCATACCAGATATTGCTGATAATGGAGTCTCACGCGCAACCTAGTCCAGTCTCCATCAACAGCAAGATGACGCCAGATTTTTAAAAGGAAAACAATTCTTTATGATTTTGGACTGGATTGACTCGCTGCAATCCTTTTAGACCAGTGGTTCTTAACCTTGTTGGAGGCACCGAACCCCACCAGTTTCATATGCGCATTCACTGAACCCCTCTTTAGTGAAAAATAAAATGTGATTTTTTTCAAATTCAGGACATAGATATGTCTTTTACTGGTGCACGAAATGAGCCGTGCATGTCATGGCGGAGGCTCTGGCGAACTGCTGAGACCGACTCACCGAACCCCTAGGGTTCGATCGAACCCAGGTTAAGAACCACTGTTTTAGACCATCTCATGTGATCAGTGTCCCATATAAGTGAATTTCTCCAAAGCCCATTATAATCATGGAGAAGCACACTTTGCGACTGTTTCCAGTAAGAATATTTCATAGCACTTTAAATTTCAATCTTCCAGGCCTGAGTATAAGAGAGCTGATTGTTAAATCATGAGCTCACAAAATATCACCACCGGTGGATCACACCTCTCAGATTTCTTATCTCAGTGCACTGTAACAAAAGCAAAAACAAAAATAAACCATAAAATAATAATAAAATATCAAATACTTGGGCCAGTTCCAAACATGCCCGATCATCCATGTTGGTCCGTCACTGCAGAGTTATCAAGGTCAGCATTCTTTTGCTCGGCCTCACTTTTCATCCGGGCTTAATGGGCGTCTCGTCACAGCTCTGTCAGGTGAAGTTGTATGGGAATTTCACTGTGTAGTGAAACGGGCCTTGGGTTAGCACCCTCCTTCTCCGCTGCATAAAATCCCTTTCCTGCAGCACCGTTGACATTTTCAGGTTGTTGCTGTGGGTCCAGCTGTTGCAGCGTTTGGTCAGGGTCACGTCGAAGGTGGTAGAGGAGAGAGCAGGAGTCCAGGTCAGCCTCAGCTTTCAGGGCCTGCAAAGCAGCCTGTAATCAAGCATAAAGAGAAAAACAAAACAAAAAACAGACAGGAGTGTACAAACAGGAAAATGATGTGCTGTTTGCTGTGTTACACAGAGAGGGGAGAAACGCTGGGCCGGGCCCTGTGTCAGCCTTGTCTCCTCCTTGTTTTTTCTGAATAATATAATCAACTCATAGCTCAGCAAGATGGCAGGACAACAGAGATGCATATTTAAAATATTACCATATAACCACAAAATAGAATTTTCTTCATACAGTAATCACTTGTGTTGCTCAATCAGCAGAAAACATCTTACAATTTGACTATCTTAACCACTAAATTTATTGTTTCATCACTGGCGAGTCATTCCAGTCTCTTTCTTTTTTAGAGTTAAGCTGTTGTCCTGCAATCCGGAGAGTTTGTTTGTCAGTAGTGGAAAAACTCAGCATTTAACAACAAGTGTGTGTTAAGTTTCCCTGCTTTAATATTGCTGAAAAGTATTGACATGTTCATAAGTGTAAGCTGATTTTCATTGCATGCGTGGGTTACTAGGCAGTTCAATGTATGCGTATGGCATGGAGCTGTGGATTCAAACTTTCCTGTCTCTCTGTTTGGGAGTGTGTGTATGTTCTTTTTATTTTTTTATTGTGATAGTCTGGACAGGACTCTCAACCTGCACAAGTCCATCAGCCTTACCTTTCAACTCAATTTCAATGCACTTCTGTCTTCAGGGCGAGATTGACCGTCCTCGAAGCTTCTACATGGAGGTGGAGATGTGAAATTTTCAGCCAAAACATGGCCTAATTGTTGTTCCAATTATGTTAATCTATCATTTTGCTCCAGCCAATGTGCTTGTGGAGGACCAGGTCTGTGGTCACCTAACACACTAAGAGATTTATTTAATATCATATTTTGGTTATTTGACACTCTCATTTCTCTGATTTTTTAAACACATTTCCCCTTGTTGCCAATTTAAATAATCCCGTGCCCCCTTTTCCCAGTTCCTCCTGTTCTACTTTAGCTTTTATGCATAATTCATAATAATTTACCCCTTTTATTTTTTTTTCCTCTTGACACTCTGTTTTAGGCACTTTCCCCCTGCAGTCACACAGACTCTCCTAGCTCCTCCTTGGGTCCACCCTACACTCAGCTCCTCCCCTCTGAGTTGGGCTAATTGCCCCTCCTTCTTCTGTCAGTCTGCTTCACTTCGCTCTGGGAGACACTTCTCCCTCACACTCAACACACCATACAGAGCGCGTGTGTCGCTCTGCAAAACCCAAACACACGGTTTTAGACGCAAATTCAACAAGTCAACCCCAAATTTAACCCTGACAGTCTAGAGACACTATAGCCTGTGAACATAGCCGAGGATCTAGATTATCAACCGAACGAACGCGGCCCCATTGCAACATAAAGACTATCGAATGACTATACACACTCACAATCTAAAACCACTGTAGTGGGAATCCGAATCCCTGACTCAGAATCGAACCGGCTAAGGAACTTGGGTCCACACGCATACACGTAATAAACTGTGGTGAATTTAGCCACTCAATTTCAATCGCGACACAAGATGCAACCTCTCGCGCTTCACATACACACACACTGCCCATCTGTCCAGCGGAGTATGTGGGGTAGCCTATTCTCATACAAACTTCAACTGTGATGAGGATCCCACACCTCGACTTAGCTATTCAGGGGTCCTCAACTCCCCAATTTTAACACTTTATTACTTCTAGAAGGGAGATGCGTCCTGCATGACACGCTGCCGCGGATCTCAAAATGGTGGTGTGCCTCTAACAGTTTTATTACAGAAGCTCTCTCATTCTAGTTTAAACAACAGTGTCTCAGTAACTTTCCATTAGAGATGGTCCCCTCTTATCTACATAAGAGGGGTGACCGCGCTCCGTCTGACTGCTTGGCCAGCGGTTGACAGTTCTCTGGCCTGTGGGCTGGCTCTCTGTCTGGCAGACTGCCCGAATGTTGCAAGTCTACGTGGCCGGCAGGGCCCGCTCCGTGACCTGACACCCCCGGCGAGTCACATCCCTGGCTGCACTGCAGCTCCAGACTGTCTTCCCCTGGCATGTTGCCCGCATTCGCCGGCTCACGCACCAGTTGGACCTTGCTGCGGCGAGTGAGCCTTCTCCAGGCTATTTTAGCCTGATTCTCGTTGGCATATCAGCTGCTGCAGCTCCTGGCTGTGTTCCCCTGGCGTATTACCCGCATTCGCCGGTTTACACGCCAGCCGGACCTCGCTGTGTCTGATTCTCAGCTGGCGAATGGGTGTTCTCCAGCCTGCAGCGCTGTGCACGAGTGCCTTGTTCTCGAAGTTCACTCTTGCTGCTCCCAGCCCTGGGACAGACCATTGGGTTAAGTCCCTGCTTGGCCTTCAGCGGGCTAGACAGCCAGCCCCCTGCAGCCTGCGGACGGCTGGGCGGCTCCGCGGCTGTGTGGATGGACCCTTCAGGTCGCATTCCTGCCTTGGCCCTTCATCTTTGCAGCTGTACTGCTGCTGTGGGCTGTGTTCCCTTGGCATATAGCCCGCAGTTCGCCGGCTCACACGCCAGTCGGACCTAGCTGTGTCTGATACGTCAGCCAGTGGGTGAGTGTTCTCTAGCTCGCAGCGCTGGCTCTCTGTCTAGTGCGTTGCCCCTGTGTCACGGGTCACATGGCCAGTAGGTGCCCGCTCAGTGAGCTGACGCTTCCCGACACCGTTTACATAACGGTGTGGAGAGATAGTTTCGATATGCTAGAAAACGTTTGGTTCTCTTAGTGAAAGACTATCTCTCCACCATTAGGCCGCTCGGAGACGCGTTCCGATCAAACTATCACCGGTGTCACATCTGCACAGCTGATTTATAATTGAGCTGTGGGGAGTAGCCGGGCGTGCGGGAGTGTCTTAAAGAAATATCCACACGTCACGACCAAGAGGGGTCGTACGCCGTACATATGGAATATGTAACGGTGTGGGGAGTCTCTCACTAAGAGAGCCAAGGATACATCGTAACCGTACGTCTCTGAGTCTTCTATCAAATGTTACAGCTATCTTTATGAAGTTGTACAAAAACACTTTATTTCACCAAGACAGTGAGTTTCTTCCTATTACATGCATTTGAATGGAGTTCTTGCCCGAAACAAGGTATAAGTTTTCATTTTGTGAATATGCTTGTCTGTGTCTCCTTTCAATAATTACAGTTGTACAAAAACACCTTATTTCGCCCAGACAACGTGATTCTTACTGGACCAGCATCGACCATCCTCAAATTGACAAGTTGGTGGTGTGGTTGATTGAGACTTTAAAATCCATGATTCATAAGTTCATTCATGAGGATCACTGATTAGACTCTCTGTTGTTTGCAGTGTGGGAGATGCCCCTGGCCTCCATCGGATTTACTCCCTTTGAGTTACTGTTTGGCAGGAAGCCACATGGTTTTTGAACCTAACTAAAGAAAACTAGGAAAAGAAAAGGCCCAAGCCCACCTAAGAAAGAAATATTCACCTGGGGCCTGGTGGTAGTGGATACTGCCGGGAAAGCTTTCTGATCATTCCTCACTATCCAGCCTCATAGTTATTTCTAAAATGACAGAATCAATCCAATCACTTGAAGTTTTGTTTAATTCTGGAATAGAATAAAACTTTATTGATCATTCTTGTAAAATATATATACTGGAGGTGCTGGGTATACGGGTCTGACCTAAGTCTTCGGTCAGAAAGACTGCAGCAGTCCAGGAGTTTAGTTCACTGTCTTTAATTAAGCTCCACAGAAGAATTGGTTACATCTGAGCTTGCCATGTTTAATCCAAATGTGATGCAGCCAGATATGAACTTATAGTTGTAGCAGATACAGTATATGTGACTATAAGCATGGTTGTCTGGAAACAGAAACAGGTAATTCTATAATTAGTAGCGTCAAAGATAACTAAGAAACAATCATATCACATCATCTACTCAGATACAGCAATATTTTACAATGTCCACAAGGGGTCAGTGTAAGACCATGAGTTGGCTAAATAGTAGTGATGTGTCGTTCGCGAACGAAACGGCTCTTAGAGCCGAATCTTTGACGTGAACAATGCGAGCCGGCTCCTTATTGCGAGCCGTGGGGTTTTTTTTGTTTGTTTTTTTCTTTCTCTCACCCTCTCTCTTGCACTTTTTTTCCTGCTTCACTCCGCACGCGAGCCTTGTGCTTTGCGCTGGGGCGGTAGTTACACTCGCAGTAGCACAGGAACAGAGCCAGAGGGAAAGAGAGAGAAAGAGAGCCAGGGACAACAACGTCACATTAGAAAGATATATTCACTTCAATCTTTATTGGCAGACTTCATGTCCATAAAAACAAGACAGAAACACACACAACACCCCCCCCCCCCCCCCAACACAGGGTATAAACCATTAAATATATATACATATATATACACATACATACATATACATATATATACACACACACACATATACATATACATATATATATATACATACACACATACATATACATGTATATAAATAAGTATATAAAACATTTGTAAAAATATAAAACCATAATATACATAAAACCCAATTACTTAAAATAAATCAATAAATACACAAACACTTTAACCAGTGCTTTCTCAGACTGGATGAGTAACAGGAACCACTCACTGTCGGATCTGTAAGTGCTAAAATTATACTGTTACTCGAACCATCCAGTCGTTCTCTAAAATTGTACATTAACTTTCTTAAAAGTGCTTTAAAAGTCCAAACACCCACAGCTACAAACATCTGACTGGCACTACCACTTCTAGGTATCCTGCAAAGGATTCTCATCGCATCATTATATGCAACATGCAGCTTCTGCATGCTACATTGTTTGTAGGATGACCACAAGGGGGCAGTATATAGCGGTGTGCAATATGCTTTAAACAAAGCCACTTTAACTGGAAGTGAACAAAAGCTGAATTTGCGTGCAATAGTATTTGCCTGCACATAGAGCTTACACCGTTGTCTGTAGATGTCATCATCATCATTCATTTGCTCAGTAATAAAGTGACCGAGGTATTTCACCTTTTTATGAACTTCAATAGTTTTTTGGGCCAGTTTAAACAAAGGGAAATTTAGCTGTTTATCCTGCTTGGTTCTACATATCAAAACAGCACTTTTAGCAGCATTGTACTCTATGTCATATTGCACACCATATTCAGTACAGACATTAAGAAGATCCTGTAACCCAGCACTGCTTGGACTAAAAACAACCAGGTCATCTGCATACATAAGATGATTTATCAATGTTTCATCTAATATACACCCAGTGTTACAGGCTCTCAGCTGTATGGACAAATCATCAACATATAGATTAAATAAAATTGGAGACAAAATCCCACCCTGTCTGACACCATTGCTGACACCAAAGGGGGCAGAAATACTACTTCCCCATTTAACCTGCATGCTCTGATGAGCGTACCAGTAAGAGAGAATCCTCACGATGTATTGAGGAACTCCCCGTCTCTTCAATTTATCAAAAAGTTTTCTATGGTTCACTCGATCAAAAGCCTTAGAGGCATCAATGAAACACATGAGGACAGATGAATTTTTAGCCTTATACAAACTGACTATTTCCTTGAGTGCATATATGCACATGTCAGTGCTGTGCTTTGGTTTGAAGCCAAACTGATTATCCAGAGAAGAGATGAACACACTAAGTCTGTCAAACAAGATTCTTTCTAACACCTTAGATAAAATACTGGCTAGTGCAATCGGCCTGTAATTATCCAAACAACTCACTTTTGCAGCTTTGTCCTTTATAACTGGTACCAATAAAATACACAGCATTGAGTCTGGTAATATGCCATGAATCATAAACCCAGTGAAACAGAGTGCTAGAAGAGGAGCTAGCCTTAAACTAGCATGTTTTAAATGTTCTGCAGTGATGTGATCCAAACCAGAGGATTTATTATCAGATAACCTATGAATGGCTTCATATACTTCATGTGTCCTTACACTTATTGTGTCATTACTCATGTCAAAATTGTCCTCATATGGATCACTTTTTATACAGTTAAACAACGTACTGTAATGCTGTCTCCATAATGCAGCAATGTTATCTGCCCCAGAAACACCTTCAACAGTTGATGGTAGAGATGGTTTACAGTTATTAAGAGCTTTCACCTCTTTCCAAAAATCTGTCATATTATTACACATCATTTTCCTGGCCAAAGAATCTGCTCTCAGCATTTGCTCATTTTTAGTTATAAAGCGAACAGCGTACTTATATCTGGCATTCGCACATTTTTTCTGTTCAAATTCTGGGCCTTGTTTAGGTCTTCCAGCCATGGCCCAACATTTATAAGCTATACGAGCTTCATCATGGTACATGGATACATGTTCTTTCCAGCCAGGTCTGATCTTAGGTTTCTTATGCTTATATTGTTTATCAAGCAGTGTACCACTTTCATACAGAGCAGTCACTATATCATCATACATGGAGCAGAGTAAATGTTTATGCACAGCATTCTTACAGTTGACATCCTTGCACAAAATAGCTTCTTTGGGCAAAGAAATGTTGTTCAGATGTATATCGGTATTACTATGATAAGCTAAGAAATCATCTTCACTACATGCTGACCAGTCTAATTTTACACTGGTAGCAATCTTAGCAATATTATTTCCAGTTGTTACTGGCATTTGTTCCACATTCACAGTAAAACCAAAAGGTATATGATCTGACACAGTTACCTCATACCTAATAGTCATGTTTGCTAAAGCTGCATATCCATCAGCTGTACAAATACAATGGTCCAGCCATGATGTACTATGCCAGGCTTCACTTATGTATGTATAGCTATCTGCAGGCAGTAACTCTTTGGTAAATAGGATAAGATTGTTAACTTCACAAAAGTGAGTTAAGTGGTTAGCAAACCGAGAACTGCTGTCTGTGAGATCAGCATTAAAATCACCCAAAACATATATGCTGTAAGTATCGTTGTCTTGAATAAATGCATTAATAAAAGCCAGCCTACTAAGGTATTCTTGCTCATTTTGACAAGATTCATAGGGAGTATAAATATTAAGAATGATAAAACTACTATTATTCTGTGTATATTGTATACCAATACACCAGTCTACATTCAGTCTAATGGGCTTTATCACAGGGTCTATTTTTTTGTCCCAAAGCACAGCAACCCCTCCAGGTATTCTACCTCTGACTATAGCTGTGCTGAGATCAGTTGTTGATTCCCCCACTCCCAAAAAACTTGCATTTAGACAGTTAAGTTTTCCCAGGTCCTGTTTGGACAACCATGTCTCCTGCAAGCATAAAATGTCACATTCTGCAAGCAGACTGTCCACAACAATCCGTCGAGCTTTGTCCCCTGCACTCTGTCCCAAACGTAGACCACGACAGTTGTAAGATAATACCCTAATAGACATCTTCATGTAGATACGTTGGTACCAGAAGGCGCAGTTATCTCCCCTGTTGGATCCACTGAGTTTGGCACCACCGTACCGGGCATACGAGGTTCATAAAAACGCCGGACCAGAGCCCCTTCAGGCCAGAGTTCAGGATTGTACATTTCACCCACATCATTACATTCAGCAGTAACCTTGAAAGAGCCGAACCTGCTACGTTTACTAGCAATTTTTTGACAGGTCACATCTCTTCTGAGTTTCTCTCTCAAATACAGAGCAAGAGTTTCTGCATCTACATCCAGGGCAAATTTAGTGGCAAACACGCTCACCAATTTAGTTTTCACAGTTCTAATTGTACTCACAGCTCCAGTGCCGATAATCGATACAGGTCCAGGCCTCTTATTGCGTCCAGTGGTAGCAGCATGCATTCCTGAACCCGAATTAACCTTCTCCAGCTTGTGACGAGGCTTGCCATTTTTCACAACTTTACTCCATTGTGGGGAGCATGTAGAAATCACTGTCTCAACGGGATCCTCCGTTGTTGCTGTAGTTTCCATATTACGACCTGAGGCTGTCGTCGGAGCCCGATCATGACCACATAGCAACATCTCCGGACAAAACGCTGACACTGTGCTTGTCCCAGTCCTTGAAGCAGCCAAAGCTCTGGCTCCCTGCCTTCCGCGCGGGCCGCCTTTACTTCGACTCCCCCACTGCTCCTCTGCGTGTTTCCCCAGGGGAAAGTGGGAATCGGTCCCCGACCCCTGAGCATTCAGAGTAACAGGCTCAGCCGTCACCTCAGACCGACACTCAAGAACAGTCACACGTTGGTCGACCTCCACAGCATTGGTCATAACTTGCTCGCAGACATCCGCCTGTAGTTTAACTACATTTTTTAAAGCACCCACCTCAGCACACAGCTGGTCCATTCGCCGTAGTAGACAACACACATCCATGCTGGAGTATGTAACAGGCGGCAAATCATCCAGGTGATGAGATACAAATCTTGGGATATTCTCCCCACACTCATTCAGCACTTTAAGACAGAGTTTAATATTGTTGGCGTCTTTATGCTGTCCTTTATATCCAACGCACCGCTGTGAGGTAGTAGGGCAGAGCTCAAACAAAACTTTCTTGGAGGCTTCAATCCCCTCGGATTCAAATGTGTTCGTGGCCAACAACACAATTTCATCCTGACTTAAAGTTTTGATTTTTACAGCAAGGAAATTAAGTAGTTCATCCTCTACAATTACCCTTCCGTCAGTTGTTTTATATATCTCTGGTTTTAATCGTGACCGTTTGAAAGTCGGAGCTACGTCTGCACCACCACCTGCTACATCCGCCATCTTTGATTGATATAGTAATCATCCACTTTTTTTTTTAGCTGCAGATGATAAAGGATTCAGAAAGTTTATTCATGCAGGCCCATATGACAGAGAATGTGCATCTTCTTTTTGTTTTCATATTTTAATTTATATTTAATTGTGTTGTGGTTTGCAGTGTTTTGTGTTGTTTCACTTTAAATTTGTTTAAAAGGAAAAAGCTGAAAATTTAAATACTTAAAAGTTGAAATGTAAATAGTTGTTTTTTGTATTATATGATTTATTTATTACATTTTATGTGGAGTGAATAAATAAAAGTATATTTACAGTTTCCCCTAGAGACAAAGCACGTACAAACTCCAAAACACGTACGAACTCCAAAACACGTACAAACTCAAAACACATAAAACCCCCGAAGCACGTACAAAACACAACAGAAGTGCTCCAGGATGCTAGGGGCAGTGTTGAGCTTTTGTCACCTAGTGGCTACACAAGCCGGGAAGTACCAACGACCGGATTTGGTGTGTGGTAGTAACAGGTAAATGAACTTTTTTTTTTAAATTATTTGAATATATATGAGTGCTTGTGTATGAATACACAAACAATACACATATGCTTTCAATTGTGTAATTTATGTGATCTAGGTAGCTCTGTTTTGGAAGTTCAGTTAACGCTAGAAATGTATTTTGGAGTTTGTACGTGTTTTGTCTCTAGGGGCCACCGTATATATTTATATATAAACATATATAAATAAAAACACTTTTTTTTACATTAGTAATTCCTTTTGTGCATAATTTTATATTATTGTTAATAATAAATTAATTAAAGCAACAAAACAACCTGAAGAGCCGGTTCGGAGCTGAAAGAGCCGGCTCTTTTTAGTGAGTCGAGCCCAAAGAGCCGGTTCTCTAAAACGAGCCGGAAATCCCATCACTACACTGCAAAAAACCACCTCCTTAATACTAGAAAAATACACTTATTTTTGGTGAAGATTTGCTTAAAACAAGTGAAATTATCTGCCAGTGGGGTAAGTGTTTTTTTCTTAATAAGATTTCTTGAAATAAGAACAATATCTAGATTTAAATAAAGCTAAAAATAAGTCTTTTACACTTATTCCAGGCAACCAATCATGGCTTGAAACCTAAAATAAGCTTTAACCACTTGTTCTAAGTAAAATGTTGAAGAAATTAAATCTGAAAATAGGCATAAAACACTTATTCTAACGAACAAATCAAGGCAAATAATCTAAAAACTAGTACATTAAATCATTTTAAAGATATTTCTTCTTTTTAAATTTAGCTAAACACTACTTTAAGATTATATTGCTGATTACGGACAAAACAAAACTGAAACAGAGCAAAAGTGTCCATCTTTATTTGTCCACTTTAACAATAACCTGCAGATAATAAAGATACAATTGAACAGTACAGGTCCAACATTATGAGTTTGTTTAAGTGGTTTAAACATTTCACCAGCCTTAGAGGTTTCGCCATTGCCCCATTAAAATTGACGAGTGACATAGGAAGACCACAAAGATTCAAATTTCTTCCGAATGACACCAAATACCACAAAACTTGTCTGGGTGAGTAAATGAACATTTTCCATTTTAGAAATAAGACCCAGATTGAAAAAACAAAAAACAAAACAGAAGTGCCCTCTCATAATCTTATCTGAAATTTACACACTACTTTCCAATAAATGCATGCCATTCTGCCAGGGCTTTTCTGTAAGATGATGTAGTGTCACGCTCATGAATGGCATCCTGGAGAACTTCTGTCTGAATGACAGACAGCAGGGTTGCCACGCATTTCGGGTAAGTCAGATGGAGTGCATAAAAGTATGCCATCACATATATCATAGCCTCACCAAGTTTTTCTTTGTCAAATGTTGTAACTGGTAAATTACCAACAGCAATGACACACTTGCAGCCATCGAACATCACTACTGGACATGACAAGCTTCGTTTCTGGAGGACAGCATCTGGATCTTCTGTAGGCTGCAAGACACAAAAGACATGACAATTAACATCTTATGTTAACATCTTATGTTAATTGTATGTTTTTTAGCTGGGATTTGGTCATAACGTCGGAGACGTCATTATCTTGTTCTTTGTTGGTTACACACATTTTATAGTAGTTTTGACTTATGGTTTATCAGTGTCAAGCGACTCCTTATGTGGCCACACTCGTGTACATTAAATACGTTATAAATTAATGAAAACAATAAATGATAGATTTAAGTCTTTCGGCTGAAACCGAAAAAGCATTTTTGAGTCATGTTTGACCGAAATATTTTGTTTGCCAAATTTTCTGTAGATCTTTATAAGCAAATTTTACAAAACTTACCTTCAGGACATGTAGAAATGCTTCAGAAGCATTCCCCATCTTTTTTGGTGGATGGGCAGGTGTGGGAAAGAGCGTTGGAAGAGCCTTCATCAGTGCAAGGTGGGCTTCAGCTGGACAAAGCAAAAACAAACCTTCATAAACATAAATTTTAAAGGATGAGAACTTTGTATTCAAATTGTAAAACTTACTTTTGTCCATGGTCATTGGTGGATTCATTGCCTTCTTTGACACACCGTAGAACTCTACCCTGGAGCAGAATTCTTCCCATCTCAGTTTTATTTGACTAATGAACTTGTTGTTGTGGGGATCCAAAATTCTGCGAAGCTCACCCAACGCCTACAATAGGTTTAAAAAAATAAGTAAACAAATAAAATCAAAATAACTTTACTACCACACCAAATATATTTGAAATTAAAGTGATTATTAAGCCTTCTTAAGCCGCGCGCTCTTTGTCTGCACTGTGCTTGGTGTGTTTGCGTGTGCAACTTGGGAGGACCGTACTGGTTTGAGACAAATCTCACAATCGGCTCGTAACTTTACAACGCTGTTTTGTTTTTTGTTTTTTTGTTATGGAAAAAGAAAGGGGGGTTGGACAGATCTATATTTAATTTAAATGAGGATTTACTTAAGTCATCAAGAGTTAACTGTTTTATGACCAAAATACCTTTAACCAACATGAGTTTATTCAGATTTTATTTGCAAGTCCAGTTTGGGTAATGAAATTAAAGATAACACAAGGGAATAAAATAATGCACATTCATGAATGACATCTTTACCTATAGATTTACTTTAAGCTTCATTTCCAACAGATTATGATTAATCATATAAACTATTGTAAGTTGGAGATGTGAACTTACTTCCAATTATTTATGTTGTAAACTATTAATATAAATCAGGTCACTTTAACCTTGGTGAACTGAGGTAACATTTTTTCTTATTGGATGAAGTGGCCTAATCTGAGCTTTGATCACTTGTTGAATGATTTGACAAGCAGTTGGGCACTATTAGTTTTAGTTTGAAAACTAGTTTGGAATAGCCTTGTCATAAATTTTAAGTGAGCAATTTTATGAGACTTAACCATGGAATTAACACAAGCTCTACTTGGTCTGTCTTTTGCACCTTATCCAGGTGTCTGATTGCATAGACTTTGGATCCATGGCAGGTGGTGTCTTGACTCAGTATTTCTTTTTGACCCAACCATATATGTTTTTCTGTCCTCAGGGAAAAGTTCTGACAAAAGCTACACCAGAAAATCTTGGAGGGTTTGGATGATTGCAACCTTTCGGTTCTAAATGGTAGGCCAAGCATATGCATATTTATGCAAATTAATGTCTAAAAGAATTTTGTGTTGCACACACTGACAGTGATCGTACATAGAATCAGTTTTATGTTGTCAGATCAATAATATATTTAATTACATTTAAATGTATTTGACAAAATGACAATTTGGAATTGTTTCCTTTTTTGAACAGTGAAATGTATACATTTAAAGAGATGTACAACCTTTACATTTGTGAAAGTTACTGACTTTTATTTACAGCTGCCAACATAGATGAGGTCTTGCTCCACACCCTCAGTAGGGACGATTTAAGGGACTTGCTTGCAGGGCCTGAAAATTTTATGAGGAGGAAACAGTTGTGGGCTCAAGTTCACAAAGAGGCAAGTTTTGCCGCTTTTGATTTAAAAACGCATAGCACAACACATTTTGTTAGGGACTCCTGTAATATAAACTATTTTCGTTTTCTTATTTAGGATGAAACTAAAGAAAAGGCGTCTCATGGATATCTCACCATGTGACCAGGGAGAAGATTATGATGCAGATTCAAGTGGTGGATCAAACATGCTTTTGCCACCAAGGAGCAGTTCTGGTGACAACAGTTGTAAGTGAAAGATTACAATTATGGCAATAATATTGAACTGAAAGTTGATTTAGTTCTTTCTTTCCTGTTCTGTTTAAACATAGCCCTGTTCACCAACTCTCTTCCCATCATGAGCTGCGCGACCCAAGAAGATGGGACATGCCAGTGAAGCATTGATTCATGTCCTTCAGGTCTGTGTTTCTTCATATTTGTTATCAAACAATGCCCCTATATGGAAGAAATATAGTATCATCAGAATTCAACTATTTTTAGACATTGAATTTATAACACTGAATTTTTATCCTCTAAATTTCCCTGCAAAAATATTCACCTGCAAAAATTCACCTGCAAAAAATTCACCATCAAATATTCACCTGCAAAAAATTCACCTGCAAAAATTCAACTGCAAAAGTGATGAACTTAAATGACCGTAGTAAGCCAGAGCAATCAGCACTAGATCGAGTCGAGCGGCTCTCAGCCAATTAAATTACGCTGTTTGATCACATGACACCGTTAGCCAGCAGTGTGTCTCCTAAAAGAGAGCTGTTTAGAGGTGAGTGATTAAGTTTTTCTCCTAAATAGAGATCATTACATAACGCCTAGTCCTACTTAAAATCCCATTCATTTTTCTTTTCTTTTATCATCTACTCGAACTGAGGAAAACGTTTGACTAACTCAAAGACAATTTCCGTGCCTCCCCTGCCTGTCTGCAGAGGCAGTTTTGAATTTAGGAGCGGCAAGATGGCAGCGGCAAACCCTGGCGGTTCTCCGGTAAGTATATTGTTTTTTATCTTCAAGTTTGTCTTTTGAAACGTTAATTTTATTTAAATCCGTTGCTCACGTATAAAGTACACAGACGGGGTCTTTGCTCAACTCGTCTGAGGCGTGTCTCACTAAGCGCTACATGCTAGCATCCTGCTAACCGAGCTAACCTTTACATGCTGTGCTTTAGAAAATAGGATACTCGGTACAAAACCATACTCCGCAGATATTGATAGATAGACGAACACTGCAAATATAATGTTGGAAACGAGAACGGCATTTGGTGAAGGGGTAAAATACACCATGAACAAAGCCATAGAGTGAATGGCTGCCATGGTTGCAGAACGGCCTGATTTAATGACAAGAATGGGGAAGAGTGAGGTGAAGTGAACCAAAGCCATAAATCACGGTCAGACAAGGCGGGAATAGGGCAGTGATATGTCCGTCAGTATGAAGTTGGTGTGTGCTTTGGTGAACAAAAACTCGAGACCGGTAGCAGGTAGCTGGAATAGTGGTGAATTAAAACATCCTTTGTTGGGGAAATTTAGGTGTAAATGTATCCATACAGGCGAGACAGAGGCAGACCAGGCAGTGAAGAAAACAAGGCAAACATTAGAAATATTAAAACGGAAATATAGGATTAATATAACATACAATTAGGGAAAATTGAAGGAACACAATGTAAATTATACTGTAAAGTCATTAAAACAGCATAACCTGATTAAAAGAAACATGTAATTGGGTAGGATGGTGATGATGATGATGATGATGATGATGATGATAATAATAATAATAATAATAATATTAAAAAACATGTACAAGATGGGCATGTATACTTGTACCCAGAATTTAACAACTATAAAGTTGTGGAATGCCAGTACCTTACCCCATCCATTATATCCACACTTTCAGAAAAGGATATGGTCAATATCTTTACAAATACTATCTAAACTTAAACAGATAGCATAAGTTAAACGGGATATTCCCTCTGCGTTCTCCTAGAGAGAATACATCAAATTAAACAAATAAGTAGCCTATGGCATTTAAAAGTGGTTACCTACAATTCTGAAATGATAATACTAATTCTTATTGATGATGATATTGTATTTGAAATCCTGGTGTAACACTGAACCCGACATCATAAAATGATTACCCTTGTAATGTCAGGGAGCTACAACCAAGGAGGGAAAATATTAATATCTCACCCCTTGTATCCAATTACATAACAGCACTGCTTGGTAAAGGTGTTGAATTAGCTGGGTCGCTCAGTTTGGGGAAAATTGTGGGTAGCCTGCAAGGGCCTCAACTTCTCCATTCCCACAATGTGCAACAAATGGGCACAGCTGATCTTCAAGAGTGGAACATCGGCCAATTACTTCCAACTTTAACGTATTTTTGCAAAAATATTCTTAAAATTGTCTCTTTACACAGATCATAATGATACAAGATGGCACTTGTGTAATTTCCTACAAATTCAATAAATCTAAATAATTGTTACTATCCTGTTAAATCCTGAAAAATATTTTAACAGCTGTGTTAAATTAAACTTCATACTGACACATGCTGGAAAGTGCATTCATGAGACAATTTTTTTATGCCTTCTAGAGCAGTAGCAATCAAAGATTTTAAGGATTCTTTTACATTTTTTTTAAAACACTTTGATTAAGGCATATGTTGTTCTTTATTATCAGATCTAAGTTTGTTTAAAGCTTCGAATGTTTTGGGGTACTTTTCTTTGTTTTCAGGGTTCGTGGCAACCACGGATGGGAAAATGTGGAGGTTGCACGGCTGATGTTTACTGTTCGTGGCACAGGAAGAGGCAGTTTCATTTCAGGAAAGAGTGTGCACAATCAAAGGTTTGTTCTCATAAAATACTGTCAACCTCAAATGTTTCTGACATAAGATGGAAGGTGTTGCAGCTTTATTTCAATTATTTAAAAATACTTAAACATTTAAAGGGTATAGTTTTATGAAAAAGTTTTATAGTAAAATGTCTTTAGAGAACAGTGCCCTATCCAGCAGGATATATTGTCTCATATGTGTCAGGTGTTTTTTTTTGTTTTGTTTTGTTTTTTTTGTTGTTGTTGTTTTTTCTTTCAATTTCCATTATTTACCCCTCAAGGAAGAAAATACTGGACAGGTCCTACAAACCCCAAAGAGCCTTCAGGACTCTGCCCTATTTTTAGTTATTCACACACCTTTTCCAGTCTGTTACTTCCTCCCCTGAATGTTCATTCTGTGTTAATGGTCTGGTTGTCATCTCATGTGTTGCCACTGATCATTACAACCCTTTTGGCACCTTTTAAGTGATATGCCTGGGTCCTTCCTACATGCCCTGATAATGTATTATTACTGTTGTCATGCACACATTTCATGTAGGGTTAGAAACAAGCAGGGAATTTCTCATACACACCAAAGAAAGGCCATACCTAATTAAATATTTTTTATATATTATTTCAGAATAGAGCGACTGTGGAGAGACCTCTGGGTGGCCGTTACATGCATTTACTACGATGTTCTTCACAACCTTGAGGAAGAAGGCCTTCTTGACATTTCAAATGCTGCACACCTCTTTTGCTGCCATTACGTCTTTCTTCCTCGACTGGAGGATGATTTTAATACATTTTGCAGTGGATGGGACAACCATCCACTGCGAACAGAAAACAACATGAGTCCCAACCAGCTGGGTTGGGTCACAGATATCACCCTGTTCCAGTTCCAGAAAACACACAGGTAAAGGTGCACATTTTTAGTACTCATTGATTCTCTTACAGAGAATGTGATGATTTTATGGATAATTAAAGTCAGTCATAAATCCACAAACACAACAAGCTGAAAGTCAGTGAATGCTGCTCGGTTTGCAGTCCTGAATATCACGGCACAAGCAGGATTCACTGCACTGTTAATGTTAGCTATGTTATATTGCTGCCTCTGTTCGGTGGTGTCGAGCCAAACGGACTTTAACGTGTGTTTGAACGAGCTGACGGTTCACTCGTTAAGCTGAAAGAAAGATGCTTTAATCACATGAGTCACACATGTGTCCACTGTACCATCTGGGAACTCTTCTGGTTTAGCACTCGTAATAACACAAACACTAAATCCTCCTTCTCTTGTGCTGTTTGTAGCAGTGTATACACCTGAGACTGTCACCTGTCTGTCTGTCCTGTACTCTCTCTCTTTTTCTTTCTCTCTGATTGTGTAATAAAAGTATGAACATGTATTTATAAGTTATACTTGTGTTTGAATCCTGCAGCTTATCACACATTTGATTTCCATGTGTCACAACTGCAAGTGTCCAGAGTGAGGACAGACTGAGGGACCCACTGCTGCACATCATCTGTGAGGCTTTGCACCCCTGATGATCCACCAGGACTAACTCAGCAGTGTGTGAGGAAGAGGAGGAGGAAGAGCCAGCAGCAGCTGACAGATGGAGAGAATAGACAGACTGTTCCCTGTTTGTGAAGGACTGCTAGGAAAGTTTAACATAACTAATTGTCCTGAATCAGTCTTATTAGGTAATGTATTAGGTAATAATTTTATCATTCCAGTGTTTTCAGTGTGGGAGAAAGTACTCAGGGCCTTCAAGTTACACACTATGAAAGGCAGAAACAAGTTTAATGTTCAGAAACCTAAAGTATGTATCAGCAGCAGAATGGAGCTAAAAATAAATGTTTGTTTCAGTTCTATGAAGCTTTGAGTATTTTGGATTAGTAGTACTGCTGTGTTTGTTGTATCATATTGCTGTAATTGTTTATATGCTTTATATATTCTGAGGTAAGTTGATCTATAGTGTTACATCATATTCTATAAGGATGTTATGTGTTTGTATACTTTCTGCCCAGTTTGACCCATTTAGCAGAAGTCAGCCTGTTTAAGGCTCTGATATCTATTCTGTATGACTTAAAGCAGTTATGACATGGTCTGATTTTCTCACCCAATAAAGGAATATTTAATATATCAGTCTATTCTTCATTCTATCAGAAACAGTTATCACTGCTCGTACATTTTGTTTTTACACATATATGTAAGCATTGAGCCAAATGTAATAATGCCAACATATTAAACGAATAATATTTGTCTCTTATGTATAATACATCTATAAATACACTGTCAAAGGTACTTGTCTTTGAGTGAAGATTTAAGGTGATCGAAAATATAAATAACTGCAACTTGAATCTTTGACCCAGAGTTCAAGCTCACTGCTGTAATATATATATATAATCATAATAATCTGACAATACATATAATATTGGCCATATTATATTTACATTACCACAGTGAGATGATTTTAGTCTCATGAACAACATTAGCTAATTGTTATTTACTAACTAATCTTGAAATGACTTCAGTACAGGAATAAAGCCCAACTATCATGTTTTACAGTCCTGTGGTCTCAGCCTCAGATACTCAACTAATCAAAGTGATGTCATGACAAAAATGAATGACCAACAAAACATTTTTTCTCCTTCATTTATGTCAAACAATGCTGTATGAAAAGTTTCTTGCAGTTAGTATCATGGTTGCTAGGCAACCTGAACAGCGCGACGAAGGCTAGACCGTCCCATTTCACAAGCCTCTCACTTCCGCACTTCTCGTACTTATAGTACGCACCGTACGTAGTACACGTACTGCGCGTACTTCAAGCGTGCATACCCTGAATTGGGACACAGCCCCTGAATTGGGACACAGCCTTAATCACTCACCTCAAAACAGCTCTCTTCTAGGAGACACACTGCTGGCTAACAATGTCATGTGATCAAACAGCGTAATTTAATTGGCTGAGAGCCGCTCGACTCGATCTAGTGCTGATTGCTCTGGCTTGGGTCATTTAAGTTCATCACTTTTGCAGTTGAATTTTTGCAGGTGAATATTTGATGGTGAATTTTTTTGCAGGTGATTTTTTTGCAGGTGAATATTTGATGGTGAATTTTTTGCAGGTGAATTTTTGCAGGTGAATTTTTGCAGGGAAATTTGGAGGATAAAAATTCAGTGTTATAAATTCAATGTCTAAAAATAGTTGAATTCTGATGATACTATATTTCTTCCATACCCCTAAAGCATTCACTTTAACAGTGTATTTGGCATATGGCCTTTTCATCCATGCCAAGTCCTCCAACAATCTAGTTTATATTTTTAAAAAAAGTGTGCAGAAATCTGAAATGGCACAAACACTGATAGATCAAAAATTTCAATAAAAATAATAAAGAAAATCATAAAGAAATTTAAAACAAAATGGAAATAATTACATATTTAACTACCACAGGTGCAGTAACTTTGTCATTTCCTAAAGCGTGTAAAGCCATAATCCTAACGGTGATGAGGCAGAATTTATTATATTTTTCAATGGCATGAATATTTGGGAATTTCTATACAGAATTTGTCAATCTAAAGAAAAATATCATTAATATGGTCTGTAGCGCATCTGATCTATGGTTGTCATCATTCATATATCACCCCAAGGGTGCACCCCAAAGGGATCAATAAAGTGAAGTCTAACGGTGTGTTCACACCGAACGCGATAGAGGCGGCCAGAGCGTCAGGTTTACATGTAAAGTCAATGGAAAGAGTGCGATGACACGCGATTGCGCGTCCGGCGAAAATTCGGAAGCATATTTGCGTCGCGAAAACGCCAAAACCCGTGAAACGCGCGTCAGTGTACCGCGTCTGGCGCGTTTGACTCGCGAAAAAAACCACGCTCGTGAGTTTTTGTGTTGCATTTTGTGCATACGCGTGTTTCGCCTCTACCGCTCGAGTTGGAAAATCTGAACTCCAGCGTCAAATCGCGCCGCGACAACCAATCAGGAGCCTGGTGACGTGGCTGTAACCTAGGTCAAAGGGGCAGATCCAGCCAAAGCCCTTCATTCTTCAATGGAGGGAAGGCTAATCAACGCCGTAGCAAACAACCCGGAGCTGAACGACACCAGCTGCTTTGTGTACCGAGACAGGAATATAAAGGACCGAGCTTGGAGGAAGAAATGTGAAGAGATCGGGCAACCTGGTAAGTTCATTCATTTCTCTTTTTACATTTTTCACTGACCCGGGGAAGCCGCACAAAAGCTAGCAAGCCACCGCTATTGTCCCACTGATGTACAAATACCGTTCTGCTTTTATGCATGTTGTCATATAGGAATATATTTTGTTTATTAATAAACAGCACACAGTGGTCCCGCTCATCCGTCGCTGCCTCGCTTTTTCGCTGATTTGTTGGTTTTTTTTTGCACAGTACAGCATTGCATTCTGCAGCCTGATTGACAAATCTCCTCATGCTGTCTCCTGCGCTTGTCAAATTTATCATGTTTGGTTTTGATAACCATCACATCCAATAGATAAAACAGCACAAAAACACCCATAACTATGACCCTCATTCGGAAATACACACCTGCACCGCGAGGGGAAAAGGCGCACGAAAGTGGCAGGCAGACGAAGACAAAATGCGGCATAATAATACTTTTACGTTTTGCAATCTACAAAGGTTTGCACTTTGAGAATCAACTTGTGAGAACTGTGACTAATGTTCATGTGTGTGGGGAAAAAAGTGTATAAAGTGCGTGGTGAGGGGCTAGTTATTCTGACAACCCCTGCTGCAATAAATGAGGGACCACTGTATATACTTTCTCTATGACTATTGTTTAAAACCTGTTAACATTTAATATTGTCTTGATAGAACCAGCTGATTCTGCAGCAGAGCATCCCCTGTTGCTTCTCCTTGCTCCCCAGTCCCTGAGCTCCTGCTGCTGCACCCACAGGTATGTAATTGTAGCATCAGATGTACAGCACACACTGATAGCTTTTTACTCGGTGGGATTCCCTTGTGATCACCTTTACTAAATATCTACAACCAATCTGATTATATCCTGTTTTTTTTTCTTTTCAATGTTGAAATGAAAATCTAGTAGCAGCCTTCTCATTTCTGTGTGTTTTGTGCTGTTTTACAGGCCCACAGAGGATAGCTCCGAGGCAGATGAGGGACGGGTCCCAGGACCGTCCATCGGCGGTGGAGCTGGCCATCCTGGAGTTCCTGAAGAGGCCACGCCAGTCTCCAATGGAGCATTTCCTCCTCAGCCTTGTTCCTGCTCTGGAGAGCAGCTGGGTCCTTTTTATTCCTGTCTCTCTGTAAATACTTATATTTTATATATTTATGTTTAATGTTTTTCTGTTTGAGAATTTTAATATTATTTCAAATAAATTTTTATAATGACTAATGTCTCAGTTCTACTACACAGCAAATGTTGGCACACGACTTGACACATGTAGAATTTATTTCATATTATACTAATGACAAAATATACTAATACAGTGGGATGCAAAAGTTTGGGCAACCTTGTTAATAGCCATTATTTTCCTGTATAAATTGTTGGTTGTTACAATAAAAAATGTCAGTTAAATATATCATACAGGAGACACACACATTGATATTTGAGAAGTGAAAAGAAGTTTACTGGAATTACAAAAAGTGTGCAATAATTGTTTAAACAAAATCAAGCAGGTGCATAAATTTGGGCACCACAAAAAAAGAAATGAAATAAATATTTAGTGTATATCAATGTGTGTGTCTCCTATATGATATATGGGGTTCCTTTGGACGTGCTTCCCATCCAGAGCTCCACAGCAGAGAGGGAAGTTCCAGCGCTCCTGGAATCCCTCTGTGATGGACCGCCAGTCTCCAGGTGAAGGCACAGCCATGAAGTCGTCCAGTAGACAGTCCCAGATGGCCGTCGCTACCTGGGGGGTGATCTGGCACACCGATGGACACACCAACTCTGAAACTGAACGTGATGGTCCTGAAGGAGTCCCCGGTAGCAAGGAACCTGGACAAAATTGTTCAAAATTAGTATTATGTGTACTGCAGTTACAAAATACATTATTCAAATTCCAAAATACTTTTGTGTTGTCAGATTTAAATCACAAAACATAAATCTTACATAAAACATTTTGTAATTATAAGGATAATTACATAATATATATTAGATATAATATAAAACAGTTGTGTTTTGTTTTAACTTTAACATATCATAATTTGATTGGTAGCAACTTTTACCACTACAGTGTGCCAATCACTCATAATTCCTAGACATGTGAATCAGGTAGGAATGAAGTAAGACATTAATAGAAATAAAGAGTTGTATGTTGACATGTAGCCCTTTCCTTGTTTAAATCATTGTTAATATTTTTGAAAAATTAACCTGTGATAAGACAGCATATCAAGATAGAATATGCTAGATAGAACCATATAACTTAAGATGAACCAAACTGTTCACAATTTTATCTAGCTCTCAGATTTAAGAAAGGCTGTTATAGAGTCTGACAGCTGCAGGGATTATATACAAATATTCAACTATACCAGAATTAAACCAGGTCTAAATAAAAAAAAAGGAGTGAGTTTAACCCACAGTGGTCCTCATACCACAGTTTGATATCAGCAAACACCGAGAGCATACATTGATAGACACCACAGCCATGCTATCATTGCAAACACTGATAACAGCATAAATCGAATTAAATCGGGACTTGATGAGACCTTTCGAGTATCACTAGAAATATTATACACAGTCGTCTCCGTACCACAGTTTGCTATCAGTAAACACCGACGGCATTCACTGTTAGCATACCACATCCATGTTAGCAGTGTATAAACGGATGGTTTAGCATATATTAGCACAGGTATCAATAAAGGACTACTGTATTAAACACTTTTACTAACCTCAGGCAGATGGACAGGCGCTCTGCAGGTGGGATTGAGCGTCTGTAAGTTGGTATCTAGGCGGGCGATTCTGGGACCGACGCGGGACAGCAGGTCCTCAAACTGGGCGAGTGAAAGACGGTGATATCGCTGTCATCGCCGTCATCCAGGCGCAGCTCCTGGAGCAAGTGGTGAAACTCACCAAACTGCTCATGCCTCTGGAGGACCGGACCCAGGTACGGCGAGGACGTCTTTTTCCCCGCTGCTCTGCTCTCCACAGTAAATAGAGAAGGGAGACTCTCTCTTCAAGCGCTAGCTCGACAGCTGCCATCTAACAAAGATACCGTCTGGCGCAACTTCCTCCCACATCCCTCCCACATTTCCGGTTCACACGCGTCAAAATATGCAATTTTGAGGCGCGATGGATTTCTGTTGGACACGCGTCGAGGTGCGAATGTGCACACGTCAAATTAGGGGCGTTTGGGGCGTTTTCGCTCGCGCCTATCGCGTTCGGTGTGAACACACCGTAAGTCTAATACATACTTGTGGTTAAGTATTTGAACTACCCTGATAGCTTTGGAGTTTCTACGTACATTGTACAATTTTGTCTTTGTTTTTCTTTTGCCAACAGAAGATCCAGCGTCAGCCCTGTTCTGCTCTTTGAAGGGTCCCGCTGTCTTATTGCAGTTGGAACCACTCCCATCACCACATTTGCCACAGATGACCTTGGAGAAGGTTTGCTGTATCTTATGGCATACTACTACACCCTGCATCTTACTTATCCTAAATGTGTGGCAACGCTTCTGTCTGTCATTCAGACTGAAGTGTTAAAGGACAAAATCCATGAACAAGACACCACAGGCTCATACAAAAAAGTCAAGGCAGGCTGTAGGAATGTTTATTGAAACGTAGAGCTGTTTGAGCAAGATGTGGTTAGCACTTAGGATAACACTTAGGTCTGTGTTGGAAGGTTTGGACCTGATAGCTTTGAAGTTGCAATTTATACTTGAATTCGTTTTTTTTAAATTCTTATTAATGTAATACAAAGTGCGTTTTTTCTTTAAACACATCTGTTCTGCAAATTCTGTTTAAAATTGCAAATGCTCTTTTTATTACATTTTATGTTGAGTAGCTAACTGGTTTAGCAGTTCTAAAAGGAACACAAAATAACAATGTTACACTTACAATGTGTCTTTAAATCTTTGTGTACAATGATTGACTGAAATATTTGTTACTGTTTGGAGAGTTTGTTTCCAATAAAGGTCATGTACACAGTATATTTTGCCTGCTTTCATTTGGCTTTATTTTTCTTATTATGAGAATTCTTATCAAGTGTAATTATCTTACTGCACTGGCAGTTTATTTCACTAAATTCAAGAAGATTTAGACTACAATCTATTATTTTTTAACTTATTTTAAGATGGGTAATTTTTGCAGTGTATCTTTAAAATGATTTAATGTACTAGTTTTTAGATTATTTGCCTTGATTTGTTCCTTAGAATAAGTGTTTTATGCCTATTTTCAGATTTAATTTCTTCATCATTTTGCTTAGAACAAGTGGTTAAAGCTTATTTTAGGTTTCAATTGCCATGATTGGTTGCCTGGAATAAGTGTGTAAGGCTTATTTTAAGATTTAACTATCTATTTGTTGCCTAGAATAAGTGGTTAAAGCTTATTTTAAGTTTCAATGTTCTATTTGTTGCCTGGAATAAATGTAAAAGACTTGTTTTTAGCTTTATTTAAATCTAGATATTGTTCTTATTTCAAGAAATCTTAATAAGAAAAAAAACACTTACCCCACTGGCAGATAATTTCACTTGTTTTAAGCAAATCTTCACCAAAAATAAGTGTATTTATCTAGTATTAAGGAGGTGGGTTTTTGCAGTGCGGATGAGAAGCAAAAAAACCTTAGACTCCTTAGACTCAAACGTTAGAACAGGCTTTTCCCCGCAGCATGCCGTGTAATAAATACTCACAAAGAAAACGGCGGCCGTTACAACTTATGTCTAAAAATGTATCGTTTCATGCATCGGTTAAAACACTCGACTCCAGGTACACGACGCCCAGCTGGAAACACTTCACGCAAGTCGAGCTGCCCGAGATTCACAGAATTTACAGAAAATGTTACATTTTTGTGATTTATATCGTTATAGATGTCTTATATCGGGATAGGAGATTTTGGTCATATCGCACAGCCCTAGTCATCAACACACACAAAGGTCTCTATAAGTACCAGGATGGACTGCATCTTTTAGAGGAAAAAGTAGCAGCCATAACAAATGCACCAGAAACAACAAACGTCACTGAACTGAAGTCTTTCCTGGGTCCTCTAAATTACTACAGTCGATTTCATTTCAAGCATTTCAAGATGCAAAAAGTCTACTGCTGCAAAACAAAGTGTTGGTGCACTACAGCACAAACCTGCCATTGACATTAGCCTGCAATGTGTCACCTTACGGGGTGGGCGTGGTCATTTCTCATGTCATGGAAAATGGAGAGGAAAGGCCCATGGCATTTGCATCAAGAACTTTAACTGAAGCTGAGCGCAAGTATGCCCAGACGGAAAAAGAGGCCCTTGCCATAATTTTTAGAGTCAAGAAATTCAATAAATATCTGTATGGGAGGAAATTTACCCTCATAACAGATCACAAGCGACTGCTGGCTATACCAGGACCAAAGTCAGCTGTCCCAACACTTGCTGCACTAAGGATGCAATGCTGGGCTCTTATTTTAATGGCATACAACTATGACATTGAAAACACAAGATCAGAACATGCCAATCTAGATGCATTGTCACGTTTACCTCGCAACACGCCAGACAACACTGCAGAGGAAGGCAGTATCTTCTATTTCTCAAATGTGGAAGAGCTACCAATAGCAGCTAAAGACATTGAGAGAGCAACCATGAAAGATCCAATTCTCAGCGAAGTCTGGAGCTACACCATGAATGGGTGGCTGAGTTATGTGAAAGATTAAGCCTTACTTAAGCCTTACTTTACACGCAGACAAGAGCTGTCAGCAGAACAAGGATGTGTTCTTTGGGGACAATGAGTTATCATTCCACCAGTTTACCGACAGAAAATACTGGAAGACCTGCATCATGAACATCCAGGCCTCTGTCGTTTGAAAGTTACCTGTAGTGGCCAGGCTGTGATGGTGATACACAAGAACTGGTTCAAAACTGCTCAGTCTGTCAGGCTGTACAGAAGTCACCAGCCGTTGCACCACTCTATCTGTGGAAGTGGCCTGAGAGAGTTTGGCAATGGATTCACATTGATTTTGCTGAAAAAGACGAGCAGTACTTTTTAGCTGTCATTGACAGTCATTCAAAATGGTTGGAAGTGTTTCCTATATCATCCATTACCTCACACAATACCATTGAGGTTTTGAAAGGGTTATTTACTTCATATGGACTTCCAGAAGAGCTTGTTTCAGACAGTGGACCTCAACTTGTGTTAAAGAAATTCAGTCAGCTTTTGGAGTTAAATGGGATCAGATACACAGCTGTACCTGCATCCCGCTTCAAATGGAGCAGCAGAGAGGTCAGTACAAATCCTGAAACGATCCCTGATGAAGAGTGTGCTGGAAGCAGATGGTAAGGCCACATTGCCACTCAGTCATCGACTGGCAAACTTCCTTATCATGTATCGCAGTACAACGCACACACCAGAAGAGTTGTTCCTGAAATGTCAGTTCCGGACTTGTTTCAGCTTGTTCAAGCCTGAACTAACCACACACATTGAACAGAAACAGTCTGAGCAGAAGTGACACCATGATCACAGAACCCAACCCGTTTTTTCGGAGGGAGACACTGTGCGTATCAGAAATTTCGTGGGGGGTGGCAACAAAATGGACTCATAGAACAGATCTGAAGAAAATGGGAAGTGTTACTTACCTGATACAAGAGGGACAGAGAACACGCACAATACATGTTGACCACCTGTTATCATGGAGACAAACTGTGGAGAAACCCCCAGTTATATCTTCACCGGCTCCAGAGGGATGACCAGAAGTGATTATGGACTGTGTTGTTCCAGAGATACAACCAAGTCCACCTGGGAATTTAACATCACACCCCTTACCTGCTGAACCACCTAAACAGACAACTGATGAACCACCAGTATCAACCCCAGAAACCGCCCAAAGCCCATCTGTGGAACACAGATACCCAGAGAGACGCAGAGTTCCTCCAAAGAGACTGAATCTTTGAAAATGTAGAAACTATGATTTAGTTATTTACTGCCAGTTAATTTGGAAGTGAAACAGATTTAGAGTAATGAGAGTAACGGCTACATTTGTTCATTGTTAGTAAAGGCAGTAGAATATTTTATTGGCAGTCAAAATACATTTCTTAAAGAGTTTACTTATTTGAATTAAAAATCTAAAAGGGAAGGGATGTAATAGAGTGAACTGTTTCCCCCCTGTGGTAAAAATACAGAAGTACCTGTTCTTGGTTGACCAACATATAATGAAAGGAAGCTTGTAGACCACTAAGGAAAAAGAATAGTTTTGAGTTGTTATGTTCTGCTGTTCAATAAAACTCGTATTCACGTCCTTCCTTCCTGATACTTTCAAAGAGCCTAACCCAGAATATCACAACGTTCTTGAGCACCTTCAGAGGTAGATAGCATGTCTAAGTTGTTTGTGGAAGAAGACACACTGCCGGGCATTCTTTACCAGAGTGTTAATGTGACTGGACAATTTCAGATAACTGTGAGATGTGAACACCCAGGTATCTGAAATTGTCTACTCTCTCCACTGGAAGACTTCCATTCTTCGCCAGATCGTCTGCTACTCTCAGTGGTAACTCGGCCTCCATGTGTGAACTCAAGTTTGTTTTTTCCTAGTGTTAATGTTTATCTCCCTATGCTGCAGTCTCCGCGGCTAAGGATCTATACTTCTATGCTTCCATGGATCACAGGATAACCATCCTACTAGTCATTCCTGCAACATCCGTGGCTGCTGAATGACTCACCTGTTCGCGTGTTATCAGATCTTGGGATTTTTAGAGATTAGATGAAACTTTATTAATCCCTTGGGTGGGTTCCTCCGGGAAATTCAGTTTTCAGTAGCACTGCACCGACAGAAGTTGCATGTTACAGATACAATAAAGGGGAATGAAAGTAAGGATATGAGCGTAAATATACCATATACACATATATAAATACAGAATATATAATAGGGATAAACAGGAATACCAGTGGATTGTACATTTGAGTGAGTCTATTTGGGAAAACTGATGATGTTGGTGATCAGGAGTTGCTCGCCATAAAGTCGTCACAGGAGGATTGGAGAGATGTGCTGCAGGGCTCAGAGTATCCAGTCATTCTTTGGACAAATCACAAGAATCTTGCCCATCAGCAAACCGCAAAATAATTAAACTCCCATCAAGCCAGGTGAGCCCTGTTCTTTACACACTTACACATTTTTCCATAACCTGTTTATTGATCTGACTGGATTTGATCTTCTTTTCATGTTCTTTTTTTCTTTTTTTTCTTTTTTTTTTCTCAGAATTGATGTCTGAAGGCCAACAAAGATACCCAACAGATTTACTTTGCCAAGTGGGTCATCACGGTTAAGAGGCTTGACCGAGCCATGGGCGCCAGGTCCTGTCAAGCAGCCACCGGAAATAAGCTGGTACATACTTGAGCGCCCAGCCCCAAACACCAAGAACCACCAATGCACCAACGCCTGAGGGCATCAGCCACCGGCAGGGAGTGTGGTGAGGGGAGATAGGCCTCCATACTTTGGAGGGCCTGAGTGGAATTCCACCCCTGCACCCTGGTGACACACCTGCAACCCAAGGCGCTGCATGTGTGGGTGGGTGTGGTGGAGCGAGAAGAGGGAGGAAGTCGGGGATGGGGAGAGAAGGAAGTGAAGGGCAAGCAGCCCCTCCTTGGGGCCAGCTCCCCCGCTGACCCCAGTAGGCACCCCCACCCTCTGGAACCCACCAAGGCAAGGGGGCCCAGGCCCATCCAGACCGTAGTCCATGGCAGCAGCAAGAATTATATACACAGGACCCGGGGCAGCCCACCTGAACCCACCACAGGGGAAACTGTACCCACCCCATCATTCAATCAATTCCCAGGCTACACAAGACAATAGACACCCAGGTTAAGTCTCTTCTCCACCTCTCCTATGTCTCTTCCCCACCTGCAGAGTGAACTCCTGCAAGGAGAAAACAACCTCCCTGCCAGTTGAAGAGCCCCCCAGTTTGCCGATGCACCAGAGGACCCCTGCGCCAGGGCTGAGTCCCCCATGTACCCACCCGCCCACAACCTCGGCGACACACCAATTAGGACTGAAGCCCCCAAGGCCCAGCCAGAGCCCCAGCACGGAGGCGCAGCACCCCCAGAACCCCAAGCCCCCACGCCCGCCCCGGACTCACCCAGGGGCAGGCTACCAGGCCCAGTAACCCACGTCCGCCAGCACAGACCCTCCCCCAGCCCTGCTTGACGCAGCAACAAGGAAAACACAATCTAAGAGCCACCAGAGCTGCTAATCAGGTCTTGACCACAACCCCCGGGACCCTAGGGACTCTCCAGATGCCCTAAGTTGTATTGTATTGTAAGCCCGTCCCTACCTCAACATCAATCACAATAGCGAAGGCGGGTCAAAACTACGACTACTACTTTTTAGAAACTCCCACCATGCTGTCAGAGAAGAACTGATGTTGATGCTTTTAAAGCAAACATCATTTGACATTTGAGCTGATAAATAGTAGGTCTAAAATCTCTAAATTATTGCATAGTACCTGTTCTACATTTAGCCAAGGCTCATCTAAGAAGGTATGTTTTAACCATCCTGAGATGAACTGAAGCCTGTTGTCTAAGAAGTATTGTTGAAAGTTAGGCAGATCTAGTCCTCCTTTATCCTTGGTCCTTTGTAGCATTTTTAACCTGATATGCGGGGGTTTATCTTTCCAAAGGAATTTCGAAATGTACGAATCCAGAGATCTGAACCAATCTTGTGATGGTTTGTTTGGGTTGTTGAAAATAAATAATTTATTTTTGGCAAGACCATCATTTTTATATCAGCGACCCTTCCCATGAGTGATATGGGTAGAGATTTCCATCTAGCCAGATCACCTTCTACTTTCTTTAGAAGTGGGATGTGGTTTAATTTAGTTAAATCTGCAAGCTTAGACATTAACACCTAAATATTTAATATTTCCAGATTGTAGTGGGATAGAAGAAGAATTATGGAAAGAGCAATTAATTGGAAGAACTGTAGATTTTGACCAGTTAATTGAATAATCTGAAACTCTTGAAAACAATTTTATTAGTGTAATTAGCTGAGAAAAGTTGGTTTGTGAGTTTTGAAGAAAAAGAAACACATCTGCATAGAGACTGATTTTATGTTCTACTTACTTGCATTTTATGCCCTTAATTGTTGTAGCCTGTCTAATTGCTGTGGTTTGATAAAATTGCAAACAGTGAAGGGGAGAGTGGGCATCCCTGCCTGGTGCCCCTCAGGAGACAGAAGCTGGAGGATGTTTGGTCATTTGTTCTGACACAAGCTGTTGGGGAATTCTATATAATTCTAATATATTTAGCCAGTTTATGAAAGAGTTTCCAAAACCAAATTTGTGTAAAGTTGCAAATAAAAATTTCCAGTTAACTCTGTCAAACTCTTTTTCTGGATCTAGAGACAATATTGTAGTTTCAATGTTTTCACTGCATGAGTAGTCTATTAAATCAACGTGTATTTGTTGATGAGTGCCTGCCTTTTATGAAACCAGTTTGGTCAGTTAGAATTAAAAGGGGGGTTATCTTCTCTAATCTTTTTGAGAGAGCTTCGCAGATTATTTTGAGGTCTACATTAATAAGGGATACTGGACGATAGCTTGAGGGAAATCGGGAGTCTTTGCCTGGCTTTAGCAGGAGACTAATATTGGCAGAATTCATATTTGGTGGTAGTCTGCCATTTTCCTTGATTTCCTGCAACATTCTGTGGAATACTGGTGCCAGAACTGTCCAGAATTCTTTGTAGAATTCTGCAGGAAAACTGTCTGGACCTGGAGCCTTATTATTGGGCATACTTATCAGGGCTTCCTGGAGTTCCCCTGGTGTCAGTGGCAAATCCAGTGCCATTGCTTGACGGTCTAGTAATTTTGGAAGAGTTACGTTGCCAAGAAACTGGTCACTTTCATTTTTAGACGGGTTTATTTGTGGTGACTATAAAGTTTCATAGAAATCCCTAAAAATGTTGTTTATTCTTTCAGAGTCATATATTGTGTTCCCAGATAAATCTTTAACAGCACATATAGTTGTTTTTTCTTTATTTATTTTTAACTGGTTAGCTAGAAATCAACCGGATTTGTTACTGTGTTCAAAATTCTGCAAGCAGTCTTTGAACTAGGAAATGAGGTTTGTTTGTTTTTTTATTAATAATTTCATTTAATTCTAGTTTTGTTTTGCATATTTTGTTTGGTATTTCCTGATCTTGGTCGGACACGTAGACTTCTTCTAAGGATTTGATGTTTTTTTTCTATTTATTGACTATTTTTGTTTTCTTCTCTCTTTTTATGTGATGAGAAAGAAATTATTTTACCTCGCATCATATCACAACTGATGTTCCAAGGGTGCCATTATAGTCTAAATATAGATTCCACTCTTTTTAAAAATATTTAATAAAGTCTTCATCTTTGAGCAGTGATGTGTTAAATCCCAGTTTGTACTTGGTGAAGTGTTCTTCTTATGTATTACTGTTAGACATAATAGGAGCATGATACAAGGTGTATCTCAGGGTCTGAAATGTTACTCAGCAGTGAGCTGCTGATTACGAAATAATCCAGACGAGAGTAGGAGGGATGGACATGTGAGAAGAAAGAATATTCCTTGCTGTTGGGGTGAAGGGAACACCATGAATCACAAAGACCATAGTCGCTCATATACTGTTTGATTATATTTGTGGACTGACAATTGCGCTGAGTTCCTGTTGTGTTGAGCCTTTTTTTCATATTCTTAAATTCTTGTTTTAATAGTCTACAGTTGTGGACTGTGCACACTGGCTGTGTATTTTTGTGATGTAACCAAACCTTTTCTGTCCCTCTCAAAAAGCCCAAGGAATCACAAGAACAAAGACTTTTTTTCTTAGCTGCAGAGTTCCTAATGTACAGCCTCAACAAGATATTTTGTGGACTGAAGAAGTATGAAGGTCAGACAACTCAGCAGACTACACCTGATTAAACAGATTAATTTGTGCAAAAGAAGAATGCTTTTTAGCTTTAGCACTAAAACATGTGTCCTTTTTTCCCCCCAATAGGCCTAGAGTGAGAAGTTTCCTAAAAATTCAAACTGCAATGTCCTGTCCTCGTGTTCCACATACATTTATATTCATATTTCCTGTGTGTCCTCTGTTTGCGCTGCTGACCATATGGAAGCTGATAGAGAGAGAACTGGCTAATCCCATGAAACTCCACAAATTTAGCTTTGTTTTACTTTGCCATGTGGTGAGAGTCCTGTGACCAGGAATCAAAATTTGGGATCAGGTATGCAGTCACAGGCAGCTTGCAGCCCCACCTAGCAGATTGCCTGCTGTTGTGTTGACTGAGAACTGCAGCAGACAAAGAATGAAAAAGCATGGATTCCCTGGGCCAAAGGCCCGCACAGTGGGCTTTGCACTCCCTGACTGGCCTAGAGAGAAAGGAATGGCTCAGTCAGCAGGCCAAGGCCACTGAAGCGATGAAAAGATAATTCAACACCCCCCCACCCCCCACAGCTCCTGGACCTCATGCAGCGTCAAACCATTTGTGAGCAGTGACAGAGCCAGATTGGGCCGAAAGGATATGAGTGGGAAACTTCAAAACCTGCTCATATTTCTGTGGATGTGAAAGGATTTGTATAACACATTCAGTTTTGATGGACTTTCCCATGTTCAATCCAGACAACCCTTTTTGTTGACACGTTCAAATAATGAATCTGTTATGTGTACGGTCCCTTTTTCCCTCCTGCTCATGAGTTCTGTTTCTAGTTGTCAGGTAGGGATGCTGTGCAGACCACTCCATCATCTGTCCCAGGCTTATGGAGAACCGCTCACTTGCTGGCTGCCAGGAACCAGGGTGAGTAGTTCTCCCTCTCACTGAACAACTGTGTGCTTTTGTAGGTGAGGGTTTTACTAACTACATAATCTGCTACAAACTAGTTTTAATTTAGCAGTTTCCAGAGGACTTTCAATCATTGTAATTGTCACTGAGGCCTCATTTAAAACTGTATCAGTTTCTTATAACTTGCCAAAGCTGTGGGTGCTCAGTGAATGTATTTGGTAGGAATATAAAAAATGTTCAACTTAAGGAAAACTGTTAATCTTCCCTCCTGCCATTAGTGCATGTAAAACAGATTTTACTTTCTGTCTTCCTACATGAGACGTTGTATTTTCTAAAGTGAAAAATGAATTTTAATTCAGTTTTATTTATATAGTGGCAATTCACAACAACAGTTGCCTCGGTGCACTTTATAATGTAAGGTCTTTACAAGGTCTTGACCCCACAATATAAAACAAATGGCGTTGATTGGATTATTCACATTACATTATTGATCTGTTTCAGGTGCTGAAATGGAACATATATTTGTCATTTTTTTAATGTTTAGTAAGGCCTTTTCAGTTGGAGCTCAATTCAATGGATACAACTGTGATGCAAATTTTCACAGCCGCTTCCCTGGTGAGGACTTAAAGACTTTTGTTTTGTGAATAACTGAATAGAAATTATGTTAACATTCTAAAAATGTGAAAAAAATTCTTTTGGACTGCCTACATGTTCCAAAGATGAGATGATAAGTTTTTTGGACACCAGTATTATGACATACAAAACTAAATGTTACAGACTGTAATCCCAGAAGTTAAATCTTTCTTTTTTGGGGGAAAATGTACTATTGTAAAATACACAATTTATGTACATATTTATGTACATTAGATTTTTTTGGCTTCTTTTCCAGCTGAGAGAGATATCAGTGTATACTGTGGGGTCCAGACCATTACCCTCAAGATCAATTTTTGCCCTGTTCTCTTCTCTGGCTACACTGACACCGACCTAGCCCTTAATGGTCGCCATGGAGACGCCCACTGCAGAGGCTTTATCAATAACAACACCTTCCCCACTGTTGTAATCTTTAGCATCAGCCTGGCAACACTTGAGTCCTGTGGTAATTCTTTGGTGGTAGGAAAAACTTTTTCTTTTTTGTATTAACTGCTCTTACTAAATTATACATACACACACACACACACACACACACACACACACACATTATATATATATATATATATATACACACACACACATATACTTCAATCAAGCTTTTCTTGATCTTGAGAACTTTTCTTTTTATCCTGCACGATGTCCAACCCTTCTTATCTTAGTAAAAGAGCTGGAGCAAGAATTTTACTCACACTGGTGTTGCTTACAGGTGTCAACTGCTCAAGGACCCAATGCTTATGGGAACCTGTCCCTGGTGCAGATTGGAAACATATCAGGGTATATTGATACACCAGACCCTCCAACCATCATCAGCTACCTGCCAGGTCTGCTGTACAAGTTTAGCTGCAGCTACCCATTGGAATACCTAGTCAACAATACACAGCTGGCCTCGTAAGTCTCACTCACACCTTTAAGCTTGTTTGATACCGTGATCCTATATACATGTAAGTTTCAATCATTATATCAATTGGCAGACAAAAAAAGAAGCAGTTTAATAATAAGTTAATAATAACAATAAATAATAATAATAATAACAATAATAATAAAAACAATACTAATAATAATAATGAAAATTTATAATAAGTTATTAAGTTCCACACAATACAACAGAAGTTTTTGTTGTTGTTTTCATGAAATACAACCCAAACACAGTTTGTTACATATTTCCAGATTTTAAGTCCTCAGCCCCACAACTAGAAAAAAAAGTCAAATTCAGATTACATATATTAACCTCTAAAAGGAGATATTGGAAATGTTTGGTCAGGAAAGTGTATATGTTAACCTGAAAGAGTGATGTATAGGCATGGTTTTAAAGAGAAGGATTCCTCAATGTTATGTAAATTTTAATATAAAAATGTATTTTTAAAATACTGATGCTACCTTAATTACTGTTAACTTTCATAATGTTTTAGGTACTTACTTCTTTTTTCCTTTATCTTGACTGAAGGTCATCAGCTGCAATCTCAGTGAAGGAAAGCAATGGCACTTTTATTAGCACGTTGAATCTCCTGCTTTATAATGTAAGTTCACAACAGTGAGTTATAAATGTTCATCTGTGTTGTACAGGTGATCTTAGTCTGTTGCGCCAGAGATAAAGCCACACTTGTATGCATAAAGTGAACATAAAGAAACTCTGCATCTATGTAAAGTTGATCTCTACCTCTTACAGATGTATGCATCAATTGTCCATGTACAAAAGAAGGATGATGCCAGATTCACAGAAATTCTTGTTATACAGTTGATGTAAAAAGCAAATTATTGCTAATACTGTAATTATACAAACGTATACTAAATTTACTCTTACTCTTACCCTAAATCCACTTGAATTAAACACTAGGGCTACATCGAATTATTTAGAAAATAAATGTCTAATAAGCAAATAAATCACTGTCAGTTGGGTGGACGAGAAGAGCCATGAAATATCACATCTATGCTTAAATGACAATTTGCTTTTTATTACAGGACTCATCATATATTCAGCAGTTGTCCATCCCAATGGCAGGACTGACCCTGAAGACACGCATATTTGCAGCTGTAAAAGCCACTAATCTGGATAGAAGGTATTCAGTCACAATGTAGCCTTTCAGCCTAAATATGCCACCCACACGGTGACTCATTAAACTATGATACATGATGACTTTCATCTGTGCATAAAAGCACTGAATATGTTAAAATAATACATCGACATTATTTATTGTAAATGAACTGATTCTTATATAGTATTTTTCTAGTTTAGCGCTCAAACCTCTTTATACAACATGCCTCATTTACCATCTAATGTTCACACTTCAATGATTGTATTGGAGAGCAACTTGGGATTCAGTGTTCTGCCTTCTGATTGGTAGATGACCTTCTGTACCTCCTGAGCAACAGACGTCCAGCTTACATTACCTAGTATTCTTAAGTGTTCTCATATCAAAGTACTAATCAGGCCCACCTCTGCTTAGCTTCTGTCATCAGATGAGATACATGACACCCCCCCCCCCCCCACCCCCAAACATACACACAAACAAACACACACACACGCATGTTGGGTTAACTGATAATTCTGTTTTGCGCTCTGAAAGCTAGGATAGGCTCCAGCACCCTGTGACCCTTAACTGTATAAACAGCTAAGAAAATGGTCTCTCATCATAAAATAAAAGGCTACATTTATGTTATTTCTAATTGTTTGTTATCAGAATACAAAAAGCCTAAAACCTCTTAACTAACTGGTGCAAAAATAAATAAATATATAAAATGTTAACACATTTTTTGGTTAGCTAAAGTAAAATATATTAGCAGCATCTTATCTGTTTTTCTTCATTAAAAGAAATAATGTCATTAGTAATACAGACCCACTAAGGGATCCCCTTACATACTGTATGTGTGAACAGTAAATGGGGTTATAAAAATATATATTTAATACTATACATTGTGAAAAAAACAGCACTTCTCTTTGTTTATCAGCTGCCAAATCACAGTTTTGCAAACTTTTTTTTTTTAAAATCCAAATTAACAGAGTACAAAGAAACAACACCTGCAACTGAGTTTGAACTTTGAGCTTAGTCTATAACTACTCCAGGAGTGATTACGCAATCTTCTGTGTCAATTTTTTTTTTTAATTTGCACAGCTCCTGCTGTGGGGGGAAATAATTATTTGATCCCCTGCTGAATTTGTAGATGTTCTTAAGTATAAAGTCTCTAATTTTTAATTTTCATGTTCGTTTATAGTCAGTGTTGAGGAGTAACGGAATACATGTTCGTATTTAAAATACAAAATATATGACTTACTACATTCCGTTTAAAAAGGTGGTATTCAGAATACAGTTACTTTGTTGAAATAAGTGGTTGTGAAATACACTCCACACACGTACACACACGCAGAGTACTTTGTCGCCAGCGGCCACGTTTATTTATAGATTCATGTTTGTTATGACAGCACACAGTCTGACAGCTCCGGTCTCAGCTGAGTCCCGGCCTCCTTTCCGCTCCTCTCCCGTCTCACTAAAAAGGCAGGAAAACTGTCATTAGTCCAAACGCCATCAGCTGTTCTCACCTGCCTCTCCAGCACCGCCCCATCGAGCTCACTGCGCCACTCCTCCCCTGCAGCCGCGCCCGGGACCACACCTCCGCCACACACCCCCACCGCCCGACTGAGGCCGGGGAGCCGTCCGGCCGAACCTACTCCCCCCCCCGCGAGCGAGAGAGGAAATCGGCCACAGCCATCTGCGCCCCCGGCCTATGGACCACCTTGAACTTAAAGGGCTGTAAAGCCAGATACCACCGGGTGATCCGGGTGTTGGCATCCTTCATGCGGTGGAGCCACTGCAGCGGGGCATGGTCCGAGCAGAGGGTGAACGAGCGCCCCAGGAGGTAATAACGAAGGGAGTCGACCGCCCACCGGATAGCCAAGCACTCCTTCTCCACGGTGCTGTACCGGCTTTCACGCTCCGTCAGCTTCCGGCTGATGTAAAGGACGGGACGGTCGGCCCCCCTTACCTGCTGGGACAAAACAGCCCCCAGCCCTCTGTTCGAGGCGTCAGTCTGCAGAACAAAAGGGAGGGAAAAGTTAGGAGTGTGAAGCAGCGGCTCTCCACAGAGAGCCTTTTTCATCTGCACAAACGCCGCCTGGCACGGCCCCGTCCACTGAACCAGATCTGGAGCACCCTTCCGGGTGAGATCGGACAAGGGGCTGGTCAGCTGCGCAAACCCCGGCACGAAACGACGATAGTAACCTGCCAGCCCCAGAAACCGTCTCACCTCCTTTTTAGTCTCGGGGCGCGGGCAGGATGCGATAGCCGCCGTCTTCTCCACCTGTGGACGCACCTGCCCGCCCCCCAAGTGGTACCCCAGATACTGCACCTCACTCCGTCCAACCGCACACTTCTTCGGGTTGGCCATGAGCCCCGCCCTCCTCAGGGACTCCAGGACCGCGGCCACCCGCTGCACATGCTCCGCCCAGGTGTCGCTGGGGATGATCACGTCATCCAAGTAGGCAGCAGCATATGCAGCGTGCGGACGCAGCACCCGGTCCATGAGGCGTTGAAAGGTGGCCGGGGCTCCGAACAAGCCGAAAGGAAGCGTAACGAATTGGTACAAACCGTACGGAGTGGAGAAGGCCGTTTTCTCCCTGGACTCGGCAGACAAGGGAATCTGCCAGTAGCCCTTGGTTAAATCCAGTGTCGTGAAAAAACGGGCCGTGCCCAACCGATCCAGGAGCTCGTCGACCCGGGGCATGGGATAAGCATCAAAGCGTGACACCTCATTCACCTTACGATAGTCGACACAGAACCGTATAGACCCATCCTTCTTTACCACAAGAACGATGGGGCTACACCAGGCGCTGTGCGACTCTTCTATCACTCCCATTTTCAGCATTTCTGCCAATTCCCTCTGAACAATTTGTCGCTTATGCTCAGGGAGCCTGTAGGGCCGTGAACGGACCGTCACGCCAGGCTGCGTTTCAAAATGGTGCTCAATGAGAGCCGTTCGGCCGGGCAGGGGGGAGAACACATCCGCAAAACGCTGTTGTAACGCGACAACATCCGCTCTCTGAGCCTGCGTGAGATGGTCATCACAAGGGAGGGAGGCGGGAATGATGGAATTTGGTACCTCCGGCCCCAACTCATCTCTCTCCTTAATCAGGCTTACCAGAGCAGCGGTTTCAGCCTCTCTCCACGCTTTAAGGAGATTGAGGTGATAAATCTGCGTGGCCCCTCCCCTGTCCGACCGAGCGACCTCATAGTCAACGTCCCCAACTCGCCGTGTGACCACAAAGGGCCCTTGCCACTTGGCGAGCAACTTTGAGCTGGAAGAAGGGAGTAATACAAGCACTTTGTCTCCCGGTGAAAATTGCCTGAGCCTAGCCCCTCTGTCATACAGGCGTTGCTGACGCTGCTGAGCCTGGAGCAAATTCTCCCGTGACAACCTCCCCAAAGTGTGGAGTTTTGCTCTCAGGTCCAACACGTACTGAATCTCATTCTTAGCGGGGCTCAGACCTTCCTCCCAGCTTTCTTTAATCAGGTCGAGCACCCCACGCGGCTTCCTGCCGAACAGCAGTTCAAAGGGAGAAAATCCCGTGGAGGCCTGGGGCACCTCCCTCACTGCAAATAACAGAGGGTCTAGCCAGTGATCCCAATTGCGTTCATCCTCAGTAATGAACTTACGAATCATGGACTTTAAAGTCTTATTCAGCCGCTCCACCAGCCCATCCGTCTGAGGGTGGTAGACGCTGGTCCGAATGGATTTAATGCCCAATAATTCGTACAGTTCCCGCAGTGTGCGAGACATGAACGACGTGCCCTGGTCAGTCAGTATCTCTTTCGGGATACCGACTCGGGAGATGACCTGAAACAGTGCCTGCGCCACACTCTTTGCAGAGATGTTGCGCAGCGGGACTGCTTCCGGGTACCGCGTTGCATAATCCACCAGGACTAATACAAAGCGGTAGCCGCGTGCGCTCCGGTGAAACGGCCCGATGAGGTCCATGCCAATGCGCTCAAACGGGACCTCTATGAGTGGGAGTGGGCGCAAAGGCGCTTTTGGTATGGCCGGCTGATTAACCAGTTGGCAGTCCGGGCAGGACGCGCACCAGCGGCGCACATCCGCGCGGATGCCCGGCCAATAGAATCGGTCCGTTATTCGCTCCAGAGTTTTTCCATAACCCATATTCCCCGCCATAGGGTTATAGTGAGCCGCCTGGAAAATCGTTTCCCGGCGGCCCTGTGGCACTAACAACTGGGCGTGTGTTTCCTCCGTGCGAGCGTCACGACTCGCTCGATACAACCTATCTTTTAATAAAATGAATCGCGGGTAGGTCCGCACGGCTTCAGGGCGCACCACGTGACCATCAATCTCAATCACTTGGTCAAAGGCTGAGCGCAGGGTGTCATCACGAGACTGCTCCAGTGGGAAATCACCCATGGGGGAAATTGCCGGAGCCGGCGGGGCCTCCCATGAAGGACCCGCCGTCTCCCCCTCCCCGGAGTCAGTGTCGGACGACCCCGCGTCACCACTGAGCGCCGCGCAGACGCTACATGCTACTAAAGGTCGTGATCGCATCCCCGCATACTGCCCTAACAGATGATGAAACCCCGGCCAATTCGTGCCCAGAATTAGGGGATGTGACAGCCGCGGGCTAACTGCAGCTGACACTCTATGCGTTTTGCCCTTATACTTTAATAACAGCGGCACTATGGGATACTTGTGCACGTCACCATGAACACACTTCACCTCCACCCAATCTGCCTCCAACAATGCCCCGGGGCGAACCAAGCTTTGGTGCACGAGGGTCTGCATACAGCCCGTGTCCACCAAAGCATGGCGTATACCCCCTCGAGTCCTTACCGGAATGCTGTACGTCCCTCCTGGACCGGGAGAGGGCGCTGGGGCACCGGCAACGCGAAACACCTGCCCCACCTCCATCAGAGGACAGTCCCTCCTCAGGTGTCCCGGCTGCCCGCACTTCCAGCACTCCTGCCCCGGCGTCTGTGCCGCTCTCCGTGGCTCAGGGGCGGCACTGCTCATGTCTGATCCCTGGGAAGGCACAAACGAAGCAAAAGGATTAGTGGGGCTTAGCACAGGCGCCCGCTCTGCCTGCGCAGGTACCCGGCGCCTTGGTGCCAGTACTGGGGCATGTCTGCCCGGTTTCCGGCCGCCTTCCCCGGGCTCCCCCGCTCCGGCGGCAAGATGGTCCTCCGCTAATGTCACCGCGACCTCCAGACTCGCGGGACGGTGGCACCGGACCCATCTCGCGGTCTCCACCGGCAGCCCCTCCACGAACTGCTCCAGCACCACCTTGTCCACCAGCAGCGTCTCTCCCTCCGATGAACCCGGCTGCAGCCAGCGCACCGCCGCGTCGTGTAGCTTCCGGGCCCAGGAAAACGGCCGGTCCTCCGCGGTCAGCCGACAGGCTCGGAACCGCCGGCGATGATCCTCCGGGGTGAGCCCCATCCTGTCCACCACCGCCCGGCTCACATCCTGGAAGCTGCTCCGCGAGGTCGGCAGCAGACTCAGGGCCGCCGTCTGAGCCTCCCCTGACAGCAGAGGAAGCAAACGCGGAGCCCACTCCACCTGCGGCCACTGGCAGGCCTCCGCCGTGGCACGAAAAGTCTCCAGGAAAACCTGGGGGTCGTCCCCGTCGCCCATCCGGGGCACCGCCACCGACAGCGGGGGGGTTCTCGGCGGCGCGGCCACGCCAACCAGCCGCTCCAGAACCTGGGTCTGCCGGCCTGCCTGCTCCTGCAGCTTGGCCAGGTGATCGCGCTGGGCCGCCGCCTGATCCTGGCTCATTTTCGCCATCTCCGCCAGCATTTGCGCCAAGAACTGCAAAGGCTGGGCGGGCGGCGCAACATGTGGGTCAGACATCCCCACGTAAAGAGGGTTCCGGCACCACTGTGAAATACACTCCACACACGTACACACACGCAGAGTACTTTGTCGCCAGCGGCCACGTTTATTTATAGATTCATGTTTGTTATGACAGCACACAGTCTGACAGCTCCGGTCTCAGCTGAGTCCCGGCCTCCTTTCCGCTCCTCTCCCGTCTCACTAAAAAGGCAGGAAAACTGTCATTAGTCCAAACGCCATCAGCTGTTCTCACCTGCCTCTCCAGCACCGCCCCATCGAGCTCACTGCGCCACTCCTCCCCTGCAGCCGCGCCCGGGACCACACCTCCGCCACAGTGGTCTTTTCCTGTTTCATATGTTAGGCTATGCCCTCTCTATTTTTGGTAATTCCAAGCCCGTGGAAACCCAAACAAAACACGCATTAAGAGGCTCTAATACCTGTGTCTCAATCTTGTGGCCCATGTCACCTCTACTTGCATAATGACGTGAAGAAAGATTTTTTTTAAATTATTATTCAAAAAGTTATTTAATATGAAGGCAGAGTGTTATAGGCATAGCCGTAAAGAATGTAGCCTCATAGGCAGTGTAGTCCGTGCTGCAGGGAGAATGGACTGCCAAACCCGTTATGTGTCTATAAGTGCAAGGAAGGGAGGGAAAGGAGAGTCGAAAAGTACAGGTTGTCAACGACCAGAAATGGGAGATGGAAGCATGTAAATATAATAATGACCACTGCAGCCAAAAGAAGCGCCTGACGAGCCCAGTTGTACGTAAGCTATCAAGACTCGACTGTATACTGTGTACATGTTTTCCTCCGAAACAATAAGTTCCTTTGGATCAGCCTTTCAATGCCTCTCTCTGTCTCTCAAAGTTGACTCAGACAACAAAATAAAGCTAGTTTTCAGCCAGACATGGAACCCGACGTATTAACTAGAGGTCCCTTTACTATGGTTCAGAGCAACGGACCTGTTTTATATACACACGGAATATCTTGCTTAGGATGACCCCAACCTCAGCAACAGGACCACTCTCAGCATCAACCAAGTGTGTTTTCTTTTGGAACTGTGTCTGCATTCCACCTGTTTCACATACAAGGGTCAGTTCTACAGGCAGAAACAGAAACCTACCACAATTCACGGATCATATTAACTCGGTGGACTGACACATCATATTCACCAGGGAGGATATGAAAAGTGACAGCTTAGCCTTCTTAGACTGTAAGATTTCCATCAGTAATGGGGACATCTAAAAGCTGATGTGTACCAGAAATCTAAGCATACGGATCTGTATTTAAGGTTTGACTCTCATCGTCCACTGGAGCATAAACAACATAAAGCCAACACCATCCCCACAGACACAGTGGCCAGGGAAGCAGAAGAACATCACATCAAGTAGGCCCTGAGGAAATGTGGTTATCGCAGCTGGACATTTGTCAAAGCTGGGAAGGCGCCTAAAGAAAGCTCCAGCCGATCCAGGAGAGAAGGACAACCGCTGACTAAGAGAAAACCTGTAGTTATCCCCCTGTGGCTTTTAAACCCCAAAACACGCTGCGCCAAAAATTGGTCCACCCCAAGGATGGGGTCCCCCAGCACAAACAGAGTAACTAAGGCTACGTTCACACTGCAGGCGAAAGCGCATCAAATCTGACTTTTTTGACCCTATGCAACCCATATCCGATCATGGTATGACAGTGTGAACAGCACAAATCTGATATTTTCAAATCCGACCTGGGTCACTTTCGTATGTGGTACTGAATCCGATACATATCTGATGTTTTAGAAAGCGACTGCTGTTTGAATGGTCATGTTGCATTAAATCCGTCTTTTACGTTGCTGACACAAGACAGACGCCAATTATCAGCGCCGGAGAAGCGCCCGAGAAGACAATGTGAACGCTTCCTGGCCATCCAGTGTAGATGTTAGTGAAACTGTTGGGAAGACAATGCTGGAGAAACGTGAACATTTTATTTGTACTGTATAATCTGCAGATTCTGACAGAAATCTGCAACTATCCTTTGAAGCACCACTCCTCTCTAAAACAGCAATAAGGATAATTATTAGGCCATATGAAAATAACAAAATAACAAAATAACTTAAAACAAAACTGGGAAATGTTAAGTCCGAAACAAGTCTTTATCCGGTCTTTAAGTGATGACGTGACGAATCCTGCTTCCGGGCCCAAAGTAGTCTGCGTTTAATATGGCTTTTGTGTTGTTAACATGTTTAATGTTTTGTATCTTCTTCTATTTAATTTCAAAAAGCTCCTAAAAACAATCAGTGATCACTGTCAGCCTCTCTCGGCTTTTATTAACACTAATCTTTTTAAAGCTCAGTTTTTAAAACCTTACGATGTAAGTACAACCCAGCCCATGCAGCAGTATATGAATGACTAACCCGGTATTGTGGATGGATTATCTCAGTTGTTCTCCTGGCTGAGGTTTGGTCTATTTACAGCATCCTGCCATGCAATTACATTTTTTCCCGACCACCGAGAATCCTCACATTAACTTTTATCGAGTTGAAAAAAGCGTGTTTATATTATGCTCACACAGCCGTGTCGCTAGCGGTCACGTAGCACATCGTTATATAACAGCTAGCCAAACTTCAGTAACCCTACAAACGTCAATGCTGTTTAGTTTTCTGTCTTCATTTATGTCGGAAGTGATAGCAGAGCTGTACATTTGAATTTGTTTCCAAAATCCCTCAGTCAAGACATGCTATATTATTGGTATTATTAGTATTTAGAAGGAAGCTAGTGAGCTAACTTCCTGCTAATTTCTAGCTCCGTTAAATGTCATAAATTGCATTTTCATGGATGCCTGGATGTTAAAATTAATTGTTACACCTGGTAGAGCAGAACACTGATCATTTTATTTCAGATGAAAGACTTGAGACAGTTTTTCAACTCTCAGTGATGCCACAGTGATTGTTTGATTTATGGACCCGCACTGGAGTTGAGCCCAGACAAGGCTAGTGACGTCAGACTTAAAGACCAGGGCCATCAGTCAAACGGTACTGTTTGGTCTGGGTCTAAACAGAGCGCGTTGTGTGTGACGTCTTCTTTTGCGCATGCGGGCCACTGAGGGTTCACACTATAGCGCGTTTGCTGTCACATTTTATTTGTAGTGTGAACAAGGAGAAAAAAAAAATCAGATTTGATCAAAAAATCAGAATTGAGCATAAAGACCTGCAGTGTGAATGTAGCCATAGCGTATGCTGTTAAGTGCCAGGAGGATTGCCAAGATTTATACATCAGGGAAACCAAACAACCCCTTTCGAAGCAGATGGCACAACACAGAAGAGCTACCTCGTCAGGCCAGTAGACACTCTTTCAATGATGAGGATGTACACGTCCTGGACAGGGAGGAACGCTGGTTTGAGCGTGGAGTCAAGGAGGCCATTTACGCGAAAAGGGAAAGACCAAGGGTACATCTTTCACCATCTTACAATGCTGTGATTGCAGCCATTCCCCAACTCTCTGTGAATGGTACTCATGGCCATTGATCAGTGGTTGTTGATCAATGGTCATGAGAATTTGACTAATCATGATGAAGGTGACCTCCCGGCCCATTGTTCCTCAGTGGGCTGGTTTCAGTCATTATGCAAATGTACTGTTTATAACAGGGGTCGGCAACCCTGGGCATGCGTGCCACAGCTGGCACGCGAAGGGTTAACTGATGGCACGACCATAGCTGGACTGGCCATCGGGCATACCGGATGGCGATTTTTCGTTTTTATGGGCCGATGATTATTTTTTTGTAACGGTATAAACAATGAAAGGTGGTGGATTGGCCAGATGGTGGCCGATGTGTAAAAATAAGTCAGTTGTTTGGTGGTGGCTATGGCGGAGCTTCCACAGAGGCCAGCAGGTGAATGAGGGAAAGGGGAGGCAGGAGAAGGAGAGACCCGAGGCGGCCACTGGTCCGAGTGTCAGGTGAACTGATCTTCAGGTAAGAAGTTATGACCTGCAGTCTATCTGGGTCAGATATAAACCAAGTTTAGGTGGAGTTAGCAGTTATTTTTGTTGTGCTGACTTTTTACAGTCAGTTACAATAACTCGTACTGCGTACTAGCTAGCATGACGGAGTTGCTATACAGCTGGGTGGGTGCTATGATGTTACTGATAGTGAACTTTATTTTATTCATAAGGTTAGTTACTCACTTTTAATAAATAATTGTCTGAATCTTACAACCAAAGTTTTTATCTGATGTAAAATGTATAGAAATCATACATATACCAACAAGACAGTGTACATCATTGTCACAACAGCGTTTGTTTTCATTCAAAGGCTTTATGGCTTTTCCTACAATACCAGGTGGGCCGGTCTCTAGTCAAAATGCCCGGGCTGATTTGCTGTCCCAGTCCAGCCCTGGGCACGACACGTAGTGAATTAATCTGAGAAGGTGCATTACAAAATAAATGGCCGGGCCAGCGGTGCACATTGCAAATTAGTTCGCATAGACACATTAGTTGTGCCGCTTCTTAATGACAGTATCTTAGCTAACAACCCCAACTACCAGATTCAACTTGAAATTGGCTAAAAATAACTTAGCCTACCCTTAAGAGGGACGTTGCTAGCTGGCAGTTTTTTCAAGCGATGTTGAAATTTCCACATTCCAACACTTCAAATGCTTCAGGAGCTGTCCGCTCAGCGCAGCATCAGCACCACGGAAATACACAGATACATTCGTAGATTCGAGACAGAATTCACAATGGGTTTTTGGGACTTTCAGGTGTATGGACCAATGTTTTCTTTTCTGATCAAACCAGAAAGCTTTAATGAGCAGATGGATTTGTCTCGCATTAATTGGCTGAGTTAATGCCAGTTAATGTGACATCGAAATGCAGCTGATTGAACTGAAAACCTTGACTCTGTGGGGGTCAAAGTTTGCAGAACTACGAACGCAGCTGGAATCCACAGCTGTGCGTGTTCATGGAGCTTGCATTTTCACCTGCTGGACATCACTACCTGATAAGATTAACTATCTTCAGAACATTGCAGAGGCCTTGACAGTATTTGGTTCTACATATCTGTGTGAGCAGATTTTCTCTCACACGAAGAGTGTCCTCACGTAGCTGTCTGAATGCTGGACACTCAGAGACCTGTGTCTCTGCGAGTGGGAGACCAGAGATCAGATTAACATGTGTATCTCTATATTAACAAACATGCCATATTGGCCCAGTTTATTTTTCTGATCCCTGTTGTGAGGAGACCACAAATAGCATTTGCATTTTCTGTTGTACAGTTCATTTGCTGTTATGGAGTTCTTGTTATGGATAAAAAGTTTCTTTTTTTGTTTCAAAATAGCTGATAACTATTCGCTGATAGCTGCAAACATCTGTGAACAAATATAATTCTATAAAGTTGTTCTATATAGTGTGTAACTGTTAATATAGAGCGTTATTAAATTTATTGCTAATGTAATCAAATGGCACATTGACTTCTGAGGAAATTTTAGATGGCACTCATCATCAGAAAGGTTCCCTACCCCTGGTTTATAAGATTGGGGAAACCTGCAGTCAGCTGAGACTGAAGAAGTCACTTGGATGAGTGACGAAACGTTTCTCCCACTTAAAAAGCTACGTCCAGATTAAGAGAACCAACTTTTGGAGATCCACGCGGAATAGTTTCCTATATAAGATTTTAACCAAAAATCCAGAAAAAAATCCCCACATTACATAAAATTATAAATGGATTTTCATATAATTGAGTTAAGTATGCATTTGAATCCCTACAATCTAGATAAAATTCTGGCTCCCAGAGATTAGATTACAATCAATTAATTAGTTTCAGAAACAGATACAGACCATCAATCAATTACAGATAGTCAGCTTATTATGTTTATAAAGCACACCTGCCCACAGAATCAAAATCTTTAATTCCAACTTCTTCTACTACCATGGAGAAGACCAAAGAGCTGTTAGAGTTTGTCATGAGCAAGACTGTAGATCTGCACGGGGCTCAAATGACCATCAGCAAGAAGTTAGATAAGAAGGTGACAACTGCTGGTGCAGTTATTTAGATATGGAAGAAAGGCCATCAATCACCCTCGGTCTGGAGCTCCATACAAGTTGTTGTCTCATGGGGTGAGGAGGATCATGAGAAAGATGGGACATTAGCCCAAAACTATGTACTTGTTAATAATGTGAAGGCAGCTGGAACCACAGTCACCAAAAATATAATTGGGAACACACTGCACTGTATTGGACAGGTCTGGCATTGCCTACACCTGCTCACCCTGCTCAAGACAGCCTTGAACATCTAAATGTTTCAGAGAAGACTTAGGACAAAGTGCTGTGGTAGGATGAAAACAAACTCAAGCTCTTTGGCATCAACTTGTCACACCGTGTTTGGAGGAAGCAAAATACTAAATATCACCTAAAGAAGGTACAGTCAAGCTACAGGACAGGGATAGACATCGCGTCGGATCATCTGGTAGTCATGCTGTGGGGCTGTTTTTCTGCTAATGGATGACTTCACCACATTAACGAGCCAATAGACTGTAAAATCTTGGATGAGAACGTCCTTCCCCCAACCGGAACACTAAAGATGAATCATGGATGAGTCTTCCAGCATGACAATGACCAAAAACACAACATCATGACAACAAAGGAGGGGAGAAAAGGAAGCAGTTGAGGAAGTTGAAGCTTTGAGTTGCCAAGTGGCAACCAAGTAACCTAAGGACATGTGCAAGTTTCTGCATAGAGGAATAGGCCAAAATCCCTCCTTTGATGTATGCAAACCAGGTGACCAACTACAGAAATGTCTTACTTTTGTGCTTGTCAACAAGGGTTTATTTATCAAGTACTGAATCATATTTTTCTCCTGGACACAGTTTGCATTTCACCATTGTGCTTTTGTACCATTGCAATCAGTAAATAAATAAAGTAGTGTCCACAATTTAGCTATAGACCAAACCACAATTTTCTTCCTCCTGCACAAGAAATGATTTCACTTACTGCAATTAGCTGAATCAGTTCAGAGCAAAGGAAGAAAAGGGCATATTTGATTGTTGTTGTTGTTGTTCTTCTTCTTCTTTCTATCCTACCAGTGTGCAGATAACTGAAGAGCTTTTGTACTAAAACTTTGTAATAAATACCATCCACCCGCATACATGCCAACCCTTCCGATTTTTCCGGGAGAATCCCGAATTTCAGTGCCCCTCCCAAAAATCTCCCGAGCCACCATTCTCCTGAATTTCTCCCAATTTTCCACCCGGACAACAAAATTGAATCAGTTCGGCTGAGATTTAAATTATTAGATTAGATTAGATTAGATTAGATAAAATTGTATTAATACCTCGGGAGGGTTCCTCCCAAGGGATACAGCTGAATAAACGTCAAACAGAAAACGTAATAAACAGAAGTGTGAGATGGTCGAGAATTTATGCCAGCGTCGGGTTTATTTTAGATAGCAAGGAGTAGACGGCAGAGTTTCACACCACCGAGAGAGCTCGTGACGTAATTCTGAAGGCTAGACCGTCCAATTTCACAGTCGCTCACTTCCGGCCTACCCGGCTTTCGGAGGACCCAGCCCAATTAGACCGCGAAGGCCGTGTCCTCAGGAGGATGCAGCCTCTGAATTTGGACACCCCTGCTGTTTCCGGCTGGACAATAATAACAGTGACATTTAACTTATTTTATCCGATAAATTAACACTGTAAAGTACAAGTTTTTTGTATATAAATGTACATGTATACCACTCCCCCCCCCAACAGCCCTTTTGAATGTCTTCCTAATTCTGAGGTCTCAAGGTTGGCAAGTATGCACCAGGGGTGAGAGGGAGTTTTTTTTTTTGTTTTGTTTTGTTTTTGCTTGATTGTTTGTTTTTATACAATACTAAAAAATACATAAGCAATTTTTAAATGGACTTTATCATGAATTAAATGACCCTTCTGGGATATTGATCTAGTTCGCAGGGGGGTTGTCGATCAGTTTAGCCAGTTTCAGTCTGAGGCTTTAAGAAGAACGTAGCACTTTTTAGACACTTCTTTTTTGTTAGACTGCAAAATCAGCACTGTCTATTAACGTTACAGATGGGTAGGACCAATAACATTAGTTGCTATCTGAATAATAACTTAAGTTAAACTGAGAACATTAATGTATCCACTGGCCAAGTTAACAGTTATCATATAACTGTTTAGTATTTTAGTGTTGTGTTGTTGGAATGCCCATCTGCAATGTTGCTCTATGAAGTTGTGTCACACCTAGAGGAGGTAAAGAAGGCACTATTGGTATTGCTACTGTTATGAATAAGCATCTAATTCAATAACGGGTTTTAGTATCCATTAGTATCCGAAAAAAAAATTTTTTCACAACTTTGCTCTGGAGGCACCATTTCCACATAAGGCTGCATACTGAAACACAGTTATCCTAAAACAGGTTGTACCATGTTCTGTTCCTTTGTTCTGCTTTTAATCACATTTTTGTGCAAATTAGATGGAACATTCTAATGGACTACTGTTACACCACACCTTCTGGAAATCCTAATGATGACCTGCGTTACGATCTTTTCTTTAGGTAACTCCAGTATAATAACAGGCCCATGATTGTGTAAAACGCTGACTCTGACTATCCTTGACAATGTTTTAATAGTCTTCTCTAATGTTGCTTTTCTGAACTAGTTGTGAAAAAGACCCCCAGACCACAGTGTTCGAGAATGGGAAGAGCCAGATGGGTCGTTTTGCCTTTGAAGTATTCCGCTTTGTAAAGCACAAGAACCAGAAGATGTCCACTGTCTTCCTACACTGTGTCACCAAGCTGTGCCGAGCAGATGATTGTGCAATGCTGATGCCAGTGAGATTGGATACTGACACACTCACACATGAAAAAAAATCTTGGGATAAAATATAACACATTAATCTTGTTATAGTCACCTTCATTTCAAAATGGAAAACTCCATCGACATAATTATCTTACTTAGGTTAAAATACCTAAGCTCATTTACAAATTCTTAACCACAATTTGGAAGTACTTGTACTTCTACTGTACATTCTTTTCCATTACAGTTTATACCTCTCATAGTATTTTCTATTCACTCTACATTCAAAGGGTAAGTATACATTTATTTGAATTAATAAATACTAGTTCCATTATGTTTTCATACAAAGCATATACTGCATCATTGCATCAAATTTAATATTAATTATAGAAATAGTTTGTTTCTTGAATTTAAACATCAGCTTCACTTCAGCATTCCTAAAGTCAGTTCTTCAAGTATAGTTAGGTGCTCATAGAAACGTTCCTTCTAATCACAATGGGCATTTCTTAAAGCATCTGTATGTGATAAAGGATTCGTTACACAGCAAAGTTCATTGTAATAGATTTGCTGGAGCTAATCTGATGCTTCAGTACGCAGTGTTAGATGAATGTCCACCTCTTCTCACCCCAACCAATCGCAGCAGACAGCCGCCCCTCCCTGAGCCTGGTTCTGCTGGAACTTTCTTCCTATTAAAAGGGAGTTTTTCCTTCCCACTGTCACTAAAGAGTTGCTCATAGAAGCAATTAGTTGACCAGATTACATTCATATTTCTTCAGACTAAGTGACTGTCTGACTTTCCAAACAGACTGAGATTTCCAAATGGTCCTTCCATAGAGTCTAACAGACAGCAGCACTGTTATTGAACAGTGGTCAGGCCACAGCAGTTACAAGATATAACAGGTTATCAGCCTACATTCCTCATTTTTCAGACAGTACGATGTCTTGAAAGACACCTGAGCATCTAGATTTCATGTTTCACTATGAATCATCATTAAACAATAATAATATATGGAGTAAAACAAGTGAAGAATAATGCATGTACAGCAGAAGAAATAAATATTTGATCTCCCGCTGAATTTGTAGGTTTGCTCATCCTCAAAAAATTAGTCTCTCATATTTATGGTAGTTTCATAAAAACTACAGAAGGTGATTAATGGTCATTTTATATTTTTGAATAATTGCACCAGCAATCTTCAAACTTGATAGTCTTGTAGCCCATTCCAGCCTTGTGTGAGTCTCCAACTTTGTCCCGGACAACATTTGACAGTTCTTTGGTCTGGCCCATGGTGGTGGAGCAACTAGAGCGGAAGAAAACAGGTCTACTTTATACAGATGACAAGCTGAGATCAACAGTAGTTGTAACTGAATGATTGATTAGTTCTGTGTCTCCCCATTAGAATAAAACTACCAAAAATATCAGAGACTGTTCATTTCTTTTAAGTGAGCAAAGGGGATCAAATCATTATTTCCCTCACTGCAGAATAAGGGGTTAGATATTCCCCCGATATCAAATTGGAGACATATCTTGGCAACATCGATGGGTTATATTAGCAGTCTGTGTCCTGAATTCCTCATCATAAGAACATACACCACATGAGAGAGGACTCTTTCTTTCTGTGTAATATTTTCATAGATCTGTGGCAGCAGGAAAAAGAGAGATGTCTCTGAGGGAAAGGGATCAAATGCTGCATCTGGAAACGCCATCCTGACTGCTGGGCCTATCATAACTCGGAGTGGTATAGTTTGATAACACTCTTGCCTAATATTTCCACAGCTGAATAATTTTTACTGATTATCCAATGTATTACAAGATACTGGTGTATGTCAAAATCCAAGATTTGACGCCTAAATGTTGACTAAAGTTGAAAGCTTGTCTGGGTGACCTAGGATTTTCAAAACAGTACAAGGCGTCCTTGTCTAATGTACTGTATACACGCCAATGAAAGAAACTATATACCATATGGATTACAGTGTGCTGAAATGCCATGTCTTTGTTTTTCACAGATGAAATACCAGCCAATAATTCTCAGCTGGGTAAGTCTTATCATTCTGTTCAATAAGTGGTATGATGCTTTTGTGTGTTGTTCTACTTTTAAAGGTTATAAGATATTTGTGTTTTCACTGGGAGAAACATTTTTACTCATCCAAGTGACTTCTTTAGTCATAGCTGACTGCAGATTTTCCTAGCCTTATAAAAAGGACTAACTAACGCACTACTAACTAACAATGGGCTGTAATATCAATTGTATAATCATTAACATGCAAATTGTCATGACCCTTGATAACTGGCCATGAGTACCATTAGAAGATTTCCAGCATGTTTGAAATCACAGCATTGTATGGTACATCTTTTACCATTTTACAATGCTACAAATGCATTATGAGGTGGTGAATGTTTTGAATTATAGCATTGTAGGGTACATCTTTTACCATCTTACAATGCTACAAATGCATTATGACAGTGGTTCCCAAACTTTTTTTGCTGGGCCCCCCTTTGGTTTACAAGAAAAATATTCAACCCCCCCCCTCGCGCGCGTATATTTTGCTCCATTGCGGTTTATTTCACACCTCAAACATTTAGTAAACAATTAAGCAAATACAAGTAATCTGCAGGTAGTAAGAAAATAAACTACTAACTCTTTTACGCTGCGTCCGCACGTACACGGGTGATTTTGAAAACGCAGCTGTTTCGTCCACATGTAAACGGCGTTTGGAATCACCGAAAACGGAGATTTTTTAAAACTCCTTTTTTGAGTTTATGTGTGGACGAGGAATACGGAGTTCGTCATGCAACGTTAAAGGTATGTGCCTTTTTCCACGTCACGCTGTGCGCCACGTGATTGTTTACATGAGATGAATTGCAGAATGGCAGATAGTCAGATTAACAGTATTTTGTCTCTATCTTCAGGTTTTACACGCTTACATATACACACGCAGTTACTGTCCCTCTATTTAGAAAGGCAGAGGCGTCACGGTGTAATTATTTTACATGTAGTTGTTTTTTTCCTGTGTAATAATATTCAACATTGCTATCAATACATTTTTCAAAAAATGCATCTCTGTGCAAAATGGGTTTAAAAACATAAACAACTGTGGGATACTGTTTGTCCGTGATTTGAACCGAGGGAACAAATCCTGGCAGGATCAGCCTGATATTATTCGTATCCCACTGTAACTTTACTGTATAAAGAGCTAATATCTCCAAAATGTCAGGAGTAGTTAGTTCACAAGTGTTTGTGAACTAAAAATCAAGAATGTGGGATACTCTAAGGAGCTTGGAAAGATACTAAAGATAATGTGGGATACTGTTTGTCCGTGATTTGAAGAGCCCAGCGCGTGCTCCCGACACAGGGAAAACCAATTATGCAGGAGAGACCTACCTTGGCACTTGTGCAGGTGAAGCCAAAGGGAAGATATGCTTCACCATATTTTCTAGTCTTTGGCTTAGAATGAAGTTGGTTTGGAAACATATTCAGCTATGCTTCATCTCCTGCTTTGCGTTTGTGTGGGTGCCCCGTGCTAGCAGTGTCCAAGCGTTGTTTTGGGGTTTTTTTTGCCCTTTTCATGCCGTGCCCCCCCTGCAATGGCTCTGCGCCCCCCCTAGGGGGCGCGCCCCACACTTTGGGAAGGTCTGCATTATGAGCTGGTGAAACCTGCAGCCAGCTGAGACTGAAGAAGTCTGGATGAGTGATGAAATGTTTCCCCAACTGAAAATACTATGTCCAGATGAACAGAATCAACCTTTGGGATTTCCTTAACTGGATGATTGCACAATAATCTAGACAGGAACATATACCCTTCTGCAATGCCTGCGCATACTATATTCCTCAGGATTCATTTTATTGTTCAGCCAGTATAATGCTTTAGTTGTTATTGAAAATCAAATACTGAGCCGGGATATCTCAATCTGACATTAAAAGTTGTGTAGTTTCTCATAGGAATGACAAAAAAGGTATTAGTGTTTTAACACTCACTGCTATTTGGCACTTTGCATGAACTTAAGAAAAAGCATTGAGAATGTGAAAGACATTTTTACATTTTGGAATGTTTCTTTGTGTTTGTGCTGCTTAGCCCATCTTAAAGCTCCAGTGTTTCACACAAATACAATGACCATCGCACTCATCTCAGGCATGATCATTCTGGGTGTCATGTGCCTATGCTTCTTCATCATGTCCCTCACCCTTCTGAAAGGCAAGAGCGCTCCAGTCGGCACCCTGTCAGGAGTCCGAAACCTAACCTTCAACTGAGTACCTGAACTCACTGCAGACATTTCTCATCAGTTCAATGCTAACCAAGAATGCAGAACACGCTGTCTGTGCATGTGGGCATCAAAGAATTTAACTGTTGAAAAAAAAAAAAAACCTGTTACCAGGTCTGTACAATGAGTATTAGTGTAGGAGTTAAGTAAAACTGGGTTTTGTGTTCCTATCACACAAAAAGCTAAGCCTCAGCCTGCATATTTTTCATGCAGCTTTAACCCATTAGTGGGGATACTAAAAACTTACTGCAATACCTCAGCTATACAGTTTTCATTGCAGGGTATGGGATCAATTATATGGCTTGCAGTGCATTATATAGTGTATAATAAACGTAGCATTTCCTGAGGGAAATGATAGATATTAGAGAGATAAATTTACTTAATCATTTAGTAGGAGTTTTTTTTCCCTAAATATGTATTTCAATCGCTTGCTTTAAATATTTTTAGTTACTGTGTTAGCAATAAACTTGATTGTTAAGGATATTTTGTACATGTGCTACCTTATGTATAACTTTTCCTGATATGTGGTTAAAATGCAACTTGATCTGTTCCCGAAATGTACAAATTGTCTTTAAACGTCCATGTTGCTAATACTGCACCTTGACTTGTTATTAAAACATACCCATTTGCATATTTCTAAACATAAACTATACATTGCCTCTTAAACACTACTGTGGGATTACAATAATTGATAAATGACTAGCATTGATATAGCTTGTATTTTTAACACTACAATCCACATTTATCCATTCATGCACGCATACATGCACTGCTTGGTCAACGCACACAGACACACACACACACATCAGGTGGGGTGGAGATTGGGGGTGAGCAAGCAAATGTAAATTTCTGCATTACTAATATACAAACCTGATGTAAAATCAGTTTGGTTCCTTATCATAGTCCTTAATAACCCCAAAGACCTCTTTGCTTCACGGAGGGGCTTAACTTCCTCTGGGATCATTTATAATTTTAATGTTTCTTTTAATTTTTATAGAAAACCTAAAGCTAATATAACAGAATAGAATTCATTAAAACATTTTGTTTTGTATATATGGATAATTTTATTTAAACACTTATGTTCCTGTACTGTGCATCCATGAAACGTAAGACGATTCGACTTGCGTCATTTCCGTCTTCTGTTTATTTACTTTCCGGCTCTTTGAAACATCATGGCAAAATGTCAAGGAAAAACACCGAGTTTTTTAAATGGACTAACAATGAGGTGGAGTTGTTGCTGCGAGTAACACAAGAGTACAAAGTTGCAAAAGCAAGCAAGAATATGAACTGGGAGACGTACCATAACAAATACGCCGAAATTAACATTCCGTCTTCTTTGAAGAAAAACTATGTGGAGCATGTACAAACTGATATTAATCTTTAATAGGGCTATGAAAAATGGGGAAAAAACAAAACTGCTGTACAATGCCGTACGCCATCTTAATTGAATTGGTTACATGACTGCATCATATAACTAAAATGCGTCATCGTTTTCAAAAGCCTCCATTTTCGCAGTCCACATTGCAGTGCGAAAACAGTGATTTTAAATTCATCTACTTTGGAGAGCATTTTCAAAAAGATCAGTTTTCCTTGACCAAAAAAGCCATCTCAGTGTGCACGAAAGAACAAAACGGAGAGAAAAAGATGTGTTTTCAAATGAAAACGTATGGCCTTAGGCCTGTGAAATACTGGTGACATTTGAGGGTGTATCTTAAATTTCACCCCATAACAGCTGGGATAGGATCTAGCCCAACTGTGACCCTGAATTGGGTCACAGTTAGGCTAATCATTACATGCAGGAGGCTTGCTTTCAATGTACATCAGCAATGAAAAAAACTTCTTGCCAACTAAATGTTTTTTTAGATTCCATTTTTTATTCTAGGGCTTATGTATCCAGATGAACAATTGTAAGTTTTAAACTTTTTTGATAATATATGCTTATCCCTTTTGGAATTAGTCTTGTGTATTTCTTTTCATAATGCCTATCACATTAAGAGTAGGGGGCTATTCCAGAAAGCATGTTCATCAAACTCTAAGTTTAAAAACAAACTCTTAGTTGATAAACTGTGAGATCGACAACTCTGAGTTATTTGGACATACTCTGATCTGCTGTTCTAGAACAGCAAACTCAGAGTATGTTCACCCTGATTTAAGCATGTGCATGAGGAGTGAAAGAAAGCCATTCTCTGTGGAAAACCAATACTAGGATTCACCATGGCAACGGGTAAAGAGCAGAGCATTTGAATCTATAGTATATTTGGATATTTCAAGATTTCAAGATATTTCAAGACATTTTAAATAGGAATACAGATCAGAAACATAAAAAAAACTTCTATGAATAGATCCAGATGTGATCAGCTGAGGAATGGATGGAGTCTAATTGATCTGGGATTGATGCGGTCTAAATCTGTGATTTAAAATAAGATCCACTTTGGATCCAGACACAGTTTACTGATCTGTTACAGACCCTATGATTTCGTCGAGTTGATCCGGTTCTGGGTTGAACCACCCAGACTGATTTCAGTGATTTTCAGTGAAAAATATCTCGAGGCTCAGACTCTAAAATTCAAATACCGTACCTAAATCTGTGAACACATTTCAAAGTGAAATTTTGGGAACACAGATTGTCTGCAGGCTGCATTTAAAACATTAGTTTTTGTTTAATGTTAGACTCTTAACGTCATCATCTCCAAGATCCAACTGTGACAGACATTTTTAGGTCAGTGTAACTTATTATAATAAGATAAACAATTGATCAATGTGTAACATACAGTAAATGTTTTCGGTGCAAAGAAACTGACAACATCAGATGGAGTCTTTTAGATTTTATTCTGAGCTGATAATAAATCAGTGATGTAATTGCTGTCCTTATGTATTGACAACCAAATGGTTCACAGAGTCTGTTACCCTGCTAACTCACTAAGAGTTGAAGTGAACTCTCTTTCTGAAACAGGAAACCTGAGTTTCCACCGTCTCAAATTTAACAAACTCAGAGATGTTAGCTAAACCTCCTTTCTGGAATAGGACTGTTTTATCTATCAAAGGTGGAGTGCTGCACAAGCTTCCCCATCGGTCCCGCCTTCGGGTCTAGTTGGCTCCGGGCTCGTCCTTTTCACACCTGGTCCTTGTTAACTCATCTACCTGTTGATACTAAAGGGTTGAATGATGCAACATTTCCTTGCCAGGGGAGACCAGAGAGAGTAATGGCTCAGTTGGTCAGCCAGAAAGTTTGTTGTAGATACACCATTCATACCTCAAAATGACGGGCTCGTTTCCACTTTTTTTGTTGGTAGAGTCACATTGACTTTGAATGGAGAACAGCTAGACTTGTAGTCAAGACTGCCTAAACCAAGACCAGGACAATACCAAGACCAGAGGGTATTGAGACCAACACAAGACCAAGACCAAGACTGAGCGAGTCAAGACCAAGACAAAGTCGAGACGAGACGAGACCAAAACCGAGACCAAGACCGAGACAAAAAGTCTTTAAACTGCAGCCAGATGCTGCTTCATTTACGGGTGGTCAGGCATATTTATGTGTTTTTGCGATGCACTCGCACAGCCCTCCTCACCGCTGTCTACTGTCTCACTCACTGAGAGGACAGACGCACGCTCCACTTGACTGCCGCGTCTCTCACCCTCTCTGTTTGTCACATAATGATATTATCCTATATCCTCGCATGTGATTGGCCACAATACGGAGGGAGAGCTGAGCAGCAAAAGGAAATTAAGTGAGGAGCCGGCTCTCGCTCAATGGGAGTCGACTCTTCTGATTCACTACAAAGCACTCTCTAAGCACGGCTCTTAGAGCTGATGCTTTTGTGCATGACACATTATCGAACATTTCGTTCTGTGTCATGGATACTGTTGACTCCAAATCTCCCGACCACTATCTCGATCTGAGACAGCAAGACCGAGACAGCGAGACCAAGACAAGACCAAGGGATCCGAGACCAAGACAAGACCAAGACCAAAGTCCGCCGAGACCAAGACAAGACCAAGACCACGTAAAAGTGGTCTTGAGAGAACTGGTGCCATTTGTTTCAGAGGAATGCCATCCTGAGCTCCCATTCACTCCCTATTTAACTTCTTCAATCAGTTTGGAGAGAAAGAAAAATACCTGTTTTTAACTCTATTGACCTCAACTTAAGATCTACACACACAAAAGCCCACAGATATGTAGAGCAACTCGTTGGAATGCTCAGTTTTTCAAGCACATCAATATCACTTTCCGTTCCCATTTCATATGCCATTTTGTGATAGGAGCACAAAATGCTTCTCTTACAGGTTTGACAGAGAGAAAAGGGGCTTTTTTTGCATGTCACGCCTTCCTATTTCATTATCATTTGTGAATTGGTTGTCTGTGTTTCACTTTAGTGCGATCCCTGCCCTCTGGTTCACAGTTACCACTGGCTCATGTCTATTTTGACAGCTAGGTGTTATGTATCTTACCTAGGTGTTGTGTATCTTATGGGGCTTGGTGGGTAGAAATCTTTCACCTATGAAACGCTGAAGGTTCTTGGTTCAAGTATAGTGGTGGTAAATAACAGAGAAAAGCAGCAGAGTGAACACAGTGGGTACACAACACTCAGAATGCACAACAACTCAAAGCAGCATGCAGGAGTCGTTACCTTATTGTTGTCCTTGCAGTACAGGATTCTGTGGCTATACTGCTTGCTGATGTCAAATCTGTGCTGCACCAGGAAATGCACTGACTGGTGCTCTTATGATGTACTCCTCTGAACACAGAAGGGTGAGGGTTATACACCTGGACCAGGTACGAGTCTGCAGGCTGGGGGAAGAGAATGAGGATGTGTTTGATCACCCGTGGTATTTGTGAAGTCTGCAGTGGCAGTTTCTGTAATTTAATACACATAGATCTATTAGCGTTATTTAAATGTGTGTATTAACAGTCTAACTGGCAGTGCTGTACCAGCATGTTACACTTATGAGTACTGTGTAATAACTGGTTTAATGTGCAGTACGTGACAACATTTAAGCTTTAAGTATCATTTTTGCACATTTTGATCCAGTTTCTTGTAGCATCCGATTCCCAGCGAGAGGATGGAGCAGGACCGGGTTGCATGATATATAGCTTTGGATCTGTCCTCCGTGAATCTGAAATATTACAAGAGTCAGAGAAAACAACAAGCATCTATTTCCCAAGGCTTCTTGCACAACCTACTAATACACTACTTCAGCTCACAAAGACTTTTACTCACTCAGCCAGCAAGGACTTCCTGTTCCCAAATTTTCTGAAAACTCCCACATTACAAACTGTGCATCTAAAGTGACGAGAAACAGTAACAGTGACAATAAAAGTGATTCGATTTTATTTGAAACCTCGTAGAAACCAAATTATTTCGACATGGAGAACTTGTACTTACCATGTTCAGTGTAACAAAGGACATCGTTTTAATAGCCATGACCACAGCAGGCCAAAGCTCTTTAAAATTTTCATTCTGGACATCAGTGACAGGAACTACCAGTGAAAATGCCATGCTTGTCTCAAACTGCAAAGTTGCTGACGACTACCTGAAACATGAGCTACTTTAGCTCAGGAAGAGTTTTAATTAACACTATTAATTAAAACTTTGTACCAGAGCCAACTTTGGCTTTAGTTGGAGTTTTGTTTGGAACAACTTCATTTTGTCCTTTCATTTACTTAAGCCCAAGTTTATATCTCATCATTTTTAAAGGCATTTCACCTATTTCTATTAATGACAGATCTTATGCTGGCTCTATATATCATCAACATTCAGATACTGCTAGGTATCTAAACACAAACATTTTTTCCAAACGCTTTCTGAATTTGAGAGAAAATAGAAAGTTTCTTCCTCATTTCTAGATGGCCCCATCATCTCCAAACAGAGTAACATCAAACTCTTTTCCCACCCTACTAACCATGCCATGCGCACGAAAGTTGAACAAAGCAGGACTAATGCTACTTCCTTGGGGAATAACATTTTGGATCTCCGGCTACTCAGATAGTTCACTGCCAACTCTCACTTGTATTGTCTGGTTTAACAAGAAATTATTGATCCAATTAATGGTAAATAGCCTGTATTTGTATAGCGCTTTACTTAGTCCCTAAGGACCCCAATGGATGACAGTTCAGTTTAATTCAGTTCAGTTTAATTAATATAGCGCCAAATAACAACAACAGTTGCTTCAAGGTTGTGTAAGGCCCACTTGAAGCTGACGCTCCGGCACATGTGTCAAAAACAAACAAACAAACAACACACTGCTTCAGAAGCACTGTGTATTCGTTTGGCCAGAGTCACGTGATCAACGACGCCCAAAGCCTCATTTAAAACGTAACTGCTTCGGTACCTGATTCAGTGGTTTATAAGGAAGTGAATCATTCACGGGATTTGATCTTTCCACTGATATTTGTATTGAAAGATATGGAGCCAGCAAGAAAGACAGGAGGTTCTGTTGCATGGGAATATTTGGAGTTGATTTTGGTCAATCAGGTGGGTTTGTACGGAGCCCGGCAAGGGACATGGGAGAAAAAAAAATGAAGATGAACTTTTGCAATATCTCGTAAAACTTTGAACTGGTGGGTAACAGACGTTTTCGAAAACGTCGGAGCACTTTTGCAAATATCTGATGTCTTGATAAACCGAGCTGACATTTGAAGTTTACACAGCTACATTCTCGCCTGAAAATATCTTAAAAGTTTATTTTGTGACCCAGAAAGAGTAATATTAAAACTAAGTGGCTGTCACCATTGTTGGAAACTGGAATTGGCTGGGCCGCGCTATGAATTCTGGGATAGGTTGGGCCACGAAGGACACATTTGGAGCAGCCTTCGAATTGGGACAGCCTTCGTCGCCTGGCTCGTCAGCTTCGAGCTGGCGGGATTCCGGCAAGATGGCTGTCCGGGCAGGCAACTTCTTTTAAGCTGTCGTGCACTAATCCCGGTGGACCTGTTTAGACTTCTACTTTTCAATACCAAATAGGTTGCTGTTTTTGCCTATAGTTTTTAAAGACTAAATACATCACCTAAAACCTTTTGACCGGACCAAATCTGCCATTTAAAAGAGAAGAAGATGACACGGGAAAAAGCAGAAGCTTCAGCTAAGTCAGCGGTAGCCTCCAAGAGCTCCGCAGCCACTGACCACAAATACTCAATGGAGACTTCGACACCGTCAGCCAAAAGAAAAACTCCATCTACGCCCACCAAAGCACCGACACCACCTAGCAAGGGAATTGTGTCCCAAAGTGTGGAAACCAACAACTCTATAATACAAGCCATTAACAAGCTAAAAAAAAACAAGATTGATGACTGATTGTGTGCAGCTAAGTAACAACATGATAATGGTGGCTAACACTGTCAAGCTAGCTGAAATGAACGCAGCTGATATAAAAGACTGTAAAGCTAAATTGTCTGGTTTGGAAAAAGACATGCCTGCTCTCAACAAAGAAAACACGGAGCTGAAGGAGAGAATGATGGAACTAGAACAATACATGCATTGCTGGAACTTGAAAATCCAGCGCTGGAAAGAACAAAACGACGAAGATACCCGCAAAGAAGTTATTGACATCTTAGCTAAGATCGCGCCACATTGGGCTTCTTCACTTCTTCACTCGGCAATGCTGTGGACACCCACCATCGCCTAGTGAAAAAAGAAGCGGGCAGTCCTCGACAAATAATAGTTCAGGTCACCATGAGGCACTACAGAGACGCTTTCTGGAAATCTGACCAAGAATTCCTGAGATGCCTAGCTCCTTGCACACCCAGGAAGATTTCTGCAAACTAGACTGGGAGGCAAGAGCTGCAGTTTGGCCCAAAATGGAGCAAGCCAGAGCTGAAGGGAAGAACGTCTACTACCGAGGGCACGCTGGTTACATCAACGGAGTTCGAGTATTCCCTGGGTGACTGTCGAGCTATTCAAATAACCAGTCATCACATTACTCTATGAGTACAATGTGTTTTGCTAACAATAGTAAATAAGTTACTTTCTTCAACCAAACTTTAAGCATGCCAAAAGTTTTAAAAAGGCAGGTTCAATACTTATTGTTTATATTACCTATTTGGTACGTTACTATAATGATTTTTATTAGAGGTCGTTTGCACTTTGTGAATTCAATTTTAAGGGATTCAGTGTTCCCAGTTTTATAGAGTACTACTATTTGTATTTGTCACAGTACTAACAAATCAGCTGGGGTAGCCTTACTATTTAAAAACTTTCGTAATAAAATTGATACTCATAGGAAAGACAATCTGGGCCATTGGCTAATTTGTGTACTCAAAGTGGATAATAGCTTTCTGATTTTATGTAATGTTTATGGTTACAACAATGTTGCTCAGAACAAACTTTTATTAACTGAAATAACCAATCACCTAAAAGAACTATCTCACAAATACTCCACAAACAATCTTATATTAGGAGGAGATTTCAATATGGTTTATGATGAATGGCTTGATAGATCACCCTCTAAATTCCAATCCCATCATTTTTACACAACTTCTGTTTAGAGTTTAGCCTAATAGGTCCTTGGAGATTAGCTAACCCAATTGTTCAGTCCTTTTCATGGTTCAAGCCTGATGCCTCGGCTAAATCTCGTATCGATTTCTGGCTAATCTCAGACAGAATAATACAGAATAATGTAGATGTGGGTGTCTCAGCTGCGTCTTTTTACATTTTGTGTGGTTTGAATAAATAAAAGAATAGTTATATAATAAACATATATAAATGAAAAATATTTTTTTACATCAGTAGTTCATTTTGTGCATAATTTTATATTGTTGTTGATAATAAATTAATTAAAGCAACAAAACAACCTGAAGAGTCACTTGGGAGCTGAAAGAGCCGGCTCTTTTTAGTGACTCGAGCCGAAAGAGCCGGTTCTCTAAAAAGAGCCAGAATTCCCATCACTATTGCTTTGGTACCTGGTCAAACGAATAGTTATGTCTATAACTTCTGTTCCCTGAAGGAGAGGAACGAGGTACAACACATAAGTATGGGATATCACGCCCTTGCGTGTCCTGGCTGAAGAAACCTTTATTCACGCCTTTAAGGCAGATGACGTGTGTTGACACGCACACGGCCCTGCCTGCACATATAGCCGCTGTCATCAGAGTCATCCCTCTTCACCGAGCCAAACTGCTCAGTGAGGCCACCTTGTGTTGTACCTCGTTCCTCTCCTTCAGGGAACAGAAGTTATAGACATAACTATTAGTTCCCTTTCAGTCGATTCACTCGGTACAACACATAAGTATGGGACATGTATACAGCCCCGCAGAGTAGCCACCAAACCGGAATCGGACCACCACCACCTTAGTGAGCGGTAGATCCAGCAGAAAGGACAGTATGAGCCACCAAACAGGCTGTAACGTCCAACCGATAAAACCGCACAAAAGTGTGCGGTGATGCCCAATTAGCTGCCGCACAAATATCAGCTACAGGCACCCCTTTAAAAAGAGCCCATGAGGTTGCCATCCCCCTGGTGGAATGAGCTCTCACCCCGTGGGGCAAAGCAAGACCTCTGGTGCCATATGCCAGTGAGATAGCTTCCATAATCCAGTGGGACAGCCTCTGTTTAGACAGAGCTCTACCTCTATTTGGATTAGCGAAGCAGACAAACAGCTGGTCACATAAATGCACATTCTGAGTGCGCTCAATGTAGGTGCGTAGTACATGCACTGGACAAAGAGAATACATCCTCCTCTGCTCCTCAGATGCAAAAGGAGGGGAGCAAAAGCTCAGCAAGTCAAACTCCATTGAGCTATAAGATGCAGGCATGATCTTGGGAAAATAGGCAGCATTTGGACGCAATACGACCTTGTGGCCATCAGGAGAGAACTGCGTGCAGGAGGGATGCACAGACAGCACATGAAGGTCACCCACTCGCTTTGCCGAAGCCAAAGCAAGATGTAATGCAGTCTTATATGAAAGAAATTTCATATCCACAGACTCAATGGGTTCAAACGGGGGGCTACAAAGGGCCTCCAGCACCAAAGACAAGTACCAAGCAGGGACACTCGAGTTAAGCATGGGTCTCAGCCGGCGAACACCTTTCAGAAAACGTATGGCAAGGGGATGTGCACCTGGTGTCACCCCGTCAAAGTCAATAGGACAAGCAGATATAGCTGCTAAAGAAACCTTAATTGTCGAAAATGAAAGCCCCTTATCCAGCAGCTCCTGCAGGAATGTCAAAACATCCACAATAGAGCACTGAAATGGGAGAGTGTAGCGGTCCTGGCACCATTGCTCGAAGGCTCGCCATTTGCAAGCGTACAAGCCTCTAGTAGATGAGGCCCTAGCGCTCTGAATTGTCGCTACCACACTAGGTGGCAAACCCTTAGCAATCAAGTTTAACCTCTCAGCAGGTAAGCATGAAGGCCCCACAGATCCAGGCGCGGAAGAACCACTTCTCCTCCCGCCTGAGAGAGGAGGTCCCTGTGGAGAGGAAGCTGCCAAGGACTGGCTGCTAGCAGGCTGATTATCTCGGCATACCACGATCTTGTGGGCCACCAAGGGGCCACTAGAATCAGAGAGAGAGACTGCCGACGCACTCTCTCTAGAACTGGAGATATCATTTCCACTGGGGGAAATGCATACAGGAGCACGTCTGGCCATTGGTGCGCTAGCGCGTCCATGCCCAAGGGTGCATCGTGGTCGATTATGGAGAAGAACAGGGGGCAGTGAGTATTTACCCTGGAAGCAAAAAGATCTATTTGCGCCTTGCCAAATAGATCCCAAATCTAAGCCACTATTAAAGGGTGCAACCTTCATTCTCTCACCAGAGGACCCCCCCTAGAGAGCAGGTCCAGCCCCAGGTTCAGGTGGCCCTGGACATGGGTGGCTCTTAGAGACAGAAAATGAACACTGCACCATAACAGCAGAGAGTGAGACAGCTTCAACAGAGGAAGAGAGCCTGTTTATGTAAGACACCACTGTTGAATTGTCCATCCTGACTAAGACATGCTAGCCCTCCAGGACTGGACGGAAATGTTTTAGAGCTAAGAACACTGCTAACAGCTCTAAGTGGTTGATGTGGACC